>NC_092145.1:158403301-158708602 GCF_043159975.1 Macaca nemestrina
AATTAATAAAGACAGTGTTTTGTCATGTTGCCCAGGCAGGTCTTGAACTCCTGGGCTCAAGCAATCCACCCTTCTCAGCCTCCCAAAGTGCTGGGATTATGTGCTTGAGGCACTGCGCCTGGCTCACAAGGAGCCTTCTTAATCCAGCCTGGTTACTTAATCACACCTGAGCATACCTGGCGACACCTGAGCATTCCTGGGCACATCCAGAGATATCTGGCACACCTGGCCAAATGGGAAAGTCCCATCCCTTGGTCTCCCTGGCCTCAGTTTCCTCATCTGTAGGACGGAGGGTTGCAAAGGCCACAAAGACCCTTCTTAATCCAGCCTGGCCACCCGGCCACACCTGAGCACACCTGGTCATACCTGAGGCGTCCGGTAGGTCTCTGTATTCCAATCATCTTAGATCTGCACCAGAACCCGCCCAGTGGCTGGCTGCAACCTGCACACTGGGGGTGCCCGTTAGTGCCTGTTGAGGTTCTGGGGGGAGTGAGGCCTGGCTGGGAGTGGGGATGCAGGGTCCCAGTGGGGGTCAAACTTCTACATGGGTTGTGATCCTGCAAGGTGCCAGGATCCCAGTGAGCTGTGGAGTGTGGGGTTCTGGCTCCCAGCAGGGATAGGGTTCCTGGCTAGGGTCAGGTGACTTGCTGGTGGAGATTCTCACTCCTGGATCTTGGCAGGGGCTGGGGGTGACCATTGGCGTGTATGTGAGGGTGCAGATCTAGAGTGGAGGTCAGGGTCCTGGGGAGCATAGGGTTGGTGATCTAGGGTCCCAGGGTTGCAGGAGAGGGGTCCCGATCTAGCCCCCAAGAGTGGGTTCTTGGATGTTGCTCAGGAAGTAATTTAAGGTGAGACATAAGAGTACAGGGAAGTTTTAGTTTATTAGAAACTATTCCATTACAGGCTGGGTGTGGTGGCTTACGCCTGTAATCCCAGCACTTGGGCAGCCGAGGCCGGCAGATTACTTGAGGTCAGGAGTTTGAGACCAGCCAGGCCAACATGGTGAAATCCTGTCTCTATTAAAAATACGAAAATGAGCTGGGCGTGCTGGTGCATGCTTGTAATCCCAGCTACCAGGGAGGCTGAGAGAGGAGACTCTCTTGAACCCAGGAGGCGGAGGTTGCAGTGAGCTGAGGTTGTGCCACTGCACTCCAGCCTGGGCAACAGAGTGAGACTCTGTCTTAAAAGAAAAAGAAAAAGAAACTGTTTCATCATAGAGGTGTAATACCTTGTGTTTGTTTTAAAACTTTCTTCTATAGGGGTCTGTCTTATCTATGTAAAAGCTAGGTTATGTCTACGTGCAGGTGAGCTGACTGCGTGACATTTATTCCTTTGTTGATTTAGAGAGAGCCATCCTTAGCATTTTCGCGCCCAAGCACGTCAAAGCATGACTGTAATTATCTTTAAAAGCATATATGGTTACGCGATATGGCGACATCCAGACATTCTGCTGTTGTCTGTGTTTGTCCTTGGAGGCATTATTAAGTCATTTCTTCAGCCGTAAACATCTTATGACCATGGGCCGTGACCGGCAAAGAATGTGTCTTCCTGGTTTTTAAGATGGAGTTGATGATTAAAATGGTGTCACCCCAGCTCTCCCAGGCTCCTGTCTTCCAAACACAGCGGGTGTTAGGATCTGTCTGGAGTCCGGATGCCAGGTCTGGGGTCCCCTGGGGGACTGGGGTCCCCTGGGGGACTGGGTGAGGGACTGGGAGGGTTGTGGTGGAGTGAAGGTCTGAGTAAGTGTCTGGGTGAGGGGATCCATGAAGAATTCCAACAGGAGTCTGGTGGGGGATCCATGTGGGGTTGCAGCCTTCATCCTGGTGGGGGTATCCTTGTCGGGTTTCAGCCTTGTCCTTGGTAAGGTCCTGGGTGGGGGATCCTTTTGGGTTTTCAGCCTGGCCCTGGTAAGCGTCTGGGTGGGGGTTCTGTGCTGGTCTGGGGTTCCCTGAGGGAGCCCAGGTAACTCTGTGGTTGACTGGGGTTCCTAACCAAGGTTCGAGTAAGGGTCTGCCATCCCGGTAGGGATCAGGGTAGGGAGGGGTTTGTGGCACCTGAAGTAGTCTGGAGTTCTCTGCAGGGGCTGGGATGGGGGTCTGTGGTCCCTGCAGGGTTGCAGGGGGACAGGGAAATGGAGAGGTGGGTTTGGTGGGTGGTGTCTGTGGCCTGGCAGGAATTGGGGTGGGGTCTGTGGTCTCAGTAGGAATTGGGGTGTGGGGTCTGTGCTTGGGGCAGGGTCTGTGGTCTCAGTAGAAACTGGAGTGTGGGGTCTGTGCTTGGGGCAGGGTCTGTGGTCTCAGTAGAAACTGGAGTGTGGGGTCTGTGCTTGGGGCAGGGTCTGTGGTCTCAGTAGGAACTGGAGTGTGGGGTCCATGGTCCTTGCAGCTGTTCAGAGTCCTCTGTGGGAGTCCTGCTCCATAATTCTTGCGTGGGTCTGGGTGGTCATCTGGGGTTCCCTATGGGGTCCAAGTGGGGGGTCTGTGGTCCCTGCTGGGGTCTGCGTGGGGTTCCATGATTCTGACTAAGATGGGGAGCGTGGTTCCCGTAGTAGTCCCGGTCCCCTGTGGGGTCTGGTTGGAGGATGTGTTATCCCATGGTGGGGGTCCTGGCTGGGGTCAGAATGGGGTTCCGCCATCTTGGCTGGAGTGTGGGGTCTTGGGGAGGCAGTCCCAGCTGGGGTCTGTAGTTCTGGGGGGCGTCCTGGCAGGGGTCTGTGGTCTTGCGGGGTGCTGGCTGGGGCCTGCGGTCCAGGGGGTAGTTCTGGTGGAGGTGGAGGTCCTGGAAGGGGGCCCCAGTAGGTAGGGGTCTGTGATCCTGGAGAGGGGTCCTGGTAGTGGGGTCCGAGTGGAGGTCTGTTGTCCTGGGGGGACCCTGGGAGGATCTGTGGTCCTGGAGAATCCTGGTGGAGGTCTGTGGTCCTGGTGGGGTTCTTGGGGGGGGTCTGTGGTCTGGGGGTGCCCCAGTGGGGGTGTCTGTGGCCTTGGGGGTCCCAGCAGGGGTCTGGGGTCCTGCGGGGGTTCTTGGGAGGAGTCTATGGATCTGAGTTGGGTGCTGGCTGGGGTCTGTGGTCCCAGGGGTGTCCTGTGGTACTGGGGTGGTCCTGGCTGGGGTCTGTGACCCCTGGTGGGGGTCTTGGCTGGGGTTTGTGGTCCTGGGGGGCGTCCTGGCTGGGGTCGTTGGTCCTGGTGGGGGTGTGGAGGGTCCCTGCTGGGGTCTGTGGTCCTGGGGGTGGGTGGGGGGAAGTTCTGGCTGAGGTCTGTGGTCCTGGCCGTGGGTGTGTGTGTGGGATCCCTGCTGGGGTCTGTGGTCCTGAGTGGGGGGTCCTGACTGTGATCCCCAGTGATCCTGGGGGCGTCCTGGCTGGGGTCAGTGGTCCTGGAGTGGCGTCCTGGCTGGGGTCTGTGGTTCTGAGGGAGGCGCCTTGGCTGGGGTCAGTGGTCCTGGAGGGGTGGTCCTGGCTGGGGTCAGTGGTCCTGGAGGGGTGGTCCTGGCTGGGGTCTGTGGTCCCGGGGGGGGCGTCCTGGCTGGGGTCGGTGGTCCGCTCGGGGTCCCCAGTCCTGCAGGCGGTGCGGGATCCCAGCGGGCCCGGACGGGGTCTGGGGTTGGGGGGTCCCCGCACGCCGGGGCGGTCCGGGGCGGGCAGGGGGCGGTCCGGGGCGGGCGCGTTTCCGCTGTCGGTCCGGGCGGGCGGGCGCAGAGTCCCGCGGGCGGCGCGGAAGCGGCGGCGGCGCGGCCGGGGCAGCCATGTCGCCATTGTCTGCGGCGCGGGCGGCCCTGCGGGTCTACGCGGCCGGCGCCGCGGTGATCCTGGCGCAGCTGCTACGGCGTTGCCGCGGGGGCTTCCTGGAGCCAGGTCAGCGGGGCGGGGTGGGGGGTCGGGGCTCCGGGGACCCGGGTGGGCGCGGGCGCGGGCCGGGGCGGGCTCGGGGGCGGGAGCGCGGGGTCTCTGCGTGACCTTGGCGAGGCGGTGGCGCTCCCGGAAGTGGGACTGGGCGGGGGTCGCGGTGGGGCCGGGGTTGCGGGGGGCGTGCGCGCCTGGGACCTCCCCGCCCCGCGCTTCCCGTCCCCGCCGGCTCTTCTGCGCGCCCCCCGCGCTGGCCCGGCCCGGCCTGGCCCTTCCCTCCCCGCGCGTGTGTTCTCCCCGCCTGTCCCGGGTCGGGCTCCAACCGAGCCGCCCCCGTGCAACCGCCCCCCGGCCCACCCTGACACCTCCGGGCCATGGCCGGGGACCCGGGGGCTCGCACGCCCCGCGCCCCAGACCGCAGGCGGCTCTGCCTGCCGCCTGCGGTCGGCCAGTGACCGCGCGCCCCCGCCAGGCCCCGGAGGGGAGGAGGGGGCGTCCCAGGGACCTCGACCCCCACCCACCCCAGGGTAAGTGAGGACGGGCCCTTCTCCGGAGAACGTCTCCAGAGGGGACGCAGGGGCGGCTGCTCGGGCACTGGGGAGCCACGGAGGTCTGGTGGGGAGGGCAGGCCCGGTAAGTGGCAACTTTGTTTCCTTGGCCTTTGTAAACATCTCTGAGTCACAGATCTCCAACTTTGCAGGACTCGTTTACTGTCTGAACTCATCAGTGAGGACCGCCACTGTGTTTTGTGTATGAAGATTACTTATATTCATAGATTTGCAGGTTCAGAATTTATTAATTTATTTTTTGTAATAGGAAGTAGAGATGAAGTCTTGCTATGTTGCCCATGCTACTCTCGAACTCCTGGGCTCAAGCAGTCCTGCCTCAGCCTCCCAAAGTGCTGGCATTACAGGCACCAGCTACTGCATCCGACTAATGTTTTAAATTTTTTGTGGACAGGGTCTTGCTGTGTTGCCCAGGCTGGTCTCAAACTCCTGGGCTCAAGCGATCTTCCTGCCTTTGCCTCCCAAACTGCTGGGATTACAGGTGTGAGCCACCAAACCTGTCTAATGTTTTAATTTTTTTTGTAGCAATAGGGTCTTGCTATGTTGCCCAGGCTGCTCTGAAACTCATGGGCCGAAGCAATGCTCCTACCTGGGTCCCCCAAAGTGCTGGGTTTACAGGCGTGAGCCACCACGCCTGGCTAATGTTTTAAATCTTTTGTAGAGATGGCATCTCACCATGTGGCCCAGGCTGGTCTTGAACCCCTGGCCTGCAGCAATCCTCCAGTCTGGGCCTCCCAAACTGCTGGGATTACAGACAGAGCACCACTGTACCCAGCCCATATTCTCAATTTAAACCTAGAAACCTGTAAACAATTATTTGTGAACTGGTATAAAGGGAATGATAATTCCATGTTAGGCTAAATGACACTTTCTTTCAAAAATGACAGTTTTCCAAAACAGAGCGTTCAGAGGGTCAGTGTGGTGGGGGTGGGGGTGTACGTTGCCCCATATGTCTTAAATGTCCAGCCTAAGAAGAGAGCTGTTATTTCTGCCTCTGTAGACGGTTTCGTGGCATGTCAGGAGGCCTCTGGAAGACACTGCTGCATGCCTCTGGGAGACTGGGAGTCAGCCAGGCGAAGCGCTTGGGTGCCTTATTGTGAAATGACTTTAGACTTCCACTCTGCACCCACTGAGGGAACCCCAGGGGTCCCAGCTCCACACTTTGAGAAGCGTGCCTGGAGTGGATGTTTTAAAATGAGCCTCACTCTCTCCCGCCTCTCGCCAGAAAAAGCTTTGAGTTTTCTGTGAGCTAAGCTTTTCTTTTTCAGCCAGGCTGGCTTCAGTATTTGTTTTTTAAACCTGCTTAGCATAATTACAAGTGCGTAGAAGAAGGAGCGTAAAGGAACTGCAGTCAGGCCTTCCTAGGGCAGGAGAGCATGTTTGTTTGAAGTAAGTAATCAGTTGCAAGGTAAACGGTTTACAGCCAGCGAACAGTTGTGTGGCGTCTCTCAGAAGATGATGTTTTAGTTTTGCTTACAGAAAGGTCCCCTTAAACCTTCTTAAGGGCCTGTGTGGACCCTGGCAGAAGAGGCTGGGGTTCCTGCAGCAGCTCACCAAAATGCTGGCCTTTGAAAAACTTGCTCTTTGTGCATTAGAAAGGAGGGGTGGATTCTTTTTTTTTTTCCTTTTATTGATTAAATAACAACAACAGAAGGTTGTTAAAGAGGACAAGCTTCTGGTGAAGTCACGTGTCTGCCAAGGGGCTCTGTACCCGGTGTGTATCGAAACAGAATGGTCTTCTCTAAAGATTAACTTCAGTAGCTTGTCCTCATCGAGCCCCTTCCTGTGTATGGATTAAAAATAATTTTTGTTATCGATGGAGGAATGCGGTTTTCCTTGGTCTGCTGGTGGCCAGCTTCCTAAACGGCGTTTTTTATTTGCTTCTCTCTGGTGGACCTTTGCTGTTGGTGAGGAAACGTTGAACTTTGTCCAGGGCTTTTGAGCTAAGCTGTTTGAATAACCACGAGGGCCAGTTTCCCCACTGCAGATTGGAAGCAAGGGCAGTTTTTTCTTAGGACTTCCAAGTGGAGCTTGTTCTTAGATATCTTACAAAGGAAATGCCTGGGTTACACATTCCACATGAGTTGACTTACATAGTATGAGAAGGAAGAAATCACGGCTGGAATCCACTCCTAAATGGTGTCTTCTTCCAGTTTATCATGGAAAAACAAGATAATTACAAATTAATCATAGATGTTGGTCATGCCTTTACAGAGGGGGTTTAGAAGCAAATTGACAATTCCTATAAAAGGTTCTGCCCCTGTGTTCTTAAGACTGTCCATGTGGCCCATTCAGTAAGGTGTATCTGTTGGTTGGATTTAAAAATAGGTGATTTAATCAGTGTATTTAATATCCTAGTATGGCATCAAAACTTGAACATTGATATGGCCTGAAATCTGTTGAAAATGATCGTATTGAGTGAAGAAAGTCTCTACCCACCAGTATTAATAACAGGGTGATCTGTTTAGAAATTACATTTTCTCTGATGCATCAATGAGTTTTGCAAAGGAGAGAAAATTGATGGTACCTATAGTCAAGCCCAGTTCCAGTACTGTACAGAATTTTTCTTAAAAGTTCTATTGTAAATAATAGGCCACAGAATATTCCTTCACTTTCTGGGATGCAAAATGGACTCGTAAATGCTGTACCACAGGAGTGAGTATTTACGAAAAATATGCCAACTGGCCCACTTACAAAGCTATTTATAGAAGTCCTACTTTTCAAACTTTTTTTTTTAACCTATAAAGGGAAAGTTAATTCTTGTTGGTTTTATAAGTAGTGAACAGTGGCTATTAGAAATCAGGTAGAAGTAAAAACAGCAGTTTTCCAACTTCTTTTTTTTTTTTTTTTCAAGACCGAGTTTTGCTCTTGTCGCCCAGGCTGGAGTGCAATGGCGTGATCTCGGCTCACCACAACCTCTGCCTTCCGGGTTCAAGTGATTCTCCTGCCTCAGTCTCCCGAGTAGCTGGGATTACAGGCATGTATATGCCACTATGCCTGGCTAATTTTGTATTTTTAGCAGAGACGGGGTTTCTCCATGTTGGTCAGGCTGGTCTCAAACTCCTGACCTCAGGTGAGCCGTCCATCTTGGCATCCCAAATTGCTGGGATTACAAGGGTGAGCCCCTGCGCCCGGCCTCCAACTTCTTGATCATAGAATCCCTTTCAAAAAAACGAGGACCCCGGACAGTTTTTGTTTTTGTGGACTATAACAGTCAATAAGTCATCCTGTTAGACATTAAAACAGAAATTTAAAACATATTTAACAATTTATTTAAAAGTAATGGTAACAGGCCAGTTACATGTTACTACCAAGAATGTATGTAATATATTTATTGTTTATATATTTTATTTTTATTAAATATATATATTTTTAGAATAATTTATACTTTTCTATAAATATAAAATACAAGTAAGTTGTATTTATATAATGTAGATGTAAATGAAAACAACTGATATTTTTATATAAATATATAAATGTGTACATTTATGGGGCACATTGTGATGCTTTGCTATATGTTGGCATTGTGGAATAATTAAATCTTGCTAACATCTATCACCTGCTATTTTTCCTTTGTGGTGGGAACATTTAAAATCTCTTTTACCTGTTTTTCTGTTTTTTTTTTTATTTCCATAGATTATAGGGGAACAGGTGGTGGTTGGTTCCATGAGTAAGTTTTTTAGTAGTGATTTGTGACATTTTGGTGTACCCATCACCCAAGCAGTATACACTGCACACAAGACATTTAAAGTATCTATTAGTGGGCCGGGCACAGTGGCTCACGCCTGTAATCCCAGCACTTTAGGAGGCTGAGGCGGGTGGATTGCCTGAGCTCAGGAGTTTGAGACCAGCCTGGGCAATACAGTGAAACCCTGTCTCTATTAAAATACAAAAAATTAGCTGCGTGTGGCAGTGTGCGCCTGTAGTCCCAGCTACTCAGGAGGCTGAGGCAGGA
Source organism: Macaca nemestrina (assembly GCF_043159975.1). Lineage (NCBI taxonomy): Eukaryota > Metazoa > Chordata > Mammalia > Primates > Cercopithecidae > Macaca > Macaca nemestrina. The sequence goes on from NC_092145.1 coordinate 158,411,667, forward strand.
GAATGGTGTGAACCCGGGAGGCGGAGGTTGCAGTGAGCTGAGATTGCGCCACTGCACTCCAGCCTGGGCGACAGAGCAAGACTCCGTCTCAAAAAAAAAAAAAAAAAAAAAAAAAAAAATCAAAATAAAAACCTCTTTTAGCTATTTTGAAATACGTAATACACTATTAACTATAGCCACCACGCTGTGCAGTAGGTCACTGAAACTTATTTCTCCCATCGAACAGAAACTTGCTACCCTTTGGCCATGTGTTGTATGTTTTTTAAAATAAAAATGATTGTCATTTCCAAAATAACAAAAACTTAGGGAGAAGAATGGCTGAGTTTTAGGGTTTTGTCAGCCTCATCCACAAAGGGTTGGCTCCTTCCTCTGCTTCTTCACACTGGTGTCTTGTGACGTGTCGTTCTGGTAAGAGTCATGTGAGGCACGTCTACTGGCCTCTCATGGATGTGCAATTGGAAACGTGAAGTCGCCGGCCCCCTGAGGGCGTTCTGGGGAGTATCCCCCGCAATCCCGCCCTGGGATGCCGCACCAGCCTTGAAGAATGAGACAGTGAGAGGCTGGTTTGCAGCAACCTTTATTTGTGGCCTTGTGTGCACGGAAGCACTGCGAGGGAGGAGGAAGGAGGAGGGAGGGTACTCACTACGAAAGGCCAGCTCCGCTGTGGCTGTTACGTGGGTTCAGGTGGAACCCACCTGCTGTGTGGGCGATGCTTTACCTGAGAGTCCCATGGGATTCTGACAGCAGGAGATATGTAGGAGGGAGCTTCTTGTGCCTCCATCCAGGAGTCACTTGGTTAGGGGTTTGGGAATTTCTGCTGTCAGTACAAAACTTCGCTCCAGGTACTAGACCTGTTTCAGCCAAATAACAATAATGATCATCAGAATAGAATATAAACCTTTGTTCACCTAAATAATAATAATAATAATAGAATATAAATGTTTGTTCATGGTACTGGGCCGTCTTTCAGTCCAATAATAATAATAACTAGGAATAATGATAATAATGATAAAATATAAACCTTTGCTTCACATTCCTGGGACGTCTTTCAGCCAAATAATAATAATATTAATGAGAATATAAACCTTTGTTCAGGGTACTGTGATCTCTTTCAACCCAGTAATAATCATAACAATAGTAATAATAATGATAGAATATAAACCTTTGCTTCATCTCCTGGAATGTCTTTGAGCCAAATAATAACAATAATGTTAATGATAATAGAATATAAACCTTTGTTCAGGGTACTGCGACCTCTTTCTGCTCAATAATAGTAATAATGATAATAATGATAGAATATAAACCTTTCCTTCATCTCCTGGAATGTCTTTCAGCCAAATAACAATAATATTAATGATAATAGAATATAAACCTTTGTTCAGGGTACTGTGACCTCTTTTCAGCCCAATAATCACAATAGCAATAGTAATAATGCTCATAATGATAGAATATAAAACTTTGCTCCATGTCCTGGGAGCTCTTTCAGCCAAATAAGAAGAATAATAGAATATAAACCTTCATTCACAGTACTAGGACTTCTTTCAGACCAATACTAATGATAGTAATAATAATTATAATAGAATATAAACTTTCTTTTCTAGGTACTAGGACCTCTTTCAGCCAAATAACAATAATAGTGGAATATAAAACTTGGCTCTAGGTACCAGAACCTCTTTTCAGCCAAATAGTAATAATAAGAATAGTATTAATAGAATATAGACCTTTGATCCAGGTACTGGGACACCTGTGAGCCCAATGATAATAATAGAACATAAACTTTTGACTGAAGTACTAGAACCTTTTTCAGCCAAATAATAATAATAAAATATAAACTTTTGTTCCAGGTACTCGGACTTCTTTCAGCCTAATAATAATCATAGAATATAAACCTTTACTACAGGTCCTGGCACCTTTTTCAGCCAACTAATAATAATAATAGAATATAAACTTTTGTTCTGTTACTGGGACCTCTTTCAGTCTAATAACAAAAGTAATAATAATAGAATACAAACCTTTGCTCCAGGTTCCAGAACCTCTTTTCAGCCTAATAATAATAATAATGATGGAATGAAAATTTTTGTTCCAGGTATTTGGGACCTCTTCCAGCATAATAACAATAATAATAATATAAACCTTTGCTACAGGTATCAGGACCTGTTTCAGCCGAATAATAATAACGACAATGATAATAATAGAATAGAAACCTTTGCCCCAGGCACTGGGACCTCTTTCAGTCAAATAATCACAATAATAATAATAATAACAACAATAATAATAATAATAGAATTTGGACGTTTGCTCCAGCTTTCAGGACCTCCTTCAGACAGATAATAATAACCGAGTATGAACTTTTCTTCCAGGTATCGGGACCTCTTCCAGCCTAAAAATAATAGTAATAATAGCACATAAATCTTTTTTTTGTTTGTTTTCTTCTTTTTTTGAGATGGAGTTTTGCTCTTATTGCCCAGGCTAGAGTGCAATGGCGTGATCTCAGCTCACTACAACCTCTGCTTCCTGGGTTCAAGTGATTCTCAAGCCTCAGCCTCCCGAGTAGCTGGGACTACAGGCATGTGCCACCACCACGCCCGGCTAATTTTGTATTTTTAGTGGAGGAGGGGTTTCACCATGTTTTCCAGGGTGGTCTCAAACTCCTGACCTCAGGTGATGCATCCGCCTTGGCCTCCCAAAGTGCTGAGAGTACAGGCATGAGCCACTGCACCTGGTGCCAATATAAAAATCTTTGCTACAGGTACTGGGACCTTTTTCAGCCTAATAATAATAACAACCATAACAATAATAATTAGAATATAAACCTTTGTTACTGGCACTGGGACCTCTTCCAGCCTAATCATAATAAAAGTAGTAATAAATAATGGAATAGAAACCTTTCCTTCAGGTTCCAGAACCGCTTTCAGCCTCATAATAATAATAATAATAATAATAATAATAAAATGTAAACTTTTGTTTGAGGACTGGGACCTCTTTCAGCCTAATAGCACAGATAATAATAATGGAATGTAAACCTTTTCCCCCAAGTACCAAAACCTGTTTCAGCCAAATAATATGATGATGATGACGATGACGATGGAGGATCTGATAACAGCTGTGTCCTCTCACTCAGGTCAGACTTAAAAGCGAGCATTTCAGAGCTAGACCGAGGCCTCTTGAGATGATTTTCTGCCTCCGCTGACTGTGTAATCCAGGGGCCCCACCCTAACTCGGCTGCAGAACATGCAGCTTGAGGGTTCCCCGTTTGCTGGAAGTCCCGGTTGTGTTATTCATTCTCTTGGCTTGCTACCTTAGAACAAACCAGGATGCTGGCGTTGGTCAGAGGACCCCCATCCTTGCACCCTACTCTTGGGAAGCAGTGCTGCTAGGCTATGGTAATGCCCAGTTCACCTGGCACATGGTGGCGGCTCCCTAAAAAGCGCTGGACAGGCACCGGAGATGGAAAGCCAGCAACATAGGCCGCGACTGCCCATGAAGACGGGGGGCCTTTCTAAGACCTCTACTCATTATTGGGGGCAAAATTAACCTTCAGAATATCTTGCTGTAATAAAGTACCAGAAACCGGAGGGCTTAAAACCATAGCTTATTCTCTCCCAGTTCTGGAGGCCAGAAGTCTGAAATCAAAGTGTCTCAGGGCTGCGCTCCCTCCGGAGGCTTAGGCGGAGCGTGCTTCCTGCCTCTCCCGGGTCCTGGGGGCTCCCGGCGTCCCTGGGCTTCAGGCCAGCCACATCTTCACTCTAGCCTCTGTCTCTGTCTCCATGTGGCCTTCTCCATGTCTGTATCTCCTCTTCTGTCTTTTATAAAGACATTTGTCACCGCATTTAGGGCTTACCCGAATCCCGGATGACCTCATCTCCAGATCCTTAACTCATTAGATCTACAAAATTTCTTATAACCAAGTAAGATCTCATTCCACGTCCTGGGCTTTAGGATGTGGACAGATCTTTCTGTGGACCACTGTTCAATCCACCATGATTTTAGCAGTTCCTTCTGGAGGCTCCAGGGGAGGATCCTTCCTGTCTCTCCCAGCTTCTGGGGGCTCCAGGCACTCTGGGCTTGTGGCTGCATCACTCCAGTCTCGGCCTCTGTCTTCGTGTGGCCTTCTCCTCTGTGTCTGTGTCTCCTCTTCTGTCTTCTATTAAGGACACTGGTCACTGCATTTAGGACCACCCCGACTGAGAATAATCTGATCTTAAGATCTTTGCTTTCGTTATTAATACATTTACAGAGACCCTTTTTCCAAACAAGGTCACAAGTACCAGGTGGATACAGATTTTCTTTGGCAGAGGAGGACGCTTTTCAACCCACTATAGTGATCATTGAAATATGCTTCCTTGCACTGACTGTCCCGACACTCTGAACGTGCTTGGGTGGTGCATTTCGTTGTTTACCCTCCTGAGTGCTGTACTGGACACCTGCAGATACAATTATACCTTTTAACAAAGCCCAGCTGTCATTTTGGGCAACCCAGTCACAGAGGTGGCCTCCTGCGTGGCACCTGGAAGGGCCTGTATGTGTGAGTATTCAACCTCAACAGGAACCCTGGGGACTGGCTTCGGGGTCATCTAAGCCTCCACACCAAGTGCCCGATGATGTTTGCACAGGTGTGTGATATTTACCCAGTTGGGCCTTTCTGCCCACAGGTGTGACTGGATACAATGGGCATTTTGAGAAGTTCCAGGGATTGAGAAATCCATGCTTCTTCAGATGTGCTTACAGATCACGGATGTACCTGTGCTAAAAACAAAGCCTGTGACATTCCACATGGCTTCATTTTAAACCAGAAAGTTGGAGAAGAATGTGCAATGCCTCTTAGCTATAGGAAATCCGGCTGTAGCCAGATGGAGGTCCTGTTTGGCTTCTTTAATGCAGTTAATGAAGCTCAGGTGGCGTTCGACAGCGATTCTTGCTGTGATGGTTGCCGGGGGAGAGGGGGCCTGCCTGGCCGCTTGTGGACTCTTCTATGTAGGTGGCGTCCCCAGAAAAGATCTACGCAGCTTTCCCACGTGGCAGGTGCTTGGCAAAGCTCTTAGAACAGGAACAACAAGCCCCTGCGATGAGAAGGGCACTGTCAGGCTGGGCGCGGTGGCTTACGTCTGTCATCCCAGCACTTTGGGAGGCCGAGGCGGGTGGATCACCTGAAGTCAGGAGTTCGAGACTAGCCTGACCAACATGGTGAAACCCCATCTCTACTAAAACAACAAAAATTAGCTGGGCATGGTGGCAGGCACCTGTAATCCCAGCTACTCAGGAGGCTGAGGCAGGAAAATCGCTTGAACCTGGGAGGCGGAGGTTGCAGTGAGCTAGGATCACGCCACTGCACTGCCGCCTGGGTGACAGAGCGAGACTCTGTCTCAAAAAAAAAAAAAAAAAAAAAAGGCACTTGTCAGGTACAGCCCTGCAAAAATGCCGTGCTCACTCGCAAACCTGTACCTTGACACGTGCGGCACCGCTGCGTTGGATTGACGTAGAAGAAAGAGTGTGTTCCTGCGCTAGCTTCCCACCTCCGCTTTGCAAAAGTGACCCGCAAGGAAGGTCCAGCCGTCCGGCCCCAGTGCCCTTTGGTTGAAAGCGGAGCTGCCCCGGCACCCCGGCTGTCTCCCCAGCAGGGCTCCCACATCTGCCTGGGTCCCTTCTCATGCTGTGTTTGTCTTGGCCCTTCTCAGCAGGTCCCCACGCATGAGCGGCCGTCCAAGCAGGCAGGCTCCAGTGGAGAAGCAATGGAGAATAAAAGCCTGGAGAGCTCCCAGACAGACCTGAAGCTGGTGGCCCACCCCCGCGCCAAGAGCAAGGTGTGGAAGTATTTTGGCTTTGACACCAATGCTGAGGGATGCATCCTGCAGTGGAAGAAAATCTATTGCCGTATCTGCATGGCCCAGATCGCCTACTCCGGAAACACCTCCAACCTGTCCTACCACCTGGAGAAGAACCACCCCGAGGAATTCTGCGAGTTTGTCAAGAGCAACACGGAGCAGATGCGCGAGGCCTTTGCCACCGCCTTCTCCAAGCTGAAGCCTGAGTCGTCCCAGCAGCCCGGGCAGGACGCGCTGGCTGTCAAGGCTGGCCACGGCTACGACAGCAAGAAGCAGCAAGAGCTGACGGCCGCCGTGCTGGGCCTCATCTGCGAGGGGCTGTACCCGGCCTCCATCGTGGACGAGCCCACCTTCAAGGTGCTGTTGAAGACGGCTGACCCCCGGTACGAGCTGCCCAGCCGGAAGTACATCTCCACCAAGGCCATCCCTGAGAAGTACGGGGCCGTCCGGGAGGTGATCCTGAAGGAGCTGGCCGAGGCCACCTGGTGTGGCATCTCCACTGACATGTGGAGGAGCGAGAACCAGAACCGTGCCTACGTTACGCTGGCCGCCCACTTCCTGGGCCTGGGCGCCCCCAACTGCCTGTCCGTGGGCTCCCGCTGCCTGAAGACCTTCGAGGTGCCCGAAGAGAACACGGCGGAGACCATCACGCGGGTGCTCTACGAGGTCTTCATCGAGTGGGGCATCAGCGCCAAGGTCTTCGGGGCCACCACCAACTACGGCAAGGACATCGTGAAGGCGTGTTCCCTGCTGGACATCGCTGTGCACATGCCCTGCCTGGGCCACACCTTCAACGCCGGCATCCAGCAGGCCTTCCAGCTCCCGAAGCTGGGGGCGTTGCTGTCGCGCTGCCGAAAACTGGTGGAGTACTTCCAGCAGTCTGCTGTGGCCATGTACATGCTCTATGAGAAGCAGAAGCAGCAGAACGTGGCCCACTGCATGCTGGTGAGCAACCGCGTCTCCTGGTGGGGGAGCACGCTGGCCATGCTGCAGCGCCTCAAGGAGCAGCAGTTCGTCATCGCCGGGGTCCTGGTGGAGGACAGCAACAACCACCACCTGATGCTGGAGGCCAGCGAGTGGGCCACCATCGAGGGGCTGGTCGAGCTCCTGCAGCCCTTCAAGCAGGTGGCCGAGATGCTGTCAGCCTCCAGGTACCCCACCATCAGCATGGTGAAGCCGCTGCTGCACATGCTCCTCAACACCACGCTCAACATCAAGGAGACCGACTCCAAGGAGCTCAGCATGGCCAAGGAGGTCATCGCCAAGGAGCTCTCCAAGACCTACCAGGAGACGCCTGAGATTGACATGTTTCTCAACGTCGCCACCTTCCTGGACCCCCGCTACAAGAGGCTGCCCTTCCTCTCTGCCTTCGAGCGGCAGCAGGTGGAGAACCGCGTAGTGGAAGAGGCCAAGGGCCTGCTGGACAAGGTCAAAGACGGCGGCTACCGGCCGGCCGAGGACAAGATCTTCCCGGTGCCCGAGGAGCCTCCCGTAAAGAAGCTCATGCGGACGTCCACGCCTCCGCCCACCAGCGTCATCAACAACATGCTGGCCGAGATCTTCTGCCAGACGGGCGGCGTGGAGGACCAGGAAGAATGGCACGCCCAGGTGGTGGAGGAGCTGAGCAACTTCAAATCCCAGAAGGTGCTCGGCCTCAACGAAGACCCCCTCAAGTGGTGGTCGGACCGCCTGGCCCTCTTCCCCCTGCTGCCCAAGGTGCTTCAGAAGTACTGGTGCGTGACAGCCACGCGCGTCGCGCCTGAGCGTCTCTTTGGTTCCGCCGCCAACGTGGTCAGCGCCAAGAGGAACCGGCTGGCCCCCGCGCACGTGGACGAGCAGGTGTTTCTGTATGAGAACGCCCGGAGTGGGGCAGAGGCAGAACCCGAGGACCAGGATGAGGGGGAGTGGGGCCTGGACCAGGAGCAGGTGTTCTCCTTGGGGGACGGCGTCAGCGGCGGTTTCTTTGGCATCAGGGACAGCAGCTTCCTGTAGCGAGGAAGCGTCTTGTCTTACAGGTCATCCCCGCAGCAGCCCATTGGATGCTTTGCTGTAAATACTCACCTGGTCAGCTTGGTTTTGAACCTCAGAGACCATCCACTGTCTTTGACACCTAGAAGGTGGAAAAAGGAAAGAGATTCGAGAAGCGAGAGAGGGTCAGGCGTGGTGGCTCTCATCTGTAATCCCAGCACTTTGGGAGGCCGAGGTGGGCAGATTAACTGAGGTCAGAAGATGGAGACCAGCCTGGCCAACATGGCGAAACCTGTCTCTACTAAAAATACAAAAATTAGCTAGGCATGATGGTACGTTCCTGTAATCCCAGCTACTCTGGAGGCTGAGGCCAGAGAATCACTTGAACCTGGCAGGTGGAGGTTGCAGTGAGCTGAGATCGCTCCACTGCACTCCAGCCTGGGCGACAAGAGCGAGACTGTCTCAAAAAGAAAAAAGAAGACACAAGAGAGGCGGCTTTGAGTGGGTTTCTTTCCTCCCCTATTCCCGGGGCCCTGGTGACTTCTGCTTGGGAATTGCAATGCTCAACGCCCCGCATGCAGCAGAGCCTAGAGGAGCTGTTCCTTCACAGATACTTGAGACCCACACCATACCATATCTGATTCAAGTTCTCCCTGGGAGGGTTTAGAAGACACACAGGAACATTCTGGGTGGCGTCGAACGAACCTTTCCTGATCATCATGTGTGACTTCTGCGAGGTCCAGATCACTGAATTCATGTTTACATTCTCATGCAAGCGGGGACCTCTTGCTTCTGGGAAATGGGGAGAGTCCTTTTAGCCAAAATGCCCTTCTTCAAAAGAGAGACCTGAGAGACCTTTTTTTTTTTTTTAATGTTTGGTTAAAAATGTGACAGATGAGTAAAAAATGCAGGCACTTAACAAAAAGCAAAAAAACAAAAAAAACAAAAAAAAAATGGTGTGGACTGTGTTGTATTTTCGACAGGTTGCTGTCAGCCTGCTTCCTGCTCCCTGCCAAAATTCACTTTGTGGAGTTGGTCCTTGAAAACTGGGTGGTGGCTCACGCTGAGGTCAGGAGTTCGAGACCAGCCTGGCCAACCAACATGGTGAAACCTCGTCTCTACTAAAAATACAAAAAAATGAGCCAGGTGTGGTGGTGTGCGCCTGTAATCCCAGCTACTCGGGAGGCTGAGGTGGGAGAATCGCTTGAGCCCAGGAGGTGGCGGTTGCAGTGAGCCAAGACTGCGCCACCGCACTCCGGTCTGGATGACAGAGTGAGACTCTGTCTCAAAACGAAACAAAAGTGGGCGGCTCACGGGTCTGGAGGTTATGTCTTGTGTGTGTCAGCCCTAAAAGTCCAGTTCCTCCATGCGGCCAGCTTTTCCACATAGGGTGTTTTTGATTACCGGAAAGGACTCTTGCTGCTTCTCTTTTAAACTCAATACCACAGGGGAAATGAATTTTAAAACATTGCCACCGGGGGGGTTTTCCGTGGCTGGATTCTTGCGAGTTGCTTTCAGTCATTCAGGGAAACAAAGACGTTTTCCAACATGTAGAACTGCTTTTTAAGTGGAGGAAAAATACTTAATGAAGCTTAGCGTATTGCTTGGATTCTACGTGCAGCAGGTTCTCTGCCTCCGTGAAGACAAGGTGGGCTGGGGAGGACGGTGTCTAGGAGGGATGACCCCACTCAGCTCCAGGCAATGTTCTGCCGAGACCCGAAGAACTCTGGGTGTCAGAGGGTGAAGCAGGAACTACCTGCATTTCACAGCTGCTGACTTCTCAGGGCTACAAGCAGCACAGAATTCTATCCTTACGTCCTGAGCCGGTGTAAGTCTAGAGAAGGAAGCGCGGGAGAAATCCACGTAACCTTTGCTTGCTTTTTAAGGGAAGCGGTTCTGCCATGAACTTGGAAGCCTCAGCTCCGGGTGTTCTCAGCAGAAGGGCAGCTGGAAGGGACATAGTGGGGCAGGCTTTGGGGCTGCTCTCTGTTCTGCCCGGAGGCTTGGGGACGCAGGGCAGCCCATGCCTCCGGGGCCTCTATTCTGTAGCATTGCCAACGTTCCCTTTCCGTCTCAATCATTTGCTTTTCGTCACTCATGTGAAAAATGTGAACTGCTCTGGCTCTGTCTTCATTTTTATTTTTAAGCCATTGTTCCCCTCCTAAATGGTTGCTTCTTATTTAATGCTTTAAAGTTGGACTGTTGTTCAATAAACCAGAGAACTACATGAACTGCTCGTTCATTCGTCTGCCGCGTGTCCGTCCGGACTGCAGCTGGTCTGGTCTGAATCCCTTGATTCTGGGAGTGGAGGGAGGGTTTTTGTTGTTACTATTTTTATTTTTGTTGTGGTCCTTGTTTAAAGCAACTTTTTCCAGGGCACCCGCAGTCACTTCTGTGCTCCTCTTTCTCATCTGTCTGTCCTCAAGTTATGATGTACTTTCGGGTGTTTTGGCATCAAAATATCGAAGTGAATCAAGTCGGCAGCTGGTGAAAGCGTTCCCTTTTGCCAGTTCCTTCACTTAGTGGATAGTTGTATAAAAGGAGGCCCGATGGACGAGGCAGCCTGGATGGATCCGGATGGCATCAGCGCCTTCCCTCTCCCCGCAGCCTCCTTATCTCCCCTCTCTTCCTGTCTTCCTCATCTCCTGTCACATCCTTTCTTCCTTCCCTCCTCCTTCCCTCCAACCCTCCCTTTTCTTCAGCCAACCAATCCTTCCTTCCTCCCTTCCTTCCCTCCCTTCTCTTCCCTTTCCCTTCTCTTCCTTCTTTCTCTTCCTTCTCTCCCTCCCTTCCCTTCCTCCCTTCCTTCCTCCCTTCTCTCCCTTCTTGTCTCCCTTCCTTCCCTCCCCTCCCCTTCCCTTCCCTTCTCTCCCTCCCTTCCCTTCTCTCCCTCCCTTCCTTCTCTCCCTTCCTTCCTTCTCTCCCTTCCTTCCTTCTCTCCCTTCCTTTCCTTCCTTCCTTCCTTCTCTCCCTCTCTTTCCTTCCTTCCTCCCTTCTCTCCCTCCCTCCCTTCTCTCCCTTCCCTCCCTCCCTCCTTCCTTCCTTCCCTCTGTCCCTCCTCCTCTCCCTCCCTCTCTTCTTCCTTCCCTCCCTCCTTCTGTCCCTCCCTCCCTTTTCTCTCTCCCTTCCTCTTTCCTTTTCCTTTCATCCCTTTTTTCTTCCTTCCCTTTCTGCTTTCCTTCCTCCCTCCCTCTTTTCCTCCCTCCTAAGAAAACAATGCCCCCCCCCCCAGAAACACAGGAAGTCCCGGATGTGCCCCTCTGCCCGGAATGTGCCCCTCTGCCCAAACTTGCCTTTCTGTGCGCTATTGGTTGACTGCCTGCCCTTAGGTATCAGTAAAATGTCGAATTTCTTTTTCTTGCATGTTTTGGGTTGAAAGGGGTTCATTTTCAGTCCTCATAACTAAGCATTTGCATCATGATGTTCATTTAAGTGGGACATGTTTACACGTTTCTCCCATTAGGAGTAATTCTAGTCCTTGAGGATTTCTTGTAGAGACATTTCCTTCACCCCGACATAGTTGCCGTGAGGGCCTGTGTGACACTCCTTCCTCACAGTGGCGGGATGTTTCGGTTTGGTTTTGTTTGCAGCTTGTACAGGCCTCACTCTGAACTGCTGGGTTTTTTCCCCCTTTGCAGAATTGCCTGCTTCGCACTGTTTTCCTAGCGGGCGTCCGAAGGGTGAGGAAAACAGCTTGGGGAAAGTGAGGAAAAGGTTTGGGGTATTTTAGTAAAGGGGCAGCTGGTGGGAAGGAGCGGGCTGGGCTGTTTTTGGGGCGCCGAAATCTCGGTGGTGACGTTGATTTGCTCATGAGTGCAGAGGCGGTCCGGAGCCCGGATTCCTGGCGCAGTCAGCCCCTGCTTTTGCGCCGGCGGATCCTTCCTGCGCCTTGTCTCAGATGTGCTTGGGCACAGTTCTACTGTTTGCCCCACCGTGATCGCAGGCACGCCGCCCTGTCCTCTCCGTCAAATCCTGGGGCTCACCCGAGAGTTTTATAAAATGAACTCGCCATGCCCCTGCCTGGTGAACAGAGAATGCAAACTCTCACAGGACCATCCGCAGCAAAACAGCAGTGTTTTGCTCATTTCTTCAGACCATGAAAACAGCAGAGTTTGGCTCATTTCTTCCAGGTTTTCTCAAACTGCATGGATTCCTTTCTGAGCAACTTCTGGGAAGCTTTCAGGTTTCAGGGCTTTGCAGCCAGGCTCCGCCCTAGCTGCGGCTGCCTGTCATTTTGTGTTGCAGTCAGATGCAGGAGGTCCTTGGCTTCAATACCCTGATGGTGTCAACTTTAAGGGGTCAGAGAGGAAATATTTTTGACTCTGTGGACCGTACATTCTCTTCTCTCAACAACTTAGTTCTTCCGTTGTGTCTAAAAGCATCCATTGCTGGGTGCGGTGGGTCACATCTCTAATCCCAGCACTTTGGGAGGCCAAGGCAGGTGGATCACCTGAGGTCAGGAGTTCAAGACCAGCCTGGCCAACATGGTGAAACCCCCTCTCTACTAAAAATACAAACATTAGCTGGGCATGGTGGTGGGCACCTGTAATCTCAGGTACTGAGGCTGAGGTAGGAGAATTGCTTGAACCTGGGAGGCGGAGGTTGTAGTGAGCCGAGGTCGTGCCACTGCACCCCAGCCTGGGCGGCAAAAGCGAGACTCTGTGTATTCCAGTCCCAGTTCATGGGCACTAAATTTCATATAAATGTTGTGTCAAGAAATATTATTGCTTTGTTGACTTCTTTTTTTCCCCAACCATTAAGAAATTCAGAAAAACAATTTATGAACGTAAACACTGTTCTTGGCAAGTGGACCTTCTAAAAATGAGGGCTGGAGTTTGTTGAAACTGCTCTACTTTTTTTTTTTTTGCCACTTTTTTCCTTTTTTCTCTAGGCACTAATTGGAATCCACTTATTCGTCCTGGTTTGAGAAACAGTTCAGATGGAACCTGTGGGCTCTGTGTTTCCTTAGGTAACACGTGTGAGGTTTTTGTCACTGTAATTCGGTCATCTGTGTTAATATTATCACAAAAGAGCCAGGGGGGCATTTGCGTTTTCTCAGAATTGCTTATCAAAACAGCTGCATGGCCAGGTGCAGTGGCTCTCATGCCTGTGATCCCAGCATTTTGGGAGGCCAAGGCAGGTGGATTGCTTGAGCCCAGGAGTTTGAGACCAGCCTGGGCAACATGGCTAAATCCCATGTCTACTAAAAATACAAAAAATTAGCCAGGCATGGAGGCGCATGTCTGTAGTCCCAGCTACTCAGGAGGCGAAGCTAGGAGGATCACTTGAGCCTGGGAGTTGGGGGCTGCAGTGAGCTGTGAGCATACCACTGCACTCCAGCCTGGGCAACAAAGCAAGAGATGCAGTCTCTAAAATAATAATAATAATTAGCCAAACATGGTGGAACACATGTGTGGTCACAGCTACTTGGGAGGCTGAGGTGGGAGGATCGCTGGAGCCCGGAAAGTCAAGGCTGCAATGAGCTGAGATTGCACCACTGTAGTTCAGCCTGGGCAACATAGTGACACCCTGTCTCTACATAAATAAATAAATTCACGATTAAGCAGAAGTTGTGCTTGCTCTGCCAGGATTTCAGCTGGGTTCTTTGTGCCCTAATTTATGTGAGCTCATAGATTGTGCGTTATCTTAGAAGGTTTGCATTAAAGAAAGAGGGTAACTCTTTTTTCCCTGTTTTGGGAGCATTGCTGAGGTGGCTTTTGGCTGACGGGTGGACCCGTGGGTGCAGATGTTTTGATGCAGAAGGAGTGATTGCCTTTTTTTACACTCAGGCTCCAACTGGCTTTTATCTTATATGTTCTTACCCTAATGTGTTTGAGGTCACTGGACTCCTACTTTATTTGTGTTTAACTGGAAAGGCAGACACTCTGAGAATGTATCAAATAGCCAGTTACTGCAGAATTTCTAGAATTTAAATCGCTTCCAAAACTGGATCTGCCTCCTGGGTTTAAACCATTCTCCTGTCTCAGCCTCTTGAGTAGCTGGGATTACAGGCGCCCGCCACCACACCTGGCTCGTTTTTGTATTTTTAGTAGAGACAGGGTTTCAGCATATTGGCCTTACTGGTCTCGAACTCGACCTCGGGTGATCCACCCGCGTCAGCCTCCCAAAGTGCTGGGATGACAGGTGTGAGCCACCGCACCCGGCCCAGTGTGGATACTCCTTGAGCACATAACTGGAATCCTTTCCTTGGAAACTTGGAGCCCCTTGGGTCATGGTCATATAAACTGTGTTAAGAGGAGAGACACCATTAAATATGTCACAGTTGTCCTCGAAACTGGGACTTGTTTTGCTTTCTGCCTGGAAATGAGTCATTTTTGTAGAACATTTATTTTTCATTAACAAAAAAATTATATATATATATGAGGTACGATGTGATGTTTTAGTCCATGTACACATTGTGCAATGATTAAACCAGCTAGTTACCATATTAGCAGTCAAGCTAATTAACATAAAAGCTAATTGACATTAATAATCAAGCTAATTAACATATTAACCATCAAGCTCATTAACATATTCACATAACCCTAACTCTAACCTATGTCACCTCACCTAGTTTTTTTTGTGGTGAGAATATGTAAAATCTACTTTTAGTCTTTTTGAAAGATGCGATGTATTATTATTAACTATAATTGCTGTGTGATGTTAGAACTTTGAATTTCTTTTATCTAACTGAAAAAATTTAATTTTAATGTAATTTATATGTTTTTGAGACAGTCTCACCATATCACCCAGGCTGGAGTACAGCATCATGTTCATAGCTCATGGCAGCCTCCAACTTCTGGCTCAGGTGACCCTCCCACCTCAGCCTCCCGGGTATCTGGGACTACAGGTGCACACCATCACCTGGTTTTTAAAATTTTTGAAGTTTTGTAGAGATGGGGTCTTGCTGTGTTGCTCAGGCGGGTCTTGAATTCCTGGGCTGAAGCAATCCTCCTGCCTCAGCCTCCCAAGTAGCTGGGACTACAGGGGCATGCCATCATACCCAGCTAATTTTTTTTTTTTTTTTAAGAGATGGGGTTTCATTATGTTGCCCAGGCTTGTCTCAAACTTCTGGCCTCCAGTGATCCTCCTTCCTCAGCCTTCCATAGCCTTGTGATTCCAGACATGAACCACTGCTTCTGGCCTCCAACTGAAATTTTATGTTCTTTGGCAAACACTTCAGCATTCTTCCCTGGCAACCACCATTGTACCCTCTGCATTCATGCTTTCAACTTTAGAGTCTACATATGAGATGATATGGTATTTGTCTCTCTGTGCCTGGTTCATTTCACTTCACATTGTATCTTCCAGTTCCACCCATGTTGCTGCAAATGGTAGGATTTCCTTTTTCATGGCAGCATACTATTCCTTTGTGTGTCTATGCCACATTTTCTTGATGCACTCATCTGTAGATTGACACATGGGTTGATTCTATGTCTTTGAAAGTGTTAATAGTGCTGCAGTGCACAGGGGGTGCAGGTATCCCGTTGATGGACTGATTTCCTTTTCTTTGGGGTACACACCCAGCGGTGGGATGACTGAATCTGGCACACCATTCTTTCCTCGGATGTTTCACAGGCCCATGGCTGGACTTTAGGGAATGTCTTTACTGTATACAAGGTGGCAGTCCCTATTCTTAGGGAACATCTTCAGTGTGTACACGGCATTGATCCCTTGGCCACATGCTTAGGAAACATCTTCAGTGTATACATGGCTGTGCTCCCTTAGCCACATTCTTAGGGAATGTCTTCAGTGTGTACACGGTGGCAGTCCCTTGGCCGCATTCTTAGGGAACGTCTTCAGTGTGTACCTGGTGGCAGTCTCTTGGCCGCATTCTTAGGGAACGTCTTCAGTGTGTACCTGGTGGCAGTCTCTTGGCCGCATTCTTAGGGAATGTCTTCAGTATGTACACCTTGGCGACCCCTTGGCCACATGCCTAGGGAATGTATTCAGTGCGGTCCCTTGGCTGCATTCTTAGGGAATGTCTTCAGTGTATACATGGCTGTGCTCCCTTAGCCACATTCTTAGGGAATGTCTTCAGTGTGTACCTGGTGGCAGTCTCTTGGCCGCATTCTTAGGGAACGTCTTCAGTGTGTACCTGGTGGCAGTCTCTTGGCCGCATTCTTAGGGAATGTCTTCAGTATGTACACCTTGGCGACCCCTTGGCCACATGCCTAGGGAATGTATTCAGTGCGGTCCCTTGGCTGCATTCTTAGGGAACATCTTCAGTGTTCAACCTCATTCCTGGGGAACACCTTTAGTGTGTACATGGTGACGGCCCCTTAGCCACATTCTTAGGGAATGTATTCAGTGTGTACACGGTGGCAGTCCCTTGGCTGCATGCTTTGGGACCATCTTCAGTGAGTGCGATCCCTTGGCCACATGCTTAGGGAACGTCTTAAGTGTGTACACAGCAGCAGTCCCTTGGCCACATTCTTAGGGAATGTGTTCAGTGTGTACATGGCGGCGGTCCCTTAACCACATGCTTAGGGAATGTATGTACTTGGTGGCAGTCCCTTGGCCTCATTCTTAGTGAATGTCTTCAGTGTGTACAAGGCAGCCGTCCTTTAGCCTCATGCTTAGGGAACATCTTCAGTGTGTATATGTTGGCGGTCCCTTCCCCACATGCCTAGGGAACGTCTTCAGTGCCGTCCCTACATTCTTAGGGAACATCTTCAGTGTGTATGTGTTGGCGGTCCCTTCCCTACATGCCTAGGGAACGTCTTCAGTGCCGTCCCTACATTCTTAGGGAACATCTTCAGTGTGTACATGGCAGTGGTCCCTTGGCCTCATTATTAGGGAATGTCTTCAGTGTGTACTTGGCAGCGGTCCCTTACCCACATTCTTAGGGAATGTCTTCAGTGTGTACATTGAAAGATGCGATGTATTATTATTAACTATAATTCCTGTGTGATGTGTTAGAACTTTGAATTTCTTTTATCTAACTGAAAAAATTTAATTTTAATGTAATTTATATGTTTTTGAGACAGTCCTTTAGCCGCATGGTTAGGGAATGTTTTCAGTACAGTCCTTTGGCCACATGCCTAGGGAACAGCTTCAGTGCAGTCCCTGGGCTGCATTCTTAGGGCATGTCTTCAGTGTGTACATGGTGGAGGTCCCTTGGCCGCATTCTTAGGGAACATCTTTTTTTTTTTTTAGGTGGAGTCTCGCTCTGTTGCCCAGGCTGGAGTGCAGTGGCCGGATCTCAGCTCACTGCAAGCTCCGCCTCCCGGGTTTACGCCATTCTCCTGCCTCAGCCTCTGGAGTAGCTGGGACTACAGGCGCCCGCCACCTTGCCTGGCTAGTTTTTTGTATTTCTTAGTAGAGACGGGGTTTCACCGTGTTAGCCAGGATGGTCTC
The DNA here is from genome assembly GCF_043159975.1 of Macaca nemestrina. NCBI lineage: Eukaryota > Metazoa > Chordata > Mammalia > Primates > Cercopithecidae > Macaca > Macaca nemestrina. Next base: position 158,428,817 of record NC_092145.1, read on the forward strand.
GATCTCCTGACCTCGTGATCCGCCCGTCTCGGCCTCCCAAAGTGATGGGATTACAGGCTTGAGCCACCACGCCCGGCCAGGGAACATCTTAAGTGTTTATATGGTGGTGGTCTCTTAGCCACATGCTTAGGGAATGTCTTCAGTGTGTACATGGCGGTGGTCCTTTAGCCACATTCTTAGGGAATGTCTTCAGTGTATATAAGGTGGTGGTCCCTTGGCCACATGCTTAGGGAATGTCTTTAGTGCCTTCTTTTAGCTGCATTCTTAGGGAACCTCTTCTGTGTGTACATGGCAGCAGGCTCTTAGCAGCATACTTAGGGAACGTCTTCAGTGTGTGCACAGCAGAGGTCCCTTGGCCGCATTGTTAGGAAGGGTCTTCAGTTTGTACATGGCAGTGGTCCCTTAGCTGCAGACTTAGGGATCGTCTTCAGTGTGCACAGGGCGGTGGTCCCTTGGGCCACATGCTTAGGGAATGTCTTCAGTGTGTACACGGTGGAGGTCCCTTGGCCACATGTCTAGGGAATGTCTTTTGTGCCCTCTTTTGGCTGCATTCTTAGGGAACGTCTTCCGTGCGTAAATGGCGGCTGTCCCGTAGCCACATACTTAGGGAATGTCTTCAGTGTATACCCTGCAGCGGTCCCTTGGCCTCATTCTTAGGGAACGTCTTCAGTGTGTACCTGGCAGTGTTCCCTTAGCCACAGTCTTCGGAAATGTCTTCAGTGTGTACACGGCGGGGGTCCTTTGGCCACATGCTTTGGGAACGTCTTCAGTGCATACAGAATGGCGGTCCCTTGGCCACATTCTTAGAAAACGTTGTCAGTTTGTATATGGTGGCGATTCCTTGGCCACATTCTCCTGAGTGTCTGTGTCTGTGTCCTTTCCACCTTGCGAGAGGCTTTTGTTTCTTCACTGGGTGTCTGACTCTCATGTGCAATCCGTTTCCTCTGTCACCGCCCTTCCCAGGCACAGTGAGAGACGCAGGCAGCCCGCTCATCTCTGCACGTGGCCATCTCAGACATTCTCCAGCCACCGTCCTGACCGCATTCATTCCTTCTCCTGCCCAGTCCACATCCTTCTTCCCATACACTCTTGCTACCAAGAAATGGTCTGAATCACAGCACAGGCTTCATTTGCTTTCTGGAATTGCAGCTCCCCAGCCTCACCCAGATCAGAGATTCAGAACCTGAATCTCCGATCTCTGGAGTTGCCCCCATCCCATCAGAGACTTCTAGTCTGTTTGTTTATATTCGTTTAGACTTGGGAGGATGAGAAGAGACAAACCTTAGAAGGTGGTCTATGCAATTCCAGGGCCCAGGGTGGAAGGGGCTTCCCTGCCTGCCTTTGTGCACCTTTCATTCTTGATCCAACAGTTTTTTTTTTTTTTGAGACGGAGTCTTGCCTGGTCGCCCAGGCTGGAGTGCAGTGGTGTGATTCCAGCTCACTGCAACCTCTGCCTCCTGGGTTCAAGCGATTCTCCTGCCTCAGTCTCCTGAGTGGCTGGGATTACAGGCATACGCCACGATGCTTAGCTAATTTTATATTCCTAGTAGAGATGGGGTTTCTCCATGTTGGTCAGGCTGGTCTCGAACTCCTGACCTCAGGTGATCCATCCGCCTCAGCCTCCCAAAGTGCTGGGATGACACGTGTGGGCCACCATGCCTGGCTGCACCTTTCATTCTTGATCCACCTGGTTTTAAACTTGCAGATAAACTGTTTCCACCTATGACAAATGAGTCTTCCATCTTCCATGTGGTCTGGACTTTGTCCGTGCTATCATATTCCTGTCTCTTGTTCTGGTTTTTGGCGTCCCGCAGATTGTCCCTGTTACAGTCCTGTCTCTTGTTTCTGGGGTCACTGCTGTGGCGAGCTGGCTGTGCTGCGTTCCTGAGGCTGGTGAGGATGCTGTCGACACCTTAATCACGGCTGTGAAGAAACTGGCTAGAACTAGGTGCCGTGGAGCTTTGCAGTGGACTCTAGATCGTGGTACCCATTCTTTGGTCAGTGACGGAGCCAGGTGTCTTATTAGGTCTCAGGGATTTGTGGAAGCACAGAGCAAGCAAGCACCTCCTACATTGAAAGGAATCCTTGTCTCACTCAAGTTGGCATCCTGAAGTCTGCCTTTGGGAATCCCTGATTTCCTAAGAAACTACCCTAACATTTTAAGGGACTTAAAAAAATATTAGTAAAATGTTCCCAATGGATAGCAGCAGGTAGTGTTGTGTGTGTGTGTGTGTGTGTGTGTGTTTTTGAAGACAAAGGTTTGCTCTTGTCACCCAGGCTGGAGTGCAATGGCACAATCTTGGCTCCCTGCAACCTCCATCTCCTGGGTTCAAGGGATTCTCCTACCTCAGCCTGTCAGGTAGCTGGGATTATAGGCGTGCGCCACCATGCCCCACTAATTTTGTATTTTTAGTAGTGACGGGGTTTCACCATGTTGGTCAGGATGGTCTCGAGTTCCTGGCCTTAAGTGATCCACCTGCCTTGGCCTCTCAAAGCGCTGGGATTATGAGTCACCGCGCCCGGCCTGCATTTTGTACTTTCATTTCGGGTTCAGGGGCATGTGTGCAGGTTCGTTACGTAGGTGAATTGCATGTCCTGGGGGTTTAGTGAACAGATTATTTCATCATCCAGGTAATAAGCCCAGTACCACCTGATAGGTAGTTTTTCGATCCTCTCATTTCTCCCACCCTCCACCCTCCAGCAGGCCTCTGCATCTGTTCCCTTCTTTGTATCCACTAATACCCAATATTTAGCTGCCACTTATCTGTGAGACCAGGTGTTATTTGGTTTTCTTATCCTGTGTGAATTTGCTAAGGATAATGGCCTCCACCTCCATGCATGTTCCTGCAAAGGACATCATCCCATTTTTTTTTTCTTTTGAGATGGAGTTTCCCTCTTGTTGCCCAGGCTGGAGTGCAATGGCGCGATCTTGGCTCACCACAACCTCCGGCTCCTGGGTTCAAGCAATTCTTCTACCTCAGCCTACCAAGTAGTTGAGATTACAGGCGGAGACGGGTTTCTCCATGTTGGCCGGACTGGTCTTAAACTCCCAACCTCAGGTAATTCGCCTGCCTCAGCCTCCCAAAGTGCTGGGATTACAGGCATGAGCCACCACTCCCAACCAATCCCATTCTTTTTAATGAGTGCATAGTATTCCATAGTGTATATGCTCCACCCTTTCTTTTTTTTTTTTTTTTTTGAGATGGAGTCTTGTTCTGTTGTCCAGGCTGGAGTGCAGTGGCCGGATCTCAGCTCACTGCAAGCTCCGCCTCCCGGGTTTACGCCATTCTCCTGCCTCAGCCTCCCAAGTAGCTGGGATTACAGGCGCCCGCCACCTCGCCTGGCTAGTTTTTCGTATTTTTAGTAGAGACGGGGTTTCACCGTGTTAGCCAGGATGGTCTCGATCTCCTGACCTCGTGATCCGCCTGTCTGGGCCTCCCAAAGTGCTGGGATTACAGGCTTGAGCCACCGCGCCCGGCCTCCACCCTTTCTTTATCCAGTCTACATGGCGTCATGTTGAGGAAAGGATGAAACAATGTGCATGAAAGCAGTGAATGTTTTCTATTGGAACAGTGTTTAACTTTCTGGGAAACTGTGGAGTCATTGCAATTGCAATTTCCTGGTAGATTTGGTGAGGTAAGAGCATTGGGAATTTTTGGGCGCCTGATGCACTGTGGGAGTTTTTTTTTTCATAGTGTAGAAATCTCAACATGAATATGTCTCTTTTCTTTTATGTTTGTTTGTTTGTTTTGAGATGGAGTTTTTTTCTTGTTGCCCAGGCTGGAGTGCAGTGGGAATCTGGGCTCACTGCAGCCATCCTCTCCCTTGTTCAAGCAATTTTCCTGCCTCATCCTCTGGAGTAGCTGGGATTGTAAGTGCCCCCACACCTGGCTAATTTTTTTTTTTTTGTATTTTTAGTAGAGACAGAGTTTCAGCATGTTGGGCAGTCTGGTCTCGAACTCCTGGCCTCAAGGGATCCCCCTGCCTCGGCCTCCCAAAGTGCTGGGATGACAGGCGTGAGCCACGGCGCCCGGACGTCTGTTTTCTTTTCATAGGAGGTGCTGGTCTCACAGTGGCTCTGTGCTGTGATGAAATGGCATTGCCAAAGTTTTACTCTTGACAACTTGATTTTGTATGCTAAAGAGATCTTCTTTGGCGTGACTGAGGAGGGCTTGAGAGAGTTAAAGGAGCCATTTATTTAGAAGGCGATGAGATGGAGTTATGTCTTGGTAATTACTGCAGTTACCCCCACCCCATTCTTTCCGTGGCTCTCCTAGCTGGGTTCTTGGCTAGTCAGGGAGGTGCCCTGAAAAGCCTCATTTTCCCACAGCTGTAGGAACTGTGTGGTACACGCACAATTTCTTAGCTTTTGTATTAGGGAATGTCTTCAGTGCGTTCCCTTGGTCACATTCTTAGGGAACATCTTCAGTGTGTACACTGTGGCGGTTCCTTAGGCACATTCTTAGGGAAAGTCTTCAGTGTGTACATGGTGGCATTCCCTTGGCCGCATGCTTAGGGAATGTCTTCAGTGCGGTCCCTTGACCACATGCCTAGGGAATGTCTTCAGTGCCAGCCCTTGGGTGCATTCCAGGGAACATCTTCAGTGTGTACATTGCGGTGGTCCCTTAGCCACTTTCTTAGGGAATGTCTTCAGTTTGTACGCGTTGGTAGTCCCTTGGCGGCATGCTTAGGGAACGTGTGCAGTGAATGCGAGCCCTTGGCCACATGGTTAGGGAACATCTTCAGTGTGTACACGGCCGTGGTCCCTTTCCCTCATTCTTAGGAAATGTCTTCAGTGCCTACACAGTGGCAGTCCCTTGGCCACATTCTTAGGGAATGTGGCCAAGGGACTGTCTTCAGTGTGTACATGACTGCGGTCTCTTAGCCACATTCTTAGGGAATGTCTTCAGTGTGTACATGGTGGCAGTCTCTTGGCCGCGTGGTTAGGGAACATCTTCAGTGTGCACACGGTGGCAGTTCCTTGTGCCACATGGTTAGCGAATGTCTTCAGTGAGTACATGGTGGCGGTCTCTTGGCTGCATTCTTACAGAACATCTTCAGCGTGTACATGGCGGCTGTCCCTTAGCTGCATGCTTAGGGAACGTCTTCAGTGTGTATACAGTGGCAGTCCCTTAGCCACATGTCTAGGGAATGTTTTCCCTGCTGTTCCTTGGGTGCATTCTTAGGGAACATCTTCAGTGTGTAATGGCGGTGGTCCCTTAGCCACATACTTAGGGAATGTCTTCAGTGTGTACATGGTGGCAGTCCTTTGGCCACATGCTTAGGGAACATCTTCAATGCAGTCCCTGAGCCACATGCCAAGGGAACGTCTTCAGTGTTGTCTTTTAGTTGCATTCTTAAGGAACGTCTGCAATGTGTACATGGCAGCAATCCCTTAGACACAAGGTTAGGGATCATCTTCAGTATGCATAGGGCTGTGGTTCCTTGGGCCACATGCCTGGGGAACGTCTTCAGTGCGGTCCCTTGGCCACAAGGTTAGGGATCATCTACAGTGTGCAGGTTAGGGATCATCTACAGTGCGCATAGGGCAGTAGTTCCTTGGGCCACATGACTAGGGAACGTCTTCAGTGCCGTCCCTTGGCTGCATTCTTAGGGAACGTCTTGTGTACATGGCAGCGGTCCCTTAGCCACATACTTCCGGACCATTTTCAGTGTGTACAGGGCAGCAGTCCCTTCGGTGTATTCTTAGGGAGCATCTTTAGTGTGTACATGGCAGTGATCTCTTACGTACATTTTAGGGAATGTCTTCAGTGTTTATATGGTGGTAGTCCTTTGATCACATGTTTAGGGAACATCTTCAGTGCAGTCCCTTGGCCACATGCCTAGGGATCATCTTCAGTGCTGTCCCTTGGCTGCATTTTTAGGGAGTGTCTTCAATGTGTACCTGGTGGTGGTTCCTTGGCTCCATTCTTAGGGAACGTCTTCAGTGTGTACATGGTGGTGGTCCCTTAGCCACACGCTTAGGGAACGTCTTTAGTGTGTACATGGCGGCGGTCCCTTAGCCACATGTTTACCGAACGTCTTCAGTGTATACAGTGGCGGTCCCTTGGCCACATGGCTAGGAACGTCTTCAGTGCTGTCCTTTACTTGCATTTTTAGCGAACATCTTCAGTGTGTACATGGCAGCAGTCCCTTAGCCATATTCTTAGGGAATATCTTCAGTGTGCATACAATTGCAGTCCCTTGGCCACATGGCTAGGAACGTCTTCAGTGCCCTGTTTTAGCTGCATTCTTAGGGAACGTCCTCAGTGTGTACATGGCAGCAGTCCCTTAGCCACACACTTAGGGAACATCTTCAGTGTGTGCATAGCTTCAGTGTGTGCACGTCAGCGGCCCTTGACTGCATTGTTAGGGAACGTCTTCAGTGTAAACATGGCAGTGGTCCCTTAGCCAGGAGCTTAGGGATCGTCTTCAGTGTGTACATGGTGGCTGTCCCTTAGCCACACGCCTAGGGAACGTCTGCCATCTCTTGGCTAAATTCTTAGGGTACGTTTTCAGTGCGTAAATAGTGGCGGTCCCTTAGCCTTATACTTAGAGAACGTCTTCAGTGTGTACACGGCTAGTCCCTTGGCCTTATTCTTAGGAAATGTCTTTAGTGTGTATAGGCGGTGGTCCCTTAGCCACATTCTTAGCGAATGTCTTCAGTGTGTACACGGCGATGGTCCCTTGGACACATGCTTTGGGAACATCTTCAGTGCATACAGAGTGGCGGTCCATTGGCCGCATTCTTAGAAAACGCCTTCAGTTCGTATAACGTGGCGATCCCTAGGCCACATTCTTCTGAGTGTCTGTGTCTGTGTCCTTTCCGCCCTGTAAGCTGCTTTTATTTCTTCATTGGGTGTCTCTGACTCTCCTGTGGAATCCCTTTCCTCTGTCACCGCCCGTCCCAGGCACAGGGAGAGACGCAGGCTGCCTGCTCCTCTCTGCACGTCGCCATCTGAGACATTCTCCAGCCACCCTCCTGACAGCACTCATTCTTTCTCCTGCCCGGTCCACATACTTCTTCCGCTACACCCTTGCTACCAAGAAATGGTTTGAATCATAGCCAAGGCTTCATTCGCTTTCTGGAATTGCAGCTCTCCAGCTCCACCCAGATCAGAGATTCAGAACCTGAATCTTCTGATTTCTGGAGTTGCCCCCATCCCATCAGAGACTTCTAAACCTAGTCTGTTTGTTTATATTTGTTTAGACTTGGGAGGATGACAGGAGAGAAACCTTAAAAGGTGACCTGTGCAGTCCAGGGCCCAGGGTGGAAGGGGCTTCCGTCCCTGGCTGCTTTTGTGCACCTTTCATTCTTGATCCGCTCTGTCGCCCAGGCTGGAGTATAGTGGTGTGATCTCGGCTCACTGCAAGCTCTGCGTCCCGGGTTCATGCCATTCTCCTGCCTCAGCCTCCCGCATAGCTGGGACTACAGGCGCCCGCCACCACGCCCGGCTAAATTTTTGTGTAGTTTTAGTAGGGACGGTTTCCCCGTGTTAGCCAGGATGGTCTCAATTTCCTGACCTCGTGATCCGCCTGCCTGGGCCTCCCAAAGTGCTGGGATGACAGGTGTGAGCCACTGCGCCCGGCCTGTTTTTGCTTTTTTGAGACGGAGTCTTGCTGTGTGGCCCAGGCTGGAGTGCAGTGGTGTGATCTCAGCTCACTGCAACCTCTGCTTCCCGGGTTCAAGCGATTCTCCTGCCACAGCCTCCCGAGTAGGGAGCTGCTGAAATAAAATACTTTCAGTTGGGTACTTTATAAACTACAGACATTTATTACTCACAGTTCTGAAGGCTGGAGGTTCAAGATCATGGCAGATTCAGTATCTGGTGGGGACCCACCTCCTGGTTCATAGACGATGCATTTGCTCTGCGTATGCTCACATGGTGGAAGGGTGAGGGAGCTCTCTGGGGCCCCTTTTATAAGGACACTGATCCCATTCTTGAGGCTGGATCCCCATGACCTCATCACCTCCCAAGTCTCCCACCTCCTGACACCATTGTCTTAAGGGTGAGGATTTCAATGTAGGAATTTTGGGGAGGAACACAAACTTTCAGACTGTAGCAAACACTATTCTTAAAAAAAAATACAGTAATAGTTCAGCTTTTTTTTTTCTTTCTTTCTTTTTTTAAGTTTGATAAATTTTCCAAGAAGGAGGAGGTAAAGAAACCCTCCTAGTTTTGAAGGTGAATGTTAGTGCTGTAAAATACACGTGGGACTTGGCTTCTATAAAATTCCTGGTCACGGCAAAATGTAGGTGGTTCGCAGTACCTGGGAAAGCCCACCTTTCCTTTTTCTAACATGTAACTTTTGTGGGAATTGCGTAAAAGTTGTTTATAGTTAGCCCTTCAGTCCTGTGTCCAACCCAGCATATCCGATACTATCTAACATTTTTTTTTTTTGAGATGTTGTTTTGCTCTTGTTACCCAGGCTGGAGGACAGTGGCACGATCCTGGCTCGCCGCAACCTCCACCTCCTGGGTTGAAGTGATTCTCCCGCCTCAGCCTCCCAAGTAGCTGAGATTACTAAATTTTATATAAATGTTGTGTCAAGAAATATTATTGCTCTTTTGATTTTTTTTTCCCTAACCATTGAGAAATTTAGAAAAAACATTTATGAATGTAAACACTGTTCTTGACAAGAAGGCCTTCTAAAAATAAGGGCTGGAGTTTGTTGAAACTGCTCTCCTTTTTTTTTTTTTTTTTTTTTGCTGCTTTTTCCTTTTGCCTTGAGGCAGTAATTGGAATCCACTTATTTGTCCTGGGTGGAGAAACAGTTCAGATCTAACAGTGGGGGCTCTGTGTTTCCTTAGGTAACACGTGTGAGGTTTTTGTCAGTGTAATTCAGTCATCTGTGTTAATATTATCACAAAAGATCAGGGCGGCATTTGCTTCTTCCCAGAATTGCTTATTAAAACAGCTGCATGGCCAGGCGCAGTGGCTCACGCCTGTAATCCCAACACTTTTGGAGGCCGAGGCAGGCTTGAGCCCAGGAGTTTGAGACCACCCTGGGCAACGTGGCCAAAACCCGTCTCTACTGAAAATACAAAAAAATTAGTGCGTGCCTGTAGTCGCAGCTACTCAGGAGGCGGAGGCGGGAGGATCACTTGAGTGTGGGAGTTGGAGGCTGCAGCGAGCTGTGATCGCAGCCTGGGCAACCAAGTGAGAGATGCTGTGTCTAAAAAATAAAAATAAAAATTGGCCAAACATGGTGGCATGCGTGTGTGGTCACTGCTACTTGGGAGACTGAGGAGGGCGGATCACTTGAGCCCACAAAGTCGAGGCTGCAGTGAGCTGAGATTGCACCACTGTAGTACAGCCTGGAACAGAGCGAGGGAGACCCTGTCTCTAAATACATAAATAAATAGGTTCGCAATTAAGCAGAAGTTGTGCTTGTTCTGCCAGGATTTCAGTTGGGTTCTTTGTGCCCTAATTTATCTGAGCTCATAGGTTGTGCGTTATCTTGGAAGGCTTGTTTTAGAGAAAGAGGGTAGCCTTTCTTTTCCCTGTTTTGGGAGCATTGCTGAGGTGGCTTTTGGCGACGGGTGGACCCGAGGGTGCAGACGTTTTGATGCAGAGGGAGTGATTGCCTTTTTCAGACGTAGGGTGCATCTGGTTTTTATGTTGTGTGTTCTTACCCTGGGGTGTTTGAGGTCCCTGGACTCCTATTTTATTTGTGTTTAAAAAGCAGGAACTCTGAGAACGTATCAAATAGCCTGTTACTGCATGATTTCTAGAATTTAAATGGCTTCCAAAACTGGATCCACAAGCTAAGAATTATGTTTATGTTTTAAAAGGTGTTGGTTTGCTTCTTACCTTTCTAAATTCTTGGGGGGAAAAATCCAAAGAATAATTCAGTTTCATGATACAAAAATGATATGAGGCTGGGCACAGTGGCTCATACCTGTCATCCCAGCACTTTGGGAGGCCAAAGCAGGAGGATTACTTGAACCCAAGAGTTTGAGATCAGCCTGGGCAACAGGGAGAAAAAAATAAAATAAAAATAGGCTGGGTGCAGTGACTTATGCTTATAATCACAGCCCTTTGGGAGGCTAAGTCAGTAGGATTACTTGAGCTGAGGGGTTTGAGACTAGCCTGGTCAACACAGTGAGACCTTGTCTGTAGTAATGATAAAAAATTAGCTGGACATAAGGTGTGCATTTGTAGTCTCAGTTACACAGGAGGCTGAAGTGGGAGGATCACTTGAGCTGGGGAGTTGGAGGCTGCAGTGAAATGTGATCGCACCACTGTACTCCAGCCTGTGCAACAAAGAGAGAGATGCTGTCTCTTAAAAAAAAAAAACAAAAAACAGCCAGATGTGGTGGCGCACATGTGTGGTCACAGCTACTTGGGAGGCTGAGGCTGAAGGATTGCTTGAGCTCAAGGAGGTTGAGGCTTCAGTAAGCTACGATCATGCCACTGCACTCCAGACTGGGCAATCGCCTGGGGGAGACTCTGTCTCCACCAAAATAAATTAAAGATAGGAAATTTCAGTATGAAAATCAATGTCCCCCGGATCCTTCCATTTCTTCCCAGCTGGGCTATATTTGTAGTTCCATGGGGAGCCGGCAGTTTGCACGCGCTCAGGAGGATGCGCCCTGCCATAGTGTCTGTTAGTGAACAGCCTGATCTCATCAACCCTTCTGAGCAGGCCTGGCCCTCCGAGTAATAACTGGGAACATTCGCCAATTTGTGAGATGACCTCATGTTGTCATTTGAAGGGTGCAGTGTGGATACGTGGATACATTTTTTTCTTTTTTCTTTTTGAGGTGGAGTTTTACTCTTGTTGCCCAGGCTGGAGTGCAATGGTGCCATCTCGGCTCACTGCAACCTCCGCCTCCTGGGTTCAAGCCATTCTGTTTCAGCCTCCTGAGTAGCTGGGATTACAGGCGGCCGCCACCATGCCCAGCTAATTTTTGTATTTTTAGTAGAGACGGGGTTTCAGCATATTGGTCAGGCCGGTCTGGAACTCCTGACCTCAGGTGATCCACCCGCATCAGCCTCTCAAGGTGCTGGGATGACAGGAGTGAGCCACTGCGCTCCGCCCAGTGTGGATACACCTTGGGCACATAACTGGAATCCTTTCCTTGGAAACTTGGAGCCCCTTGGGTCATGGTCATATAAACTGTGTTGCATTAAGAGGAGACACCGTTAAGTATGTCACAGCTGTCCTCGAAACTGGGACTTGTGTTGCTTTCTGCCTAGAAATGCGAGTCATTTTAATAGAATATTTGGCCAGGCGCGGTGGCTCAAGCCTGTAATCCCAGCACTTTGGGAGGCCGAGACGGGCGGATCAAGAGGTCAGGAGATCGAGATCATCCTGGCTAACCCGGTGAAACCCCGTCTCTACTAAAAAATACAAAAAACTAGCTGGGCGAGGTGGTGGGCGCCTGTAGTCCCAACTACTGGGGAGGCTGAGGCAGGAGAATGGCCTAAACCCGGGAGGCGGAGCTTGCAGTGAGCCGAGATCTGGCCACTGCACTCCAGCCTGGGTGACAGAGCAAGACTCCATCTTAAAAAAAAAAAAAAAAAAAAATTTATTTTTTCATTAACAAAAAATAATTGTGTACATATATATGAGGTACAACGTGATGTTTTAATCCAAGTACACATTGTGATTAAAACAAGCTAGTTACCATATTAACAATCAAGCTAACATATTAACAATCAAGCTAATTAACATATTAACAATGAAGCTAAGTAATATATTCATATAACGTTAACTCTAACCCATATCACTTCACCTACCTTTTTTTGTGGTGAGAATACGTAAAATCTACTTTTAGTCATTTTGAAAGATGCGGTGTATTATTATTAACTATAATCAGTGTGTGCTGTGGTAGAACTTTGAATTTATTTCTTTTATCTAACTTAAAAAATTTAATTTTAATGTAATTTATATGTTTTTGAGACAGTCTTGCCCTATCACTCAGGCTGGAGTACAGCGTCATGTTCATAGCTCTTGGCAGCTTCCAACTGGTGGCTCAGATGAGTCTCCCACCTCAGCCTCCCAGGTAGCTGGGACTACAGGTGCACCCCGCCACACCCAGTTGATTTTTAAATGTTTTGTAGAGATGGGGTCTCGCTATGTTGTCCAGGTGGGTCTTGAATTCTTGGGCTGAAGCAATCCTCCTGCCTCAGCCTCCCAAGTAGCTGGGACTACAGGTACATGCCAGTATACCCAGCTAACTTTTTTTTTTCCTTTTGAGATGAGGTTTCATTATGTTGCCCGGGCTTGTCTCAAACTCCCGGCCTCCAGTGATCCTCCTTCCTCAGCCTTCCATAGCCTTGTGATTCCAGACATGAGCCACCGCTCCTGGCCTCCAACGGAAATTTTATGTTCTTTGACAAACACTTCAGCATTCTTCCCTGGCAACCACCATTGTACCCTCTGCATTCATGCGTTCAGCTTTTTTAGAGTCTACATGTGAGATGATATGGTATTTGTCTCTCTGTGCCTGGTTCATTTCACTTCACATTGTATCTCCAGTCCCATCCATGTTGCATAAATGGCAGGATTTCCTTTTTCATGGCAGCATACTATTCCATGGTGTGTCTATGCCACATTTGCCTGATGCACTCATCTGTTGATTGACACATAGGTTGATTCCATATCTTGGAAATTGAGTAGTGCTACAGTGCACAAGGGGTGCAGGTATCCCGTTGAGCGTCTGATTTCCTTTCCTTTGGGTACACATCCAGCGGTGGGATGTCTGGATCCTGCACACCATTCTTTTCTCTGATATTTCGCAGGCCTATGGCTGGACCTTTGGAACGTCTTCATTATGTACAAGATGGTGGTCCCTTAGCCACATTCTTAGTGAATGTCTTCCGTGTGTACACAGTGGCAGTCCCTTGGCCGCATGCTTAGGCAATGTCATCAGTGCGGTTCCTTGGCCACATGCTTAGGGAATGTCTTCAGTGTATACATGGTGGCAGTCCCTTGGCCACATTCTTAGATAATGTCTTCAGTGTGTACATGGTGGCAGTCCCTTAGCCACATGCTTAGGGAACGTCTTCAGTGTGTACATAGCTTTGGTCTGTTAGCCACAAGCCTAGGGAACATCTTCAGTGTGTATAGGGTGGTGGTCCCTTGGCCACATGCCTAGGGAACGTCTTCAGTGCCATCCCTTGCTGCATTTTAAGGGAACGTCTTCAGTGTGTACATGGTGATGGTCCCTTGGCGCATTGTTAGGGAACGTCTTCAGTGTGTACATGGCAGAGGTCCCTTAGCCATATGCTTTGGGAACGTCTTCAGTGTGTATATGGCAGTGGTCCCTTAGCCACATACTTAGGGAATGTCTTCAGTGCATATGTGGCGGTGGTCCTTTGGGCCACATGCTTAGGGAATGTCTTCAGTGTGTACACGGTGGTGGTCCCTTGGCCGCATCCTTAGGGAAAGTCTTCAGTGACATCCTTTGGCTGCATCTTCAGTGTGTTTGGGAACTGTTTCCAGTGTATTCATGGTGGAGGTCCCTTAGCCACATTCTTAGAGAACCTCTTCAGTTCTCTATGTGGCGATCCCCTGGCCACATTCTTAGAAAACGTCTTCATTTGGTACACAGTGGCGGTCCCTTGGCCACATTCTTCTGAGTGTCTGTGTCTGTGTCCTTTCCACCCTGTAAGCTGCTTTCATTTCTTCACTGGGTGTCTTTGACTCTCATGTGGAATCCCATTTCTCTGTCACTGCCCGTCCCAGGCACAGTGAGAGACGTAGCCAGCCTGCTCCTCTCTGCATGTGGCCATCTCAGACGTTCTCCAGCCACTGTCCTGACCGCATTCATTCCTTCCCCTGCACGGTCCACATCCTTCTTCCCTTACCCCCTTGCTACCAAGAAATGGTCTGAATCACAGCACAGGCTTCATTTGCTTTCTGGAATTGCAGCTCCCCAGCTCTACCCAGATCAGAGATTCAGAACCTGAATCTTCAATCTGGAGATGCCCGCATCCCATCAGAGACTTCTAGTCTGTTTCTTCATATTCATTTAGACTTGGGAGGATGACAGGAGAGAAACCTTAGCAGGTGGACTCTGCAGTTCTAGGGCCCAGGGTGGAAGGGGCTTCCATCCCAGGCTGTCTTTGTGCACCTTTCATTCTTGATCCAACTTTTTTTTTTTTTTTTTTTTTTTGAGACAGAGTTGTGCTGTGTCCCCCAGTCTGGAGTGCAGTGGTGTGATCTCAGCTCACTGCAACCTCCGCCTCCCAGGTTCAAGCAATTCTCCTGCTTCACTCTTCTGAGTGGCTGGGAGTACAGGCATATGCCTCCATGCCTGGCTAATGTTATATTTATAGTAGAGATGGGGTTTCTCCATGTAGCTCAGGCTGGTCCTGAGCTCAGTTGATCCATTCGCCTCAGCCTCCCAAAGTGCTGGGATTACAGGCGTGAACCACCACGCCTGGCTGCACCTTTCGTCTTGATCCACCTGATTTCAAACTCGCAGATAAATTGTTTCCACCTGTGACAAATGAGTTATGCATCTTCCATGTGGTCTGGACTTTGTCCCTGTTACCATATTCCTGTATCTTGTTTCTGGCGGGCTGCACGTTGTCCCTCTTACAGTCCTGTCTCTTGTTTCTGGGGTCACTACTGTGGCGAGCTGATGTGCCACATTCCTGAGGCTGGTGAGGATGCTGTCGGCACCTTAATCACGGCTGTGAAGAAACTGGCTAGAGCTAGGTGCCGTGGAGCTTTGCAATGGAGTCTAAGTCATGGTACCCATTGTTTGATCAGTGACGGAGCCAGGTGTCTTATTAGGTCTCTGGGATTTGTGGAAGCAAAGAACAAGCAAGCACCTCCTACATTGAAAGGAATCCTTCTGACACTCAAGAGGACACCGTGAAGTCCTGCCTTTGGAAATCCCTGATTTCCTAAGACACTACCCTAGCAGTTTAAAGGACTTAAAGAAAAATTCAGTAAAATGTTCCCAATAGCAGCACATGTAGTCATGTAGTTATTGTGTTTTTTTTTTTTTTTTTTTTTGAGACGGAGTTTCGTTCTGGTCACCCAGGCTGGAGTGCAATGGCACGGTCTCAGCTCACTGCAACCTCCGTCTCCCAGGTTCAAAGGATTCTCCCACCTCCGCCTGTCAGATAGCTAGGATTATAGGTGTGTGCCACCACGCCCAGCTAATTTTGTATTTTTAGTAGTGACAGGGTTTCCACCATGTTGATCAGGGAGGTCTCGAACTCCTGGCCTCAGGTCATCCACCCACCTTGGCCTCCCTAAGTGCTGGGATTATGAGTCACCGCGCCCAGCTTTTTAAATTTTCATTTCAGGTTCAGGGGCACGTGTGCAGGTTTGTTACATGGGCAAATTGCATGTCCTGGGGCTTTTTTCATCATCCAGGTAATAAGCCCAGTACCACCTGATAGGTAGTTTTTCGATCCTCTCATTTCTTTCACCCTCCACCCTCTAGCAATCCCCTGCGTCTGCTGCCTCCTTTGTATCCACGAATACCCAGGGTTTAGCTGCCACTTATCAGTGAGACCTGGTGATATTTGGTTTTATTTTCCTGTGTGAGTTTGCTAAGGATAATGGCCTCCACTCCATGCATGTTCCTGCAAAGGACATCATCCCATTTTTTTTTCTCTTTCTTTTGAGACTGGGTTTCCTTCTCGTTGCCCAGGCTAGAGTGCAATGGCGTGATCTCGGCTCACGACAACCTCTGGCTCCTGGGTTCAAGTGATTCTCCTGCCTCAGCCTCCCATGTAGCTGAGATTACAGGTGCATACCACCACGCCCGGCTAATTTTGTATTTTTAGTAGAGACGGGGCTTCTCCGTGTTGGCCAGGCTGGTCTTGAACTCCTGACCTCAGGTAATCTGCCTGCCTCCCAACATTCTGCGATTACAGGCCTGAGCCACCATCCCCAACCAATCCCATTCTTTTTCATGGGTTCATAGTATTCCATAGTGTATATGCTCCAGTCTACATGGCGTTGTGTTGAGGAATGGATGTAACAATGTGCGTGAAAGCAGTGAATGTTTTCTATTGGAATGGTGTTTGCCTTTCTGGGAAACTGGGGAGTCATTCCAATTGCAATTTCCTGGTAGATTTGATTGGCTAAGAGCAATGGGAATTTATGGGGTGCCTGATGCACTGTTGCAGATCTTTTTTCACAGTGTAGATATCTCAGCAAGAATATGTCTCTTTTCTTCTCTCTCTTTTTTTTTGGGCGGGGGATAGAGTTTTGCACTTGTTGCCCAAGCTGGAGTATAATGGCTGAATCTCGGCTCACGGCAACCAACATCTCCCGGGTTCAAGCAATTCTCCTGCCTCAGCCTCTGGAGTAGCTGGGATTGTAAGTGCCTGCCCCCACACCCCTGATTTTTTGTTGTTGTTGTTGTTTTAGTATTTTTAGTAGAGACAGGGTTTAACCATGTTGGGCAGGCCGGTCTTGAACTCCTGGCCTCAAGTGATCCACCTGCTTCAGCCTCCCAAAGTGCTGGGATGACAGGCGTGAACCACGGCGCCCAGTCATCTGTTTTCTTTGCGTGAGAGGTGCTGGTATCACAGTGGCTCTGTGCTGTGAAGAAATGGCATTGCCAGAGTTTTACTCCTGACAGCTTGATTTTGTATGCTAAACAGATCTTCTTTGGCGTGATTGAGGAGGGCTTGGGAGAGTTAAGGGAACCATTTATGTAGAAAGCGATTAGATCGTGTTATATCTTGGCAATTACTGCAGTTACCCCCACCCCATTCTTTCTGTGGCTCTCCTAGCTGGGTTTGTGGCTAGTCATGGAGGTGCCCTGAAGAGCCTCATTTCCCACAGCTGTAGGAACTGTGTGGTACACCCACAATTTCTTAGCTTTTGTATTAGGGAATGTCTTCAGTTTGTCCCCATGGCCACATGCTTAGGGAATGTCTTCAGTGTGTACAGAGTGGCCATCCCTTAGCCACATTCTTAGGGAATATTTTCAGTGTGTACATGGCGACAGTCCCTTAGCCACATTCTTAGGGATGTCTTCAGTGCGTACAAGGTGGCTGTCTCTTGGCCGCATACTTAGGGAACGTCTTCAGTGCGGTCCCTTGGCCACACGCCTAGCGAATGCCTTCAGTGCTGTCCTTTGGCTGCATTCTTAGGGAACGTGTTCAGTGTGTACATGGCGGCTGTCCCTTGGCCACATTCTTAAGGAACATTTTCAGCGTTTATATGGTGACGGTCCCTTAGCCACGTTCTTAGGGAATGTCTTCAGTGTGTATATGGTGGCAGTCCCTTGGCCGCAGACTTAGGGAACATCTTCAGTGAGTGCGATCCCTTGGCCACAGGCTTACAGAAGTATTCAGTGTGTATATAGCCGCGGTCCCTTTCCCACATTCTTAGGGAATGTCTTCAGTGCCTAGATAGTGGTAGTCCCTTGGTTACATTCTAAGGGAACATCTTCAGTGTGTACATGGTGGAGGTCCCTTAGCCACATTCCTAGGGATTGTCTTCAGTGTGTACACAGTGGCAATCTTTTGGCCTTATGGTTAGGGAACATCTTCAGTGTGTACACGGTGGTGGTCCCTTGCTCCACATGCTTAGGCAATTCCTCAGTGTGTACCTGGTGGCGGTCCCTTGGCCGCATGCTTAGGGAACGTCTTCAGTGCCATCCCTTGACTGCATTCTTAGGGAATGTCTTCAATGTGTATATGACAGCAGTCCCTTAGCCACATACTTCGGGAACATCTTCAGTGTGCACACGGCGGCGGTCCCTTGGATGCATTCTTAGGGAACATCTTTAGTGTGTACATGACGGAGGTCTCTTACACACATTCTTAGAGAATGTCTTAAGTGTGTACATGTTGGTAGTCCTTTGGCCGCATACTTAGGGAACATCTTCAGTGCTGTCCCTTGGCCACATGCCTAGGGAATATCTTTTGTGCCATCCCTTGGCAGCATTCTTAGGGGGCGTCTTAAGTGTGTACCTGGTGGCAGTTCCTTGCCTGCATTCTTAGGGAAGGTCTTCAGTGTGTACATGGTGGTGGTCCCTTAGCCCTAGGCTTAGGAAACGTCTTTAGTGTGTAGATGGCATTGGTCCCTTAGCCACATGCTTAGGGAACGTCTTCAGTGTGTATACAGTAGCGGTCCCTTGGCCACATGCCTAGGGTACGTCTTAAGTGATGTCTTTTAGCTGCATTCTTTGGGAATGTCTTCGGTGTGTAGGTGGCAGTGGTCCCTTAGTCACATACTTAGGGAACTTCTTCAGTGTTTGCACTCAGCGGCCCTTGGCTGCCTTGTCGGTAGGGAACGTGTTCAGTGTATACATGGCAGCGGGTCCCTTAGCCACGAGCTTAGGGATTGTCTATCAGTGTGCACTGGGCGGTGGTCCCTTGGGCCACATGCTTAGGGAATGTCCTTAGTGTGTACACGGTGGCGGTCCCTTAGGCACATGCCTAGGGAACGTCTGCCAACTCTTGGCTGCATTCTTAGGGAACGTCTTCAGTGGGTAAATGGCGGTGTTCCCTTAGCCACGTACTTAGGGAACGTCTTCAGTGTGTACATGATGGCAGTCCCTTAGTCACATACTTAGGAAACGTTTTCAGTGTGTACACGGCAGCGTTCCCTTGGCCGCATTCTTAGGGAACGTCTTCAGTGTGTACAGCCGGTGGTCCCTTAGCCACATTCTTAGCTAATGTCTTCAGTGTGTACATGGCGATGGTCCCTTGGCCACATGCTTTGGGA
The DNA here is from genome assembly GCF_043159975.1 of Macaca nemestrina. Taxonomy (NCBI): domain Eukaryota; kingdom Metazoa; phylum Chordata; class Mammalia; order Primates; family Cercopithecidae; genus Macaca; species Macaca nemestrina. Next base: position 158,447,480 of record NC_092145.1, read on the forward strand.
ACGTCTGCAGTGCATACAAAGTGGCGGTCCCTTTGCCCCATTCTTAGAAAACGTCTTCACTTCGTACACTGTGGCGATCCCTTGGCCACATTCTTCTGAGTGTCTGTGTCTGTGTCCTTTCCACCCTGTAAGCTACTTTTGTTTCTTCATTGGGTGTCTGTGACTCTCATGTGGAATCCCTTTCCTTTGTCACTGCCCGTCCCAGGCACAGTGAGAGACTCAGCCAGCCTGCTCCTCGCTGCACGTGGCCATCTCATATTCTTCCCCCACTGTCCTGACCACATTCACTCCTTCTCCTGCCCGGTCCACATCTTTCTTCCCCTGTACCCTTGCTACCAAGAAATGATCTGAATCACAGCACAGGCTTCATTTGCTTTCTGGAATTGCAGTTCTCCAGCCCCACCCAGAGCAGAGATTCAGTACCTGAATCTTCGGATATTTGGAGATGCCCCCATCCCATCAGAGACGTCTCGTGTGCTTCTTTATATTCGTTTAGACTTGGGAGGATGACAGGAAAGAAAGCTTAGCAGGTGGACTGTGCATTTCCAGGGCCCGGGGTGGAAGGGGCTTCCATCCCTGGCTGCCTTTGTGCATGTTTCATTCTTATTTTTTTAATTTTTTAATTTTTTATTTTTTTATTATTATTATTTTATTATTTTATTTTTATTTTTTTGAGACAGAGTCTTGCTCTATCGCCCAGACTGGAGTGCAGTGGCGCAATCTCGGCTCACTGCAAGCTCCGCCTCCCGGGTTCACGCCGTTTTCCTGCCTCAGCCTCCCGAGTAGCTGGGACTACAGGCGCCCGCCACCTCGCCTGGCTAATTTTTTGTATTTTTAGTACAGACAGGTTTCACCGTGTTAGCCAGGATGGTCTTGATCTCCTAACCTCGTAATCTGCCCACTTCGGCCTCCCAAAATGCTGGGATTACAGGCGTGAGCCACTGCGCCCAGCCGGTTTTTTTTTTTTTTTTTTTTTTTTTTTTTTTTGAGACAGAGTGTTGGTGAGTCGCCCAGGCTGGAGTGCAGTGGTGTGATCTCAGCTCATCAGCTCACTGCAACTCCACGCCTCCCGGGTTCAAGCGATTCGCCTGCCACAGACTCCCGAGTAGGGAGCTGCTAAAATAAAATACTTTCAGTTTGGTAATTTATAAACTACAGACATTTATCACTCAAAGTTTTGAAGGGTGGAGGTTCAAGATCATGGCAGATTCGGTGTCTGGTGGGGACCCACCTCCTGGTTCATAGACCACGCATTTTCTCTGTGTGCTCACATGGTGGAAGGGCAAGGGAACTCTCTGGGGCTCCTTTCATAAGGACATTGATCCCATTCATAAGGCTGGATCCCCATGACCTCATCACCTCCCAAGTCTCCCACCTCCTGACACCATCGTCTTAGGCGTGAGGATTTCAATGTAGGAATTTTGGGGAGGAATACAAACTTTCAGACTGTAGCGAATACCATTCTTTAAAAAAATACAGTGATAGTTAAGTTTTTTTTTTTTTTTTGTTAGACAAATTTTCCAAGAAGGAGGAGGCAAAGAAACCCTCCTAGTTTTGAAGGTGAATGTTAGTGCTGTAAAATACATGTGGGACTTGGCTTCTATAAAATTCCTGGTCACGGCAAAATGTAGGTGGTTCACAGTACCTAGGAAAGCCCACCTTTCCTTTTTCTAACATGCAACTTTTGTGAGAATTGCCTAAAAGTTGTTTATAGTTAGCCCTTCAGTCCTGTGTCCAACCCAGCATATCCAATACTATCTAATATTCCTTTTTTTTGAGACAGTGTTTTGCTCTTGTTACCCAGGCTGGTGGACAGTGGCAAGATCCTGGCTCGCCGCAACCTCCACCTCCTGGGTTGAAGTCTCCCGTCTCAGCCTCCCAAGTAGCTGGGATTACCAAATTCTATATAAATGTTGTGTCAAAAAATATTATGGCTCTTTTGACTTTTTTTTCCTAACCAAAGAGAAATTTAGAAACAACATTTATGAACGTAAACACTGTTCTTAAAAAGAAGGCCATCCAAAAAGAAAGGCTGGAGTTTGTTGAAACTACTCCACTTGTTTTTCTTTTTTTTGCTGCTTTTTCCTTTTGCCTTGAGGCAGTAATTGGAATCCACTCATTTGTCCTGGGTGGAGAAACAGTTCAGATCTAACAGTGGGGGCTCTGTGTTTCCTTAGGTAACACGTGTGAGGTTTTTGTCAGTGTAATTCAATCATCTGTGTTAATATTATCACAAAAGATCAGGGCGGCATTTGCTTCTTCTCAGAATTGCTTATTAAAACAGCTGCATGGCCAGATGTGGTGGCTCATGCCTGTAATCCTAACACTTTTGGAGGATGAGGCAGGCGGATTGCTTGGGCCCAGGAGTTTAAGACCACCCTGGGCAACGTGGCCAAACCCCGTCTCTACTAAAAATACAAAAAATTAGCTCGTGCCTGTAGTCCCAGCTACTCAGGAGACGGAGGTGGGAAGATCACTAGAGCGTGGGAGTTGGAGGCTGCAGTGAGCTGTGATCGCAGCCTGGGCAACCAAGCGAGAGATGCTGTGTCTAAAAAAATAAAAAGAAAAATTAGCCAAACATAGTGGCATGTGTGTGTGGTCACTGCTACTTGGGAGGCTGCAGAGGGAGGATTGTTTGAGCCCACAAAGTCGAGGCTGCAGTGAGCTGAGATTGCACCACTGTAGTACAGCCCGGAACAGAGCGAGGGACCCTGTCTCTAAATACATAACTAACTAACTAACTAACTAACTAACTAACTAAATAAATAAATTCGTGATTAAACAGAAGTTGTGCTTGTTCTGCCAGGATTTCAGTTGGGTTCTTTGTGCCCTAATTTATCTGAGCTCGTAGGTAGTGCGTTATCTTGGAAGGCTTGCATTAAAGAAAGAGGGTAGCCTTTCTTTTTCCTGTTTTGGGAGCATTGCTGAGGTGGCTTTTGGCTGAAGGTGGACTTGTGGGTGCAGATGTTTTGATGCAGAAGGAGCAATTGCCTTTTTCACACTCAGGTTCCAACTGGCTTTTATCTTGTGCATTCTTACCCTGGGGTGTTTGAGGTCCCTAGACTCCTATTTTATTTGTGTTTAATTGAAAAGGCAGGAACTCTGAGAATGTGTCAAATAGCCAGTTACTGCAGGATTTCTAGAATTCACATCGCTTCCAAAACTGGATCCACAAGCTAAGAATTATGTTTAGGGTTGTAAAGGTGTTGGTTTGCTTCTTACATTTCTAAATTCTTGGGGAGAAAAACTCCAAAGAATAATAAAGTTTCATGATACAAAAATGATATGAGGCCAGACACAGTGGCTCACACTGGTCATCCCAGCACTTCGGGCGGTCCAGGCAGGAGGATCACTTGAGGCTAAGAGTTTGAGATCAGCCTGGACAACAGCGGGATCCTGTGCCTACAAAAATAAAAAAAATAAATGTAGGCTGGGTGCGGTGGCTTATGCTTGTTATCCCAGCAGTTTGGGAGGCTGAGTCAGTAGGATCACTTGAGCTCAGGGGTTTGAGAGCAGCCAGGTCAACATAGTGAGACCTTGTCTCTGGTAATGATAAAAAAATTAGCTGGATATAAGGTGTGCATTTGTAGTCTCAGTTACACAGGAGGCTGAGGTGGGAGGATCACTTGAGTTGGGGAGTTGGAGGCTGCTGCAGTGAAACGTGATTGCACCACTGCACTCCAGCCTGTGCAACAAAGAGAGAGATGCTGTCTCTTAAAAAAAAAAACAAAAAGCCAGATGTGGTGGCGCACATGTGTGGTCACAGCTACTTGGGAGGCTGAGGCTGAAGGATTGCTTGAGCTCAAGGAGGTTGAGGCTTCAGTAAGCTACGATCATGCCACTGCACTCCAGACTGGGCAATCGCCTGGGGGAGACTCTGTCTCCACCAAAATAAATTAAAGATAGGAAATTTCAATATGAAAACCAGTGTCTCCGAGAACATTCCATTTCTTCCAGCTGGACTCTTTTGGGAGTTCTATGGGGAGCCGGCTCAGTGCAGTTTTCATGCGCTCAGGAGGATGAGCCCTGCCATAGTGTCTGTTAGGGGAGGATGAGCCCTGCTATAGTGTCTGTTAGGCGACATTGTGATCTCACCAACCCTCCTGAGCAGGCCTGGCCCTCCGAGTAATAACTGGGAACACTCGCCGCTTTGTGAGACGACCTCGGGTGATCATTGGAAGGTCATCTCTTCTGGTCCAGGGTGCAGTGTGGATACATTTTTTTTTTTGGGCGAGGGGGACAGAGTTTCACTCTTGTTGCGCAGATTGTGTTTTTGAGAAGGAGTATTGCTCTTGCTGCCCAGGCTGGAGTGCAATGGCGCAATCTCGGCTCAGTGCAACCTCTGCCTCCTGGGTTCAAGCCATTCTCCTGTCTCAGCTTCCTGAGTAGCTGGGATTACAGGCGGCCGCCACCACACCCAGCTAATTTTTGTGTTTTTAGTAGAGACGGGGTTTCAGCATATTGGTCAGGCTGGTCTGGAACTCCTGACCTCAGGTGACCCACCTGCATCAGCCTTTCAAAGTGCTGGGATGACAGGCGTGAGCCACTGCGTCCGGCCCAGTGTGGATACACCTTGGGCACATAACTGGAATCCTTTCCTTGGAAACTTGGAGTTGCTTGGGTCATGGTCATATAAACTGTGTTGAATTAAGAGGAGACACCGTCAAATATGTCATAGCTGTCCTCGAAACTGGGACTTGTTTTGTTTTCTGCCTGGAATTGTGAGTTATTTTTATAGAAAATTAATTTTTTCGTAACAAAAAATCATTGTATACATATATATGAGGTGCAGTGTGATGTTTTAATCCACGTACACATTGTGCTGTGATTAAACCAGCCAGTTACCATATTAGCAAGCAAGCTAATTAACATATTAATCAAGCTAATTAACGTATTAACAATCTAATTAATAAATATATTAAGAAAAAGCTAAGTAACATATTCATATAACCCTAACTCTAACCCATATCACCTCACGTACTTTTTTCTGTGGTGAGAATATGTAAAATCTACTTTTAGTCATTTTGAAAGATGCGATGTATTATTATTAACTATAATCAGTGTGTGCTGTGGTAGAACTTTGAATTTATTTCTTTTATGTAACTGAAAAAATTTAATTTTCATGTAATTTATGTGTTTTTGAGACAGTCTCACCCTATCACGCAGGCTAGAGTGCAGTGTCATCTTCATAGCTCACGGCAGCCTCCAACTCCTGGCTCAGGTGAGCCTCCCAGCTCAGCCTCCCAGGTAGCTGGGACTACAGGTGCGCCCCGCCACACCAGGTTGATTTTTAAAATTTTTATAGAGATGAGGTCTCACTATGTTGTCCAGGCGGGTCTTGAATTCCTGGGCTGAAATGATCCTCCTGCCTCAGCCTCCCAAGTAGCCGGGACTACAGGTACATGCCAGTATACCCAGCCAATTTTTTCCTTTTTTCTTTTGTTTTGTTTTGTTTTGTTTTTTAGAGATGGGGTTTCATTATGTTGCCCAGGCTTGTCTCAAACTCCTGGCCTCCAGTGATGCTCCTTCCTCAGCCTTCCATAGCATTGTGATTCCAGTCATGAGCCACCGCTCCTGGCCTCCAACTGAAATTTTATGTTCTTTGACAAACATTCCAGCATTCTTCCCTGGCAACCAACATTGTACTCTCTGCGTTTATGCGTTCACCTTTTTTAGATTCTACATATGAGATGATACGGAATTTGTCTCTCTGTGCCTGGTTCATTTCACTTCACATTGTATCTTCCAGTCTCATCCATGTTGCTGCAAATGGCAGATTTCCTTTTTCAGGGCTGCATCTCTTCCAGTGTATCTAATGCCACCTTTGCTTGATGTGGCACATGCTTAGCAACCGTCTTTAGTGTGCACATAGAGGCGGCCCTTGGGCCACATGCCTAGGGAATGTCTTAAGTATGTACATGGTGGCAGTCCCTTGGCCACATTCTTATGGAGCATCTTCAATGTGTACATGGCCACGGTCCCTTAGCCACATTCTTAGGGAATGTCTTCAGTGTGTATATGGCGGGGTTCCCTTAGCTACATGCTTAGTGAACATGTTCAGTGAGTCCACAGTGGCTGTCCCTTCTCTGCATTCTTAGGGAATATCTTCAGTGTGTACATGGTGGTAGTGCTTTGGCGGCATTCTTAGGGAACATCTTCAGTGTGGTCCCTTGGCCACATGCCTAGGGAACAGCTTTAGTGCTGTCCCTTGGCAGCATTCTTAGGGAGCGTCTTCAGTGTGTATCTGGTGGTGGTCCCTTAGCCATATGCTTAGGGAATTTCTTTAGTGTGTACATGGCAGCAGTCCCTTAGCCATATTCCTAGGGAACATCTTCATTGTGTATACAGTGGCGGTCCCTTGGCCACATGACTAGGGAAGGTCTTTAGTGCCGTCTTTTAGCTGCATTCTTAGGGAACGTCTTCAGTGTATACATGGCAGCGTTCCCTTAGCCACATACTTAGGGAACATCTTCAGGTGTGCACACGTCCGAGGTCCTTGGCTGCATTGTTAAGGAATGTGGTCAGTGTATACATGTCAGTGGTCCTTTAGCCACGAGCTTAGGGATCGTCTTCGGTGTGTACAGGGCGGTGGTCCTTTGGGCCACATGATTAAGTGTGTACACAGTGGCGGTCCCTTAGCCACATGCCTAGGGAACGTCTGCCATCTCTTGTCTGCATTCTTAGGGAACAGCTTCAGTGCGTAAATGGCGGTGGTCCCTTAGCCACATACTTAGGGAACGTCTTCAGTGTGTACATGATGGCAGTCCCTTAGTCATATACTTAGGGAATGTCTTCAGGGTGCACACGGCAACATTCTCTTGGCCGCATTCTTAGGGAATGTCTTCAGTGTGTACAGGCGGTGGTCCCTTAGCCACATTCTTAGCTAATGTCTTCAGTGTGTACACTGCGATGGTCCCTTGGCCACATGCTTTGGGAACATCTTCAGTGCATACAAAGTGGCAGTCCCTTGGCCCCATTCTTAGAAAACGTCTACACTTCGTACACTGTGGCGATCCCTTGGCCACATTCTTCTGAGTGTCTGTGTCTGTGTTCTTTCCACCCTGTAAGCTGCTTTTGTTTCTCCATTGGGTGTCTGTGACTCTCATGTGGAATCCCTTTCCTCTGTCACCGCCCATCCCAGGCACAGTGAGAGAGGCAGCCGGCCCGCTCCTCTCTGCACGTGGCCATCTCAGACATTGTCCCACCACCGTCCTGACCCCATTCTTTCCTTCTCTTGCCCACTCCACATCCTTCTTCCCCTACACTCTTGCTACCAAGGAACGCTCTGAATCACAGCACAGGCTTCATTTGCTTTCTGGAATTGTAGCTCCCCCGCCCCACCCAGATCAGAGATTCTTAGAATCCTGAATCTTAGGATTTCTGGAGATGCCATCTTAGGATTTCTGGAGATGCCCCCACCCCATCAGAGACTTCTAGTGTGTTTCTTTATATTCGTTTAGACTTGGGAGGATGACAGGAGAGAAAGCTTAGAAGGTGGTCTGCATTTCCAGGGCCCAGGGTGGAAGGAGCTTACGTTCCTGGCTGCCTCTGTGCCTTTTTTTTTGTTTTTTTAATGTCTGTCACCCAAGCTGGAGTGCAATGGTGTGATCTCGGCTCACTGCAACCTCAGCTTTCTGGATTCAAGTGATTCTCCTGCCTCGGCTGTCCAAGAGTTGGGATTACAGACGCGTGCAACTAAGCCCAGCTAATTTTTGTATTTTTAGTAGTGACAGGATTTCACCATGTTGGCCGGGCTGGTTTCGAACTTCTGACCTCAGGTGATCCATCTGCCTCAGCCTCCCAAAGTGCTGGAATGACAGGCGTGAGCCACCATGTCCGGCTGCACCCTTCATTCTTGATCCACCTGGTTTCAAACTTGCAGATAAACTGTTTCCACCTATGACAAATGAGTCTTCCATCTTCCATGTGGTCTGGACTTTGTCCCTGTTATCATATTCCTGTCTCTTGTTCTGGGTTTTGGCGTCCCACACCTTGTCCCTGTTACAGTCCTGTCTCTTGTTTCTGGGGTCACTGTTGTGGTGAGCTGACTGTGCTGCGTTCCTGAGGCTGGTGAGAATACTGTTGGCACCTTAATCACAGCTGTGAAGAAACTGGCTAGAGCTAGGTGCCATGGAGCTTTGCAGTGGATGCTAAGTCGTGGTACCCGTTCTTTGATCAGTGATGGAGCCAGGTGTCTTATTGGGTCTCAGGGATTTGTGGAAGCACAGAGCAGGCATGCACCTTCTACACTGAAAGGAATCCTTCTGTCACTTAAGTTGGCATCGTGAAGTCCTGCCTTTGGATATCCCTCATTTCCTAAGATAATATCCTAACATTTTAAAGGACTTCAAAAAAATTTAGTAAAATGTTCCCAATAGCAGCATGTAGTGTTTTGTGTGTGTCTGTCTGTGTGTGTTTTTTGAGAGAACTTTTTGTTCTTGTCCCCAAGGCTGGAGTGCAATGGCACAATCTGGACTCACTGCAACCTCCGTCTCCCAGGTTCAAGGCATTCTCCCACCTCAGCCTTGTCAGGTAGCTGGGATTATAGGCGTGCACCACCACGCCCTACTAATTTTGTATTTTTAGTAGTGACAGGGTTGCACCATGTTGGTCAGGGTGGGCTCAAACTCCTGACCTCAATTGATCCACCCACCTGGGCCTCCCAAAGTGCTGGGATTATGAATCACCGCGCCCGGCCTGCTTTTTAAACTTTCATTTTAGGTTCAAGCGCACGTGTGCAGGTTCGTTACGTGGGTGAATTGCATGTCCTGGGGGTGTAGTGAACAGATTATTTCATCATCCAGGTAATAAGCCCAGTACCACCTGATAGGTAATTGTTTGATTGTCTCATTTCTCTTACTCTCCACCCTCCAGCAGGCCCCATTGTCTCTTCTCTTCTTTATATCCAGGAGTACCGAATTTTCATCTGCCATTTATCAGAGATAACAGGTGGTGTTTTTTTTTTTTTTTTTTTTTCTGTTGCTGTGTGAGTTTGCTAAGGATAATGGCTTCCACCTCCATGCATGTTCCTGCAAAGGACGTCATTCCAATTTTTTTTTCTTTTCCTTTTTGATTTGGAGTTTCCCTCTTGTCGCCCAGGCTGGAGTGCAATGGCGTGATCTTGGCTCACCGTAACCTCTGCCTCCCGGGTTCAAGTGATTCTCCTGCCTCAGGCTCCCCAGTAGCTGGGATTACAGGCATGAGCCACCACGCCTGGCTAATTTTGTATTTTTCGTAGAGACAGTGTTTCTCCATGTTGGCCAGGCTAGTCTTGAACTCCCGACCTCAGGGAATCTGCCCACCTAGGCCTCCCAAAGTGCTGAGATTCCAGGCGTGAGCCACCATTCCTAAGCAATGCCATTCTTTCTCATGAGTGCGTAGTATTCCGTAGTGTATATGCCCTACCCTTTCTTTATCTAGTCTACATGGCATCGTGTTGAGGAATGGATGAAACAATGTGCATGAAAGTAGTGAATGTTTTCTGTTGGAACTGTGTTTGCTTTTCTGGGAAACTGTGGAGTCATTGCAATTGCAATTTCCTGGTAGATTTGATGAAGTAAGAGCATTGGGAATTTTTGGGCACCAGATGCACTGTGGGAGTTTTTTTTGCACAGTGTATAAATCTCAGCATGAATATGTCTCTTTTCTTTTTTTTCGTTTCAGATGGAGTTTTGTTCTTGTTGCCCAGGCTGGAGTGCAGTGGTTAGGGAACATCCTCAGTGTGTACATGGCGGTGGTCCCTTTCCTGCATTCTTAGGGAACGTCTTCAGTGTTTACACAGTGGCAGTCCCTTGGTCACATTCTTAGGGACCGTCTTCAGTGTGTACACGGCGTTGGCCCCTGGGCCCCATTCTTAGGGAACATCTTCAGTGTGTACTTGGCGGCAGTCTCTAAATCACATTCTTAGGGAATGTGTTCAGTGTGTACACCGTGGCAGTCTCTTTGCTGCGTTGTTAGGGAATATCTTCAGTGTGCATACTGTGGCGGTCTCTTGGCCACATGTCTAGGGAACGTCTTCAGTGCTGTCCCTTGGCTGCATTTTTAAGGCACGTCTTCAGTATGTACATGGCAGTGGTCCCTTAGCCACATACTTAGGGAACGTCTTCAGTGTACACACAGCAGTGGTCCTTTGGATGCATTCTTAGTGAAAGTCTTCAGTGTGTGCATGGTGGCGGCCCATTACCCACATTCTTTGGGAATGTCTTCATTGTGTACATGGTGGCAGTCCTTTGGCCACAGGCTTGGGGAACATCTTCAGTGCAGTCCCTTAGCCACATGCCAAGGGAACGTCTTCAGTGTTGTGTTTTAGCTTCATTCTTAGGGAACGTCTGCAATGTGTACATGGCAGTGGTCCCTTAGACACAACGTTAGGGATCGTCTTCAGTATGCATAGTGCGGTGGTCCCTTGGGCCACATGCTTAGAGAATGTCTTCAGTGCTGTCCCTTGGCTGCATTCTTAGGGAACGTTTTCAGTGTGTACATGGCAGTCGTCCCTTAGCCACATAATTCGGAGCGTTTTCAGTGTGCACAGGGTAGCAGTCCCTTGGATGCATTCTTTTTTTTTTTTTTTTTTGAGACGGAGTCTCGCTCTGTCGCCCAGGCTGGAGTGCAGTGGCCGGATCTCAGCTCACTGCAAGCTCCGCCTCCCGGGTTCGGGCCATTCTCCTGTCTCAGCCTCCTGAGTAGCTGGGACTACAGGCGCCCGCCACCTCGCCCGGCTAGTTTTTTTTGTATTTTTTAGTAGAGACGGGGTTTCACCGTGTTAGCCAGGATGGTCTCGATCTCCTGACCTAGTGATCCGCCCGTCTCGGCCTCCCAAAGTGCTGGGATTACAGGTTTGAGCCACCGCGCCCGGCCGGATGCATTCTTAGGGAACATCCTTAGTGTGTACATGGCTGCGGTCTCTTACGCACATTTTAGGGAATATCTTCAGTGTGTACGTGGTGGTAAACCTTTGGCGGCATGGTTAGGGTACACCTTCAGTGCGGTCCCTTGGCCACATGCCTAGGGAACATCTTCAGTGATGTCCCTTGGCAGCATTCTTAGGGAACATCTTAAGTGTGTACCTGGTGGCGGTCCCTTGCCTGCATTCTTAGGGAACGTCTTCAGTGTGTACATGGTGGCGGTCCCTTAGCCACATACTTAGGGAACATCTTCAGTGTGTATACAGTGGCAGTCCTTTGGCCACATTCCTAGGGAATGTCTTCAGTGCCGTCTTTTAGCTGCCTTCTTAGGGAACGTCTTCAGTTGTACATGGCAGCAATCCCTTAGCCACACTCTTAGGGAACATCTTCAGTGTGTACTCGTCAGGGCTCTTGGCCGAATTGCTAGGGAACGTCTTCAGTGCCATGGCAGCAGTCTCTTAGGCACGAGCTTAGGAATTGTCTTCAGTGTGCAAAGGGCAGTGGTCCCTTGGGCCACATGTTTAGGGAATGTCTTCAGTGTGTATACGGTGGCTGTCCCTTAGCCTCATGCCTAGGGAACATCTGCCATTTCTTGGCTGCATTCTTAGGGATCGTCTTCAGTGAGTAAGTGGTGGCGGTCCTTTGGCCGCATTCTTAGGGAACCTCATCAGTGTGTACAGGCGGTGGCCCCTTAGTTACATTCTTAGCGAATGTCTTCAGTGTGTACACTGCGATGGTCCCTTGGCCACATGCTTTGGGAACGTCTTCAGTGCAGACAAAGTGGCGGTCCCTCGGCCCCATTCTTAGAAAACGTCTTCACTTCGTACATGGTGGTGATCCCTCGGCCACATTCTTCTGAGTGTCTGTGTCTGTGTCCTTTCCACCCTGTAAGCTGCTTTTGTTTCTTCATTGGGTGTCTGTGACTCTCATGTGGAATCCCTTTCCTCTGTCACCGCCCGTCCCAGGCACAGGGAGAGACGCAGCCGGCCTGCTCCTCGCTGCACGTGGCCATCTCATATTCTTCCGCCACCGTCCTGACCACATTCACTCCTTCTCCTGCCCGGTCCACATCCTTCTTCCCCTACACCCTTTCTACCAAGAAGTGGTCGGAATCATAGTACAGGCTTCATTTGCAGCTCCCCAGCCCCACCCAGAGCAGAGATTCAGTACCTGAATCTTCAGATATTTGGAGATGCCCTCATCCCATCAGCAACGTCTCATGTGCTTCTTTATATTCATTTAGACTTGGGAGGATGGCAGGAGAGAAAGCTTAGCAGGTGGTCTGTGCATTTCCAGGGCCCGGGGTAGAAGGGGCTTCCATCCCTGGCTGCCTTTGTGCACCTTTCATTCTTGATCCAACTGTGTGTGTGTGTGTGTTTTTTTTTTTTTTTGAGACGGAGTCTCACTCTGTCGCCCAGGCTGGAGTGCAGTGGCGCGATCTCTGCTCACTGCAAGCTCCGTCTCCCGGGTTCACGCCATTTTCCTGCCTCAGCCTCAGGAGTGGCTGGGACTACAGGTGCCCGCCAGCACGCCTGGCCAATTTTTTGTATTTTAGTAGAGACGGGTTTCACCATGTTAGCCAGGATGGTCTTGATCGCCTAACCTCGTGATCCGCCCACCTCGGCCTCCCAAAGTGATGGGTTTACAGGCGTGAGCTACCGCGCCTGGCCTGTTTTTTTTTTTTTTTTTTTTTTTGGAGACGGAGTCTTGCTGTGTCGCCCAGGCTGGAGTGCAGTGATGTGATCTCAGCTCATTGCAACCCCACGCAATCTCACTGCAACCCCACATCTTGATCTCCTGACCTAGTGATCCGCCCACCTCGGACTCCCAAAGTGCTGGGATGACAGGCTTGAGACATCGCGCCTAGTCTGTTTCCCGATTTTTTTTTTTTTTTTTTTTTTGAGACGGAGTCTTGCTGTGTCGCCCAGGCTGGACTGCAGTGGTGGGGCTGAAGGATTGCTTGAACCCAAGAAGGCTGAGGCTTCAGTAAACTAAGATCATGCCACTGCACTCCAGACTGGGTAATCGCCTGGGTGAGACCCTGTTTCCACCAAAATAAATTGAAGATAGGAAATTTCAATATGAAAATCAGTGTCCCCCAGAACATTCCATTTCTTCCCAGCTGGGCTATATTTGGAGTTCCATGGGGAACCGGCAGGTTGCTTGCACTCAGGAGGATGAGCCCTGCCATAGTGTCTGTTAGTACACAGCGTGATCTCATCAACCCTCCTGAGTAGGCCTGGCCCTCAGAGTAATAACTGGGAACACTGGCCACTTTGTGAGACAACCTCGTGTGATCATTTGAAGGGTGCAGTGTGGACACATTTTTTTCTTTTTTTTGTTGAGACAGAGTTTCACTCTTGTCGCCCAGGCTGGAGTGCAATGGCGCGATTCAGCTCACTGCAACCTCCGCCTCCTGGGTTCAAGCCATTCTCCTGTTTCAGCCTCCTGAGTAGCTGGGATTGCAGGCGCCCACCACCAAACCCAGCTAATTTTTGTATTTTTAGTAGAGATGGGGTTTCAGCATATTTGTCAGGCCGGTCTGGAATCCTGACCTCAGTGATCCACCCGCCCTGGCCTCCCAAAGTGCTGGGATGACAGGCGTGAGCCACCGCGCCCGGCCCAGTGTGGATACATCTTGGGCACATAACTGGAATCCTTTCCTTGGCAACTTGGAGCCCCTTGGGTCATGGTCATATAAACTGTGTTGAATTAAGAGGAGACACCGTCAAATATGTCATAGCTGTCCTGGAAACTGGGACTTGTTTTGCTTTCTGCCTGGAAGTGTGAGTCATTGGTACAGAAAATTTATTTTTTTGTTAACAAAAAAAAATTGTATACATATATATGAGGTAAAATGTGATGTTTTAATCCAAGTACACATTGTGCAATGATTAAACCAGCTAGTTATCATATTAGCAAGTAAGGTAATTAACATATTAATAATCAAGCTAATTAACAGTGAAGCTAAGTAACATTCGTATAACCCTCACTCTAACCCATATCACCTCACGTACTTTTTTCTGTGGTAAGAATATGTAAAATCTACTTTTAGTCATTTTGAAAGATGCAATGTATTATTATTAACTATAATCAGCGTGTGCTGTGGTAGAACTTGAATTTATTTCTTTTATCTAACTGAAAAAATTTAATTTTCATGTAATTTATGTGTTTTTGAGACAGTCTCACCCTATCACGCAGGCTGGAGTGCAGTGTCATCTTCATAGCTCACGGCAGCCTCCAACTCCTGGCTCAGGTGAGCCTCCCAGCTCAGCCTCCCAGGTAGCTGGGACTACAGGTGCGCCCCGCCACACCCGGTTGATTTTTAAATGTTTTGTAGAGATGAGGTCTCACTATGTTTTCCAGGTGGGTCTTGAATTCCTGGGCTGAGGTGATCCTCCTGCCTCAGCCTCCCAAGTAGCTGGGACTACAGGTGCATGCCAGTATACCCAGCCAATTTTTAAATTTTTTTATTTTAATTTTTTTTAGAAATGGGGTTTCATTATGTTGCCTAGGCTTGTCTCAAACTCCTGTCCTCTAGTGATCCTCCTTCCTCAGCCTTCCATAGCATTGTGATTCCAGACATGAGCCACCACTCCTGGCCTCCAGCTGAAATTTTATGTTCTTTGACAGCACTTCAACTTTCTTCCCTGGCAACCTCCATTGTACTCTCTGCGTTTATGCATTCAGCTTTTGTAGATTCTACATATGTGATGATATGGTATTTGTCTCTCTGTGCCTGGTTCATTTCACTTCACATTATATCTTCCAGTCACATCCATGTTGCTGCAAATGGCAGGATTTCCCTTTTCATGGCTGCATACTCTTCCATTGTGTATCTAATGCCACATTTCCTTGATGTGGCACATGCTTAGGGACCATCTTTAGTGTGCACACAGAGGCGGTCCGTTGGGCCACATGCTTAGGGAACATCTTCAGTGTGTACACAGTGGCGGTCCCTTGACCACATTCTTAGGGAACATCTTCAATGTGTACCTGGCGGAGGTCCCTTAGCCACATTCTTAGGGAACGTCTTCAGTGTGTACATGGCGGGTTCCCTTAGCTACATGCTTAGTGAACATGTTCAGTGAGTCCACAGTGGCAGTCCCTTCTCCGCATTCTTAGGGAATATCTTCAGTGTGTACATGGTGGCGGTCCCTTAGCCACAAGCTTAGGGAATGTCTTCAATGTGCACATGATGGCAGTTTCTTGGGCCACATGCTTAGGGAATGTCTTAAGTGTGTACACGGTGGCAGTCCCTTGGCCATATGCTTAGGGAACGTCTTCAGTGTGTAAATGGTGGCAGTCCCTTGGCCACATGCCTAGGGAACGTCTTCAGTGCCGTCCCTTGGCTACATTCTTACCGAACGCTTTCAGTGTGTACATGGCGGGGGTCCCTTAGCCACACATACAGGGAACGTCTTCAGTGTGTACACGGCAAGGTTCCCTTGGCCGCATTCTTAGAGAACGTCTTCAGTGCGGTCCCTTGACCGCATGCCTAGCATACACGATGGTAGTTCCTTGGCCACATTCTAAGGGAACATCTTCAGTGCCCACACAGTGGCGGTCCCTTGGCCCCATGCTTAGGGAACATCTTTAATTAGGTCCCTTGACCACATGCCTACGGAACATCTGTAGTGTGGTCCCTTGGCCACATGCTTAGGGAAAGTCTTGACTGCGGACATGGTGGAGGCCCTCAGCCTCATTCTTAGGGAACATCTTCAGTGTCTACATGGTGATGTTCCCTTGGCTGCATTCTTAGGGAAGGTCTTCAGTGTGTACAGTGACAGTCCCTTAGCCACATTCTTAGGGAATGTCTTCAGTGTGTACACGGTGGTAGTCGCTTGGTCACATGCTTAGGGAACGTCTTCAGTGCGGTCCCTAGGCCACATTCTTACAAAACGTCTTCAGTGTGTACACGGTGGCGGTCCCTTGGCCACATTCTTAGGGAATGTCTTCAGTATGTACTTGGCAGTGGTCCCTTAGCCACAGGCTTAGGGAGCATCTTCAGTGTGTACATGGTAGCGGTCCCTTGGCCACATGCCTAGGGAAGGGCTTTAGTGCTGTCCTTTGGCTGCATCTTAGGGAACGTCTTTCATGTGTACAAGGCAGTGGTCCCTTAGCCACAGCTTAGGGAACGTCTTTAATGTGCACATGGCGGCGGTCCCTTGGGCTGCATGCTTAGGGCACGTCTTCAGTGTATACATGGCAGCAGTCCCTTAACCGCAGGCTTAGGGAACGTCTTCAGTGTGTACATCGTGGCCTTTCCTGGGCCACATGCCTAGGGAGCATCTTTTAGTGCTGTCCCTCGTCTGCATCTTAGGCAACGTCTTCTTTGTGTACATGGCGGTGGTCCCTTAGCCACATGCTTAGGGAGCGTCTTCAGTGTGTACATGGCGGAGGTCCCTTGGCCACATTCTTAGGGAGCATCTTCAGTGAGTAGTTGGCGGTGGTCCCTTGGCCACATGCTTAGGGATCATCTTCAGTGTGTACCTGGCTGCGGTCCCTTAGCCACATTCTTAGGGAATTCTGTGGTGTGTACGTGGCCGCGATACCTTAGCCACAGGCTTAGGGAACGTCTTCAGTGCCTACATGGTGGCGGTCCCTCCGCCACATTCTTAGGGATTGTCTTCAGTGTGGTCCCTTGGCCACATTCTTAAAAAACATCTTCAGTTCG
The DNA here is from genome assembly GCF_043159975.1 of Macaca nemestrina. Classification (NCBI taxonomy): domain Eukaryota; kingdom Metazoa; phylum Chordata; class Mammalia; order Primates; family Cercopithecidae; genus Macaca; species Macaca nemestrina. Next base: position 158,464,061 of record NC_092145.1, read on the forward strand.
TACATGATGACGGTCCCTTGACCACATTCTTCTGAGTGTTTGTGTCCTTTCCAGCCTGTAAGCTGGTTTTGCTTCTTCATTGGGTATCTTTGACTGTCGTATTGAATCCCATACCCGTCAATGCTCGTCCCAGTCACAGTGAGAGACACAGCCAGCCTGCTCCTCTCTGCACGTGGCCATCTCAGACATTCTCCTGCCACAGTCCTGACGGCATTAATTCCTTCCCCTTACCCGGTCCACATCCTTCTTCCCCTGCACCCTTGCTACCAAGAAATGGTTTCAATCACAGCACAGGCTTCATTTGCTTTCTGGAGCTGCAGCTCCCCAGCCCCACCCAGATCAGAGATTCAGAACCTGAATCTTCCAATTTCTGGAGATGCCCCCATCCCATCAGAGACTTCTAGTCTATTTGTTTATAGCTGCTTAGACTTGGGAGGATGAGAAGAGAGAAAGCTTAGAAGGTGGTCTGTGCATTTCCAGGGCCCAGGGTAAAAGGGGCTTGCTTCCCCGGCTGCCTGTATGTACTTTTGTTGTTGTTGTTGTTGTTGAGGTCTGTCACCCAAGCTGGAGTGCAGTGGTTTGATCTCGGCTCACTGCAACCTCAGCTTTCCGGGTTCAAGCGATTCTCCTGCCTCAGCCTCCCGAGTAGCTGGGATTACAGACGTGTACAACCAAGCCCAGCTAATTTTTGTATTTTTAGTAGTGACAGGATTTCACCATGTTGGCCGGGCTGGTTTCGAACTTCTGACCTCAGGTGATCCATCTGCCTCAGCCTCCCAAAGTGCTGGGATGACAGGCATGGGCCACCCTGTCCGGCTGCACCTTTCATTCTTGATCCACCTGGTTTCAAACTTGCAGATAAACTGTTTCCACCTGTGACAAATGAGTCTTCCATCTTCCATGTGGTCTGGACTTTGTCCCTGTTATCATATTCCTGTCTCTTGTTCTGGTTTTTGGCTTCCCGCACCTTGTCCTTGTTATAGCCCTGTCTCTTGTTTCTGGGGTCACTACTGTGGCGAGCTGACTGTGTGGCGTTCCTGAGGCTGGTGAGACTACTGTTGGCACCTTAATCACAGCTGTGAAGAAACTGGCTAGAGCTAGGTGCCATGGAGCTTTGCAGTGGACTCTAGGTCGTGGTACCCATTCTTTGATCAGTGATGGAGCCAGGTGTCTTATTGGGTCTCAGGGATTTGTGGAAGCACAGAGCAGGCATGCACCTTCTACACTGAAAGGAATCCTTCTGTCACTTAAGTTGGCATCGTGAAGTCCTGCCTTTGGAAATCCCTGATTTTGTAAGACAATACCCTAACATTTTAAAGGACTTCAAAAAAATTTAGTAAAATGTTCCCAATAGCAGCATGTAGTGTTTTTTTTGGTGTGTGTGTATGTGTGTGTGTTTGTGTGTGTATGTGTTTTGAGATGACATTTTGTTCTTTCTCTAAGGCTGGAGTGCATTGGCACAATCTTGGCTCACTGCAATCTCCGACAACCTCCATCTCCCAGGTTCAAGGGATTCTCCCACCTCAGCCTGTCAGGTAGCTGGGATTATAGGCGTGCGCCCCCATGCCCGACTAATTTTGTATTTTTAGTAGTGACAGGGTTGCACCATGTTGGTCAGGGTGGGCTCAAACTCCTGACCTCAAGTGATCCACCTGCCTGGGCCTCCCAAAGTCTTGGGATTATGAATCACTGTGCCCGGCCTGCTTTTTTATACTTTCATTTCAGGTTCAGGGGCACGTGCGCAGGTTCGTTACGTGGGTGAATTGCATGTCCTGGGGGTCTAGTGTACAGATTATTTCATCATCCAGGTAATAAGCCCAGTACCACCTGATAGGTAGTTGTTCGATTCTCACACTTCTCCCACCCTCCACCCTCCAGCAGGGCCCGGCGTCTGTTCTCTTCTTTATACCCATGAGTACCCAATGTTTAGCTGCCACTTATAAGTGATAACAGGTCGTATTTCTTTTTTCTGTTGCTGTGTGAGTTTGCTAAGGGTAATGGCCTCCACCTCCATGCATGTTCCTGCAAAGGACGTCATCCCAATTTTTTGTTTCTTTTTTTTTGATTTGGAGTTTCCCTCTTGTCGCCCAGGCTGGAGTGCAGTGGTGTGATCTTGGCTCAGCGCCACCTCTGCCTCCCGGGTTCAAGTGATTCTCCTGCCTCAGGCTCCCGAGTAGCTGGGATTACAGGCATGAGCCACCACCCTGGCTAATTTTGTATTTTAGTAGAGAGAGTGTTTCTCCATGTTGGCCAGGCTAGTCTTGAACTCCTGACCTCAGGTAATCTGCCCGCCTCGGCCTCCCAAAGTGCTGAGATTCCAGATGTGAGCCACCACATCAAACCAATGCCATTCTTTCTCATGGGTGCGGAGTATTCCATAGTGTGTATGCTACACCCTTTCTTTATCCAGTCTACATGGCGTCGTGTTGAGGAATGGATGAAACAATGTGCATGAAAGCAGTGAATGTTTTCTATTGGAACGGTGTTTGCTTTTCTGGGAAACTGTGGAGTCATTGCAATTGCAATTTCCTGGTAGATTTGATGAGGTAAGAGCATTGGGAATTTTTGGGCACCTGATGCACTGTGGGAGTTTTTTTTTCACAGTGTAGAAATCTCAACATGAATGTGTCTCTTTCCTTTTCTGTTTTTTTTTTTTTTTTCCTCAGATGGAGTTTTGCTCTTTTTGCCCAGGCTGGAGTGCAGTGGGAATCTGGGCTCACTGCAGCCATCCTCTCCCTTGTTCAAGCAATTCTCCTGCCTCACCCTCTGGAGTAGCTGGGATTGTAAGTGCCTGCCCCCACACCTGGCTAATTTTTTTTTTTTTTTTGTATTTTTAGTAGAGACGGAGTTTCACCATGTTGGGCAGGCTGGTCTCGAACTCCTGGCCTCAAGTGATCCCCCTGTCTCGGCCTCCCAAAGTGCTGGGATGACAGGCGTGAGCCACGGCGCCCGGCCGTCTGTTTTCTTTTCATAGGAGGTGCTGGTCTCACATTGGCTCTATGCTGTGATGAAATGGCATTGCCGCAGTTTTACTCCTGACAGCTTGATTTTGTATGCTAAACAGGTCTTCTTTGGCGTGATTGAGGAGGGCTTGGGAGAGTTAAGGGAGCCATTTATTTAGAAGGCGATGAGATCGAGTTATGACTTGGTAATTACTGCAGTTACTACCACCCGATTCTTTCCGTGGCTCTCCTAGGTGGCTTCCTGGCTAGTCATGGAGGTGCCCTGAAGAGCCTCATTTTCCCACAGCTGTAGGAACTGTGAGGTACACGCACAATTTCTTAGCTTTTGTATTAGGGAATGTCTTCAGTGCGTTCCCTTGGCCGCCTTCTTAGGGAACGTCTTCATTGTGTACATCGTGGCATTCCCTTGTCCGCATGCTTAGAGAACATCTTCAGTGTGTACATGGTGGCAGTCCCTTGGCCGCATGCTTAGGGAATGTTTTCAGTGTGCTCCCTGGGGCACATGCCTAGGGAATGTCTTCAGTACCAGCCCTTGGCTGCATTCCTAGGGAACGTCTTCAGTGTGTACACGGCGGCAGTCCCTTGGCCACATTCTTAGGGCACATCTTCAGTGTGTACATGACGGTGGTCCCTTAGCCACATTCTTAGGCAATGTCTTCAGTGTGTACACGGCGTCGGTCCCTTGGCCCCATTCTTAGGGAACATCTTCAGTGTGTATATGGCGGCAGAGTCTCAGCCACATTCTTAGGGAACGTCTTCAGTGTGTCCATGGGGGCAGTCTCTTGGCCGAGTGGTTAGGGAACATCTTCGCAGTGCACACAGTGGCGGTCCGTTGCGCCACATGCTAGCGAATGTCTTCAGCGTGTACATGGTGGCGGTCCCTTGGCTGCATTCTTAGAGAACATCTTCAGTGTATAGTGGCCGTAGTTCCTTAGCTGCATGCTTAGGGAACGTGTTCAGTGTGTATGTGGTGGCCGTCCCTGGGCCACATGCCTAGGGCACGTCTAAAGTGCCGTCCCTTGACTGCATTCTTAGGGAACGTCTTCAGTGTGTACATGGCGGTGGTCCCTTAGCCACATACTTAGGGACAGTCTTCAGTGTGCACACAGCAGGGGTCCTTTGGACGCATTGTTAGGGAAGATCTTCATTGTGTACATGAGGGCGGTCCCTTACCCACATTCTTAGAGAGTGTCTTCATTGTGTACATGGTGGTAGTCCTTTGGCCACATGCTTAGGGAACATCTTCAGTGCAGTCCCTTAGCCACATGCCAAGGGAACGTCTTCAGCGCTGTCTTTAGCTGCATTCTTAGGGAACGTCTTCAGTGTGTACATGGCAGCTGTCCCTTAGCCACAAACTTGGGGATCATCTTCAGTGTGCACAGGGCTGTGGTCCCCTGGGCCACATGCCTAGAGAACGTCTTCAGTGCCGTCTCTTGGCTGCATTCTTAAAGAACGTGTTCAGTGTTTACATGGTGGTGGTCCCTTGGCCACATTCTTACGGAACATCTTCAGTGTGTACATGGTAGTGGTCCCTTAGCCACATTCTTAGGGAATGTCTTCAATGTGGATATGGTGGCAGTCCCTTGGCTGCATGCTTAGGGAATGTCTTCAGTGAATGTGATCACTTGGCCACAGGCTTACCGAATGTATTCCGTGTGTACATGGTGGCGGTCCCTTTCCCGCATTCTTAGGGCATCTTCAGTGGCTACACAGTGGTAGTCGCTTGGCCACATTCTTAGGGAATGTCTTCACTGTGTACACGGTGGCAGTCTCTTGACCCTATGGTTAGGGAACATCTTCAGTGTGCACACAGTGGTGGTCACCTGCACCACATACTTAGGGAATTCTTCAGTGTGTACATGGTGGCGGTTCCTTGGCGCATTCTTACCTAACGTCTTTAGTATGTACATGGTGGCGGTCCCTTGGTCACATGCCTAGGGAACGTTTTCAGTGCCATCCATTCGCTGCATTCTTTTTTTTTTTTTTTTTGAGACGGAGTCTCGCTCTGTCGCCCAGGCTGGAGTGCAGTGGCCGGATCTCAGCTCACTGCAAGCTCCGCCTCCCGGGTTCACGCCATTCTCCTGCCTCAGCCTCCCGAGTAGCTGGGACTACAGGCGCCCACCACCTCGCCCGGCTAGTTTTTTGTATTTTTTAGTAGAGAGGGGGTTTCATCGTGTTAGCCAGGATGGTCTCGATCTCCTGACCTCGTGATCCACCCGTCTCGGCCTCCCAAAGTGCTGGGATTACAGGCGTGAGCCACCGCGCCCAGCCACCTTTGCTGCATTCTTAGGGAACGTCTTCAGTGTGTACATGGCAGTGGTCCTTTGGCATTGTTAGGGAACATCTTTAGTGTGTACATGGTGGCCGTCTCTTAGGCATATTCTTAGGGAATGTTTTCAGTGTATACATGGTGGTAGTCCTTTGGCCACATGCTTGGGGGAACATCTTCAGTGCGGTCCCTTGGCCACATGCCTAGGGAACATCTTCAGTGCCGTCCCTTGGCTGCATACTTAGGGAGCATCTTCAGAGTGTACCTGGTGGCGGTCCCTTGGCTGCATTCTTAGGGAACGTCTTCGGTGTGTACATGGTGGTGGTCCCTTAGCCATACGCTTAGGGAACGTCTTTAGTGTGTATATGGCAGCAGTCCCTTAGACATGTTCTTAGTGAATGTCTTCAGTGTGTATACAGTGGGTCCCTTGGCCACATGGCTAGAGAACCTCTTCAGTGCCGTCTTTTAGCTGCACTCTTAGGTAACGTCTTCAGTGTGTACATGGCAGCGGTCCCTTAGCTACATACTTAGGGAACATCTTCAGTGTGTGCACACGTCTGAGGTCCTTGGCAGCATTGTTATGGAAAGTGTTCAGTGTATACATGTCAGCGCTCCCTTAGCCACGAGCTTAGGGATCGTCTTCAGTGTGCACAGGGCGTCTTCAGTGTGCTCAGGGCGGTGGTCCCTTGGGCCAGATGCTTAGGGAATGTCTTCAGTGTGTACATGGTGGCGGTCCCTTAGCCACATGCCTAGGGAACGTCTGCCATCTCTTGGTTGCATTCTTAGGGGGAACATTCCAGTGTGTAAATGGCGGTGGTCCCTTAGTCACATACTTAGGGAACGTCTTCAGTGTGTACATGGCAGCGTTCCCTTGGCCGCATTCTTAGGGAACGTCTTCAGTATACACAGGCGGTAGTCCCTTAGCCACATTCTTAGCGGATGTCTTCAGTGTGTACACTGCGATGGTCCCTTGGCCACATGCTTTGGGAACGTCTTCAGTGTATACAAAGTGGCGGTCCCTTGGCCCCATTCTTAGAAAACTTCTTCAGTTCTTACAAGGTGGTGATCCCTCGGCCACATTCTTCTGAGTGTCTGTGTCTGTGTCCTTTCCACCCTGTAAGCTGCTTTTATTTCTTCACTGGGTGTCTCTGACTCTCCTGTGGAATCCCTTTCCTCTGTCACCGCCCGTCCCAGGCACAGGGAGAGACGCAGCCGGCCTGCTCCTCTCTGCACGTCGCCATCTCAGGCATTCTCCAGCCACCGTCCTGACGGCATTCATGTCTTCTCCTGCCCGGTCCTTATAAAAGTGTGTCCTTATAAAAGGGGCCCCAGAGAGTTCCCTCGCCCTTCTGGCCTGCATGGCTAGACGTGGTGGCTCACGCCTGTATTCCCAACACTTTCGGAGGCCGAGGCAGGCAGATCACTTGAGCTCAGGAGTTTGAGACCACCCTGGACAATAAGACCAAACCCCAGCTCTACTAAAAATACCAAAAATTAGCGCGTGCCTGTAGTACCAGCTACTCAGGAGGCGGAGGTGGGAGGATCACTTGAGCGTGGGAGTTGGAGGCTGCAGTGAGCTGTGATCGCAGCCTGGGCAACCAAGCGACAGATGCTTTGTCTAAAAAAATAAAAATAAAAATTAGCTAAACATGGTGGTATGCGTGTGTGGTCACTGCTACTTGGGAGACTGAGGAGGGCGGATCACTTGAGCCCACAAAGTCGAGGCTGCAGTGAGCTGAGATTGCACCACTGTAGTACAGCCCGGAACAGAGCGAGGGAGACCCTGTCTCTAAATACATAAATAAATAGGTTCACGATTAAGCAGAAGTTGTGCTTGTTCTGCCAGGATTTCAGTTGGGTTCTTTGTGCCCTAATTTATCTGAGCTCATAGGTTGTGCGTTATCTTGGAAGGCTTGTTTTAGAGAAAGAGGGTAGCCTTTCTTTTCCCGGTTTTGGGAGCATTGCTGAGGTGGCTTTTGGCGACGGGTGGACCCGAGGGTGCAGACGTTTTGATGCAGAGGGAGTGATTGCCTTTTTCAGACGTAGGGTGCATCTGGTTTTTATGTTGTGTGTTCTTACCCTGGGGTGTTTGAGGTCCCTGGACTCCTATTTTATTTGTGTTTAAAAAGCAGGAACTCTGAGAACGTATCAAATAGCCTGTTACTGCAGGATTTCTAGAATTTAAATGGCTTCCAAAACTGGATCCACAAGCTAAGAATTATGTTTACGTTTTAAAAGGTGTTGGTTTGCTTCTTACCTTTCTAAATTCTTGGGGGAAAAAAATCCAAAGAATAATTCAGTTTCATGATACAAAAATGATATGAGGCTGGGCACAGTGGCTCATACCTGTCATCCCAGCACTTTGGGGGGCCGAAGCAGGAGGATTACTTGAGCCCAAGAGTTTGGGATCAGCCGGGACAACAGCAAGATCCTGTTCCTACAAAAATAAAATAAAAATAAAATAAAAATAGGCTGGGTGCGGTGGCTCATGCTTACAATTGCAGCCCTTTGAGAGGCTAAGTTACTAGGATCATTTGAGCTCAATTATTGGAGACTGGCCTGGTCAACATAGTGAGGCCTGGTCTCTAGTAATAATAAAACAATTAGCTGGACATAAGGTGTGCATTTGTAGTCTCAGTTACACAGGAGGCTGAGGTGGGAGGATTATTTGAGTCGGGAAGTTTTAGGCTGCAGTGAAACGTGATCGCACCACTGCACTCCAGCCTGGGCAACAAAGAGAGATATGCTGTCTCTAAAACAACAACAACCAAAAGCCAGATGTGGTGGCACACGTGTGTGGTCACAGCTACTTGGGAGAATGAGGCTGAAGGATTGTTGAGCCCAAGGAGGTTGAGGCTTCAGTAAGCTACGATCATGCCACTGCACTGCAGACTGGGCAATTGCCTGGATGAGACCCTGTCTCCACCAAAATAAAATAAAGATAGGAAATTTCAATATGAAAATCAGTGTCCCCCAGAACGTTCCATTTCTTCCCAGCTGGGCTATTTTTGGAGTTCCGTGGGGAGCCGGCTCAGTGCAGTTTGCATGCACTCAGGAGGATGAGCCCGGCCATAGTGTCTATTAGGGGACAGCCTGATCTCACCAACCCTCCTGAGCAGGCCTGGCCCTCCGAGTAATAACTGGGAACACTCACCACTTTGTGAGACGACCTCGGGTGATCACTGGAAGGTCATCTCTTCTGGTCCAGGCTTCAGTGTGGATACATTTTTTTTTTTGGGCGAGGGGGACAGAGTTTCACTCTTGTTGCACAGATTGTGTTTTTGAGAAGGAGTATTGCTCTTGCTGCCCAGGCTGGAGTGCAATGGCGCGATCTCGGCTTAGCGCAAGCTCCGCCTCCTGGGTTCAAGCCATTCTCCTGTCTCAGCTTCCTGAGTAGCTGGGATTACAGGCGGCCGCCACCACACCCAGCTAATTTTTGTGTTTTTAGTAGAGACGGGGTTTCAGCATATTGGTCAGGCTGGTCTGGAACTCCTGACCTCAGGTGATCCACTCGCATCAGCCTCTCAAAGTGCTGAGATGACAGGCGTGACCCACCGTGTCCGGCCCAGTGTGGATACATCTTGGGCACATAACTGGAATCCTTTCCTTGGAAACTTGGAGTCACTTGGGTCATGGTCATATAAACTGTATTGAATTAAGAGGAGACACCGTCAAATATGTCATAGCTGTCCTCAAAACTGGGACTTGTTTTACTTTCTGCCTGGAATTGCGAGTCATTTTTATAGAAAATTAAGTTTCTCGTTAACAAAAAATAATTGTATACATATATATGAGGTAGAAGGTGATGTTTTAATCCAAGTACCCATTGTGCAAGGATTAAATCAAGCTAGTTACCATATTAACAATCAAGGTAACTAACATATTAGTAATCCAGCTAATTAACATATTAGTCAAGCTAATTAACATATTAACAGGCTAAGTAACATATTCATATAACCCTAACTCTAACCCATATCACCTCACGTACTTTTTTCTGTGGTGACAATATGTAAAATCTACTTTTATCATTTTGAAAGATGCGGTGTATTATTACTAACTGTAATCAGTGTGTGCTGTGGTAGAACTTTGAATTTCTTTCTTTTATGTAACTGAAAAAATTTAATTTTCATGTAATTTATGTGTTTTTGAGACAGTCTCACCCTATCACCCAGGCTGGAGTGCAGCATCGTGTTCATAGCTCACGGCAGCCTCCAACTCCTGGCTCAGGTGAGCCTCCCAGCTCAGCCTCCCAGGTAGCTGGGACTACAGGTGCGCCCCGCCACACCGGGTTGATTTTAAAAATTTTTATAGAGATGGGGTCTCACTATGTTGTCCAGGCGGGTCTTGAATTCCTGGGCTGAAATGATCCTCCTGCTTCAGCCTCCCAAGTACCTGGGACTACAGGTGCATGCCAGCATACCCAGCTAACTTTTTCTTTTTTCTTTTTTTTTGAGATGGGGTTTCATTATGTTGCCCAGGCTTGTCTCAAACTCCTGTCCTCCAGTGATCCTCCTTCCTCAGCCTTCCATAGCCTTGTGATTCCAGTCATGAGCCACCGCTCCTGGCCTCCAACTGAAATTTTATGTTCTTTGACAAACATTCCAGCATTCTTCTCTGGCAGCCACCATTGTACTCTCTGCATTTATGCGTTCAGCTTTTTTAGATTCTACATATGAGATGATACAGCATTTGTCTCTCTGTGCTTGGTTCATTTCACTTCACATTGTATCTTCCAGTGCAATCCATGTTGCTGCAAATGGCAGGATTTCCCTTTTCATGGCTGCATACTCTTCCATTGTGTGTCTAATGCCATATTTGCTTGATGCACTCATCTGTAGATTGACACATGGGTTGATTCCATATCTTTTAAGCTGAGTAGTGCTGCAGTGCACAAGGGATGCAGATATCCTGTTGATGGGCTGATTGCCTTTCCCTTGGGTACACACCCAGTAGTGGGATGACTGGATCCTGCACACCAGGTATCTTTCTTCTGATACTTTGCAGGTCCTATGCTTAGGGAAGGTCTTCAGTGCCTACAAGGTGGTGGTCCTTTGGCCAGATGCCTAGGGAACATCTTCAGTGCCATCCCTTGGCTGCATTGTTAGGGAATGTCTTCAGTGTGTGCATGGCAGCAGTCCCTTAGCCACAAGCCTAGGGACCGTCTTTAGTGTGCACATGGAGGCGATCCCTTGGGCCACATGCTTAGGAAACGTCTTCAGTGTGTACATGGTGGCGGTCCCTTAGCCACGTTCTTAGGGAATGTCTTCAGTGTGTACATGGTGGGGTTCCCTTAGCTACATGCTTAGGGAACATGTTCAGTGAGTCCACAGTGGCAGTCCCTTCTCTGCATTCTTAGGGAATGTCTTCATTGTGTACATGGTAGCGGTCCCTTAACCACAAGCTTAGGGAACATCTTCAGTGTGCACATGACGGCTGTCCCTGGGGCCACATGCTTAGGGAATGTCTTAAGCGTGTACATGGTGGCAGTCCCTTGGCCATATGCTTAGGGAACGTCTTCAGTGTGTACACCGTGGTGGTCCTTTGGCCACATGCCTGGGGAACGTCTTCAGTACCGTCCCTTGGCTACATTCTTGTGGAACGCTTTCAGTGTGTCCACAGCGGAGGTACCTTGTCCGCATTCTTAGGGAACCTCTTCAGTGTGGTCCCTTGGCGGCATGCTTAGGGAATGTTCAGTGCATATATGGTGGTGGTCCCTTGGCCACATTCTAAGGGAAAGTCTTCAGTGCCTACCTAGTGGCGGTCCCTTGGCCCCATGCTTAGGGACCATCTTTAATGAGGTCCCTTGACCACACGCCTAGGAAACATCTTTAGTGCGGTCCTTGGCCGCATGCTTAGGGAAAGTGTTGACTGCATACATGGTGGAGGCCCCTTAGCCTCATTCTTAGGGAACGTCTTCAATGTCTACCCTGTGACAGTCTGTTGGCCTCATTATAAGGGAACGTCTTCAGTGTCTACACAGCAACGTTCCCTTGGCCACAGTCTTAGGGATCGTCTTCAATGTGGTCCCTTGGCCACATTCTTAGAAAACATCTTCAGTTCGTACATGGCAACGGTCCCTTAGCCACATTCTTCTGAGTGTCTGTGCACTTTCCACCCTGTAAGCTGCTTTTGCTTCTTCATTGGGTGTTTCTGACTCTCATGTGCAATCCGTTTCCTCTGTCACCGCCCGTCCCAGGCACAGGGAGAGACGCAGGCTGCCTGCTCCTCTCTGCACGTGGCCATCTCAGACGTTCTCCAGCCACCGTCCTGAACACATTCATTCCTTCTCCTGACTGGTCCACATCCTTCTTCCCCTACACTCTTGCTACCAAGAAATGGTCTGAATCACAGCACAGGCTTCATTTGCTTTCTGGAACTGCAGCTCCTCCGCCCCACCCAGATCAGAGACTCAGAACCTGAATTTTCGGATTTCTGGAGATGCCCCCATCCCATCAGAGCCTTGTAGTGTGTTTCTTTATATTCGTTTAGACTTTAGAGGATGACAGGAGATTAACTTTAGAAGGTGACCTTTGCAATTCCAGGGCCCAGGGTGGAAAGGGCTTCCATCCCCAGCTGCCTTTGTTCATCTTTCATTCCTGATCCAGCTGTTTTTCTTTTTCTGTTTGTTTTTGTTGTTTTTTTTGAGATGGAGTCTTGCTGTGTCACCCAGGCTGGAGTGCAGTGGTGTGATCTCAGCTCACTGCAACCTCTGCCTCCTGTGTTCAAGCGATTCTTCTGCCTCAGCCTCCCAAGTAGGGAGCTGCTAAAATAAAATACTTTCAGTTGGGTGATTTATAAACTACAGACATTTATCACTCACAGTTCTAAAGGCTGGAGGTTTAAGATCATGGCAGATTCAGTGTCTGGTGGGGACCCATCTCCTGGTTCATAGACGATGCATTTACTCTGCGCGTGCTCACATGGTGGAAGGGCGAGGGAACTCTCTGGGGCCCCTTTTATAAGGACACTGATCCCATTCATGAGGCTGGATCCCCATGACTTCATCACCTCCCAAGTCTCCCACCTCCTGACACCATTGTCTTAGGGGTGAGAATTTCAGTACAGGAATATGGGGGAGGAAAACAAACTTTCAGACGGTAGCGATTACCATTCTTTAAAAACATACAGTAATAGTTAAGGTTTTTGTTTTGTTTTGTTTTGTTTTTTCAGTTTGCTAAGTTTTCCAAGAAGAGGAGGCAAAGAAACCTTCCTTGTTTTGAAGGTGAATGTTAGTGCTGTAAAATACACGTGGGACTTGGGCTTCTATAAAATTCCTGGTCATGGCAAAATATAGGTGGTTCGCAGTATCTGGGAAAGCCCACCTTTCCTTTTTCTGACATGTAACTTTTTTGAAAATTGCCTAAAAGTTGTTTATAGTCAGCCTATATCTGTAAACAACTTTTTATGATTAAGCAATGGCGCGATCTCGGCTCACTGCAACCTTCACCTCCCGGGTTCAAGCCATTCTCCTGTCTCAGCTTCCTGAGTAGCTGGGATTACAGGCACCTGCCACCACACCCGGCTAATTTTTGTATTTTTAGTAGAGACCGGGTTTCAGTATATTGGCCTCATTGGTCTCAAACTCCTGACCTCAGGTGATCCACCTGCCTCCACCTCCCAAAGTGCTGGGATGACAGGCGTGAGCCACTGCGCCTGGCCCGGTGTGGATACACCTTGAGCACATAACTGGAATCCTTTCCTTGGAAACTTGGAGCCCCTTGGGTCATGGTCATATAAACTGTGTTGAATTAAGAGGAGACACCATTAAATATGTCACAGCTGTCCTGGAAACTGGGACTTGTTTTGCTTTCTGCCTGGAAATGCGAGTCATTTTTATAGAAAATGTATTTTTCATTACCAAAAAATAAGTGTGTACATATATATGAGGTATGTGATGTTTTAATCCAAGTACACATTGTGCAATGATTAAATCAAGCTAGTTACCATATTGTCAAGCTAATTAATGTGTTAATAACCAAGCTAATTAACATATTAACAATCAAGCTAATTAACATATTAACAATCAAGTTAAGTAACATATTCATATAACCCTAACTCTAACCTATATCATCCTCACCTACTTTTTTGTGTGGTGAGAATATGTAAAAACTACTTTCAGTCATTTTGAAATATGTGATGTATTATTATTAACTATAATCGCTGTGTGGTGTGATAGAACTTTGAATGTATTTCTTTTATCTAACTGAAAAATTAGTTTTAATGTAATTTATATTTTTTTGAGACAGTCTCACCCTATAGCCAGACTGGAGTGCAGCGTCATGTTCATAGCCCTCAGCAGCCTCCTGGCTCAGGTGACCCTCCCACCTCAGCCTCCCAGATAGCTGGGACTACAGGTGCACACCACCACACCTGGTTAATTTTAAAATTTTTCGTAGAGGTGGGGCCTTGCTATGTTGCTCAGGCTGGTCTTGAATTCCTGGGCTAAAGTGATCCTCCTTCCTCAGCCTCCCAAGTAGCTGGGACTACATTTGCATGCCACCATACCCAGCTAATTTTTTCACTTTTTTTTTTTTTTTTTTAAGAGATTGGGTTTCATTATGTTGCCTAGGCTTGTCTCAAACTCTTGGCCTCCAGTGATCCTCTTTCCTCAGCCTTCCATAGCATTGTGATTCCAGACATGAGCCGCCACTCCTGGCCTCCAACTGAAATTTTATGTTCTTTGACAAACACTTTGGCATTCTTTCCTGGCAACCACCATTGTACCCTCTTCAATTATGTGTTCAGCTTTTTTAGATTCTACGTATGAGATGATATGGTATTTGTCTCTCTGTGCCTGGTTCATTTCACTTCACATTGTATCTTCCAGCCCCACCCATGTTGCTACAAATGGTAGGATTTCCTTTTTCATGGCTGCATACTATTCCATTGTGTGTCTATGCCACATTTGCTTGATGCACTCATCTGTTGATTGACACATGGTTTGATTTCATATCTTGGAAACTTTTAGTAGTGCTGCAGTGCACAGGGGGTGCAGGTATCCTGTCGATGGGCTGATTGCCTTTTCTTTGGGGTACACACCCAGCCGTGGGATGACTGGATCCTGCACACCATTCTTTCCTCTGATGTTTCACAGGCCCATGGCTGTACTTAAGGGAATGTCCTCACTGTGTACAAGGTGGAGGTCCCTTGGCCACATTCTTACGGAACGTATTCAGTGTGTACACGGCGTCGGTCTCTTGGCCACATGCTTAGGAAACATCTTCAGTGTGTATATGGTAGCACTCCCTTAGCCACCTTCTTTGGGAACAACTTCAGTGTGTACATGGTGGCAGTCCCTTGGCTGCATTCTTAGGGAACGTCTTCAGTGTGCACATGGCGGTGGTCACTTAGCCACAAGCTTAGGGAATGTCTTCAGTGTGTACACAGTGGCAGTCCTGTGGCCACATGCCTAGGGAACATATTCAGTGCCGTCCCTTGGCTGCATTCTTAGGAAACGTCTTTAGTGTATCCACATTGGAGGTCCCTTCTCTGCATTCTTAGGGAATGTCTTCAGTGTGTACATGGTGGTGGTCCCTTAGCCACAAGCTTAGGGACCGTCTTCAGTGTGTGGGAGGCAGTCCCTTGGGCCACACACTTAGGGAACATCTTCCGTTTGTATATAGCAGTGGTACCTTGGCTGTTTACTTAGGGAACATCTTCAGTGCTGCCCCTTGGCCACATGCTTAGGGAATGTCTTCAGTGCATATGCGGTGGTGGTCCCTTGGCCATATTCCAAGGGAATGTCTTCAGTTGTACCGTGGCGGTCCCTTGGCCCCATGCTTAGAGAACATCTTTAATGAGGTCCCCTGGCCCCATGCTTAGGGAACATCTTTAGTGTGGTCCCTTGGGCCACTTGCTTAGGGAACATCTTCTCTACCTATACGGTGAATGTCCCTTGGCCTCATTCTTAGGGAACACCTTCAGTGTCTACACTGCGAGGGTCCCTTGGCCTCATTCTTAGGGAACGTGTTCAGTGTCTACACAGTGGCGGTCCCTCGGGCACACTCTTAGGGGGCGTCTTCAGTGCCTACATGGTGGTGGTCCCTTGTCCACATTCTTAGGGAATGTCTTCAGTTTCTGCACAGTGGAGGTCCCTTGGCCGTATTCTTAGGGAGTGTCGTCCGTGCCTACATGGTGGCGGTCCCTTGGCCACATTCTTAGGGATCGACTTTAGTGTGGTCCCTTGGCCCCATTCTTAGAAAACGTCTTCAGTTCGTACACAGTGGCGGTCCCTTGGCCACAGTCTTCTGAGTGTCTGTGTCTGTGTCCTTTCCACCCTGTAAGCTGCTTTGGCTTCTTCATTGGGTGTTTCTGACTCTCATGTGAAATCCCTTTCCTCTGTCACTGCCCGTCCCAGGCACAGTGAAAGATGCAGCCAGCCTGCTGTCTCTTCACATCGCCATCTCAGACATTCACCCGCCACCATCCTGACCCCATTCATTCCTTCTCCTGCCTGGTCCACATCCTTCTTCCCCTACACCCTTGCTACCAAGAAATGGTCTGAATCACAGCACAGGCTTCATTTGCTTTCTGGAACTGCAGCTCCCCAGCCCCACCGAGATCAGAAATTCAGAACCTGAATCTTCGGATTTCTGGAGATGCCTCAATCCCATCAGAGACTTCTAGTGTGTTTGTTTATATTCATTTAGACTTGGGAGTATGACAGGAGAGAAGCTTAGAAGGTGGTCTGTGCGTTTCCAAGGCCCAGGGTGGAAGGGGCTTGCATCCCCGGCTGCCTGTGTGCCCCCCTGTTTTTTTTTTTTTTTTTTTAGCTCTCACCCAGGCTGGAGTGCAACGGTGTGATCTCGGCTCACTGCAACCTCCACCTTCTGGATTCAAGCAATTCTCCTGCCTCAGTGTCCCAAGTAGCTGGGATTACAGAAGCGTGCCACCAAACCCAGCTAATTTTTGTATTTTTAGTAGTTACGGGGTTTCACCTTGTTGGCCTGGCTGGTTTCGAACTCCTGACCTCAGGTGATCCATCTCCCTAAGCCTCCCAAAGTGCTGGGATGACAGGCGTGAGCCCCAGCGCCCAGCCGTCTGTCTTCTTTTTATAAGAGGTGCTGGTCTCACAGTGGCTCTGTGATGTGATGAAATGGCATTGCCAGAGTTTACTCCTCACAGCTTGACTTTATATACCAAACAGGTCTTCTTTGGCGTGATTGAGGTGGGTTGGGGAGAGTTAAGGGAGTCATTTATTTAGAAGGCGATTAGATGGAGTTATGTCTTGGTAATTACAGCAGTTACCACCACCCTATTCTTTCCGTGGCTCTCCTAGGTGGCTTCCTGGCTAGTCACGGAGGTGCCCTGAAGAGCCTCATTTTCCCACAGCTGTAGGAACTGTGTGGTACACCCACAATTTCTTAGCTTTTGTATTAGGGAATGTCTTCAGTGCGTTCCCTTGGCCACATTCTTAGGGAACATCTTCAGTGTGTACACACTGGCGGTCCCTTAGCCACATTCTTAGGGAATGTCTTCAGTGTGTACACGGTGTCAATCCCTTGGCCTCATTCTTAGGGAACGTCTTCAGTGTGTACACGGCCGGGTCCCTTTCCCGCATTCCTAGGGAATGTCTTCAGTGCCTACACAGTGGCAGTCCTTTGGCTACATTCTTAAGGAATGTACATGGCGTCGATCCCTTGGCCACATTCTTTTTTTTTTTTTTTTTTTTTTTTTTTTTTTTTTTTTTTTTTTTTTTTTTTTGAGACGGAGTCTCGCTCTGTAGCCCAGGCTGGAGTGCAGTGGCCGGATCTCAGCTCACTGCAAGCTCCGCCTCCTGGGTCCACGCCATTCTCCTGCCTCAGCCTGCCTCAGCCTCCCGAGTAGCTGGGACTACAGGCGCCCGCCACCTCGCCCGGCTAGTTTTTTTTTTTTGTATGTTTTAGTAGAGACGGGGTTTCACCGTGTTAGCCAGGATGGTCTCGATCTCCTGACCTCGTGATCCACCCGTCTCGGCCTCCCAAAGTGCTGGGATTACAGGCTTGAGCCACCGCGCCCGGCCCCTCCCTTGGCCACATTCTTAAGGAACATCTTCAGTGTGTACATGCCGGCGATCCCTTAGCCACATTCTTAGGGAATGTCTTCAATGTGTACACGGTGGCGGTCTCTTGGCCGCTTTCTTACAGAACATCTTCAGTGTGTACTTGGCGGCAGTCCCTTAGCTATGCTTAGGGAACGTCTTCAGTGTATATATGGTGGTGGTCTCTTAGCCACACGGTTAGGGGATCTCTTCAATGTGTATACGGTGGTGGTCCCTTGGCCACACGCCTAGGGAAGGTCTTCAGTGTTGTCCCTTGGCTGCATTCTTAGGGAACGTCTTCAGTGTGTACGTGGTGGCTATCCTTTGGCCATATGCTTAGGGAACATCTTCAGTGGTGTCCCTTGGCCACTTGCCTAGGGAACGTCTTCAGTGCGGTCTTTTTGCTGCATTCTTAGGGATCGTCTTCAGTGTGTATGTGGTGGCAGCCCTTTGGCCACATGCTTAGGGAACATCTTCAGTGCAGTCCCTTAGCCACATGCCTAGGGAATGTCTTCAGTGTTATCTTTTAGTTGCATTCTTAGGGAACATCTTCAGTGTGTACACGGCAGCGGTCCCTTGGCCCCATTCTTAGGGAGCATCTTCCTTGCGGTCCCTTGGCCACATACTTAGGGAATGTCTTAAGTGCCTACACAGTGGCAGTCCCTTGGTCCCATTTTTAGGGAACGTCTTCACTGTGTACACAGTTGCGGTTCCTTGGGCCACATGCTTTGGGAATGTCTTCAGTGCATACAGAGTGGCGGTTCCTCGGCCACATTCTTAGAAAACGTCTTCAGTTCATACTCGGTGGCGATCACTTGGCCACATTCTCCTGAGTGTCTGTGTCTGAATCACAGCACAGGCTTCATTGGCTTTCTGGAGCTGCAGCTCCCCAGGCCCACCCAGATCAGACACTCAGAACCTGAATCTTCCGATTTCTGGAGATGCCCCCATCCCTTCAGAGACTTCTAGTGTGTTTCTTTATATTCGTTTAGACTTGGGATGACAGGAGACAAAACCTGCTAATTTTTGTATTTTTAGTAGAGACCGGGTTTCAGCATATTGGCCTCGTTGTTCTCGAACTCCTGACCTCAGGTGATCCACCTGCCTCAGCCTCCCAAAGTGATGGGATGACAGGCATGAGCCACCACGCCTGCCCCATAGCGCTTAGCAGCCTCCAACTCCTTGAGCACATAACTGGAATCCTTTCCTTGGAAACTTGGAGCCCCTTGGGTCATGGTCATATAAACTGTGTTGAATTAAGTCGAGACACCATTAAATATGTCACAACTGTCCTCGAAACTGGGACTTGTTTTGCTTTCTGCCTGGAAATGCGAGTCATTTTTATAAAAAATGTATTTTTCATTAAAAAATAATTGTGTACATATATATGAGGTATGTGATGTTTTAATCCAAGTACACATTGTGCAATGATTAAATCAAGCTAGTTACCATATTATCAAGCTAATTAACATATTAACAATCAAGCTAATTAACATATTGACAATCAAGCTAAGTAACATATTCACATACCCTGACTCTAACCTGTATCAACCTCACCTACTTTTTTTTGTGGTGAGAATGTGTAAAATCTACTTTTAGTCATTTTGAAAGATGCAATGTATTATTATTAACTATAATCGCTGTGTGGTGTGAGAGAACTTTGAATTTCTTTCTTTTATTTACCTGAGAAAATTAATTTTAATGTCATTTATATTTTTTTGAGACAGTCTCGCCCTGTCACCCAGGCTGGAGTCTCACCCTATCACCCAGGCAGCATCATGTTCATAGCTCACGGCAGCCTCCAACTCCTGGCTCAGGTGACCTTCCCACCTCAGTCTCCTGGGTAGCTGGGACTATAGTTGCACACCACCACACTTGGTTAATTTTAAAATTTTTTGTAGAGGTGGGGTCTTGCTATGTTGCTCAGGCTGGTCTTGAATTCCTGGGCTGAAGCGATCCTCCTTCCTCAGCCTCCCAAGTAGCTGGGACTACAGGTGCATGCCACCATACCCAGCTAATTTTTTCATTTTTTTTTTTTTTAAGAGATGGGATTTCGTTATGTTGCCCAGGCTTGTCTCAAACTCTTGGCCTCCAGTGATCCTCCTTCCTCAGCCTTCCATAGCGTGATTCCAGACATGAGCCACCGCTCCTGGCTTCCAGCTGAAATTTTATGTTGTTTGACAAACACTTCAGCATTCTTCCCTGGCAGCCACCATTGTACTCTCTGCTTTTACGCATTCAACTTTTTTAGATTCTACATATGAGATGATATGGTATTTGTCTCTCTGTGCCTGGTTCATTTCACTTCACATTGTATCTTCCAGTCTCATCCATGTTGCTGCAAACGGCAGGATTTTCTTTTTCATGGCTGCATCCTGTTCCAATGTGTGTCCGTGCCACATTTTCTTGATGCATTCCTCTGTTGATTGACACATGGGTTGATTCCATATCTTGAAAACTGTTAGTAGTGCTGTCAGTGCTCAGGGGGTGCAGGTATCCCTTTGATGGACTGATTTCCTTTCCTTTGGGCACACACCCAGTGATGGAATAACTGGATCCTGCACACTATTCTTTCCTCTGATGTTTCACAGTCCCATGGCTGGACCTTAGGGACCGTCTTCACTGTGTACAACGTGGCGGTCCCTTGGTCACATTCTTAGGTAACGTTTTCAGTATGTACACGGCGTTGGTCCCTTGGCCACATGCTTAGGGAACATCTTCAGTGTGCACATGGCGGCAGTCCCTTAGCCACATTCTTAGGGAACATCTTCAGTGTGTACATGGCATCAGTCCCTTAGCCACATTCTTAGGGAATGTCTTCAGTGTGTATACGGTGGCAATCTCTTGGCCTTGTGGTTAGGGAACATCTTCAGTGCGGTCTCTTGGCCACATTCTTAGGGGCTGTCTTCAGTGTGTACATGGTTTGTGTACAAGGTGGTGGTCCCCTAGCCACAAGCTTAGGGAGCGTCTTCCGTGTGCACATGGTGGTGGTCCCTTGAGCCACGTGCTTAGGGAATGTCTTCAGTGTGTAGGGAATGTCTTCAGTGTGTACACTATGGCGGTCCTTTGGTCTCATGCCTAGGGAGTGTCTTCAGTGCCATTCCTTGGCTGCATTCTTAGGGAGCGTCTTTAGTGCATACATGGCTTCAGTGCATACATGGTAGTGGCCTCTTAGCCACATATTTAGGGAACATCTTTAGTACACGGCAGCGGTCCCTTGGCCACATTCTTAGGGAATGTCTTCTGTGCCTACACAGTGGCAGTCCCTTGGCCACATTCTTTTTTTTTTTTTTTTTTCTGATATGGAGTCTTGCTCTGTTACCCAGACTGGAGTGCACTGGTGTGATCTCGGCGCACTGAAACCTCCGCCTTCCTGGGTTCACACCATTCTCCTGCCTCAGCCTCCCAAGTAGCTGGGACTACAGGCGCTGCGACCTCACCCGGCTACTTTTTTGTATTTTTAGTACAGACAGGGTTTCACCGTGTCAGCCGGGATGGTCTCGATCTCCTGACCTTGTGATCCACCTGCCTCAGCCTTCTAAAATGCTGGGATTACAGGCGTGAGCCACCGCACCCGGCCTCCTTGGCCATATTCTTAGAGAACGTCTTCACTGTGTACACGGCATAGGTCCCTTGGCCACATACTTAGGGAACATCTTCAGTGTGAACATGGCGGCGTTCCCTTAGCCACATGCTTAGGGAACGTCTTCAGTGCGGTCCTTTTGCCACATTGTTCGGTAGCGTCTTCAGTGTGTATATGGCGGTGGTCCCTTAGCCACATACTTAGGGAATGTCTTTAGGGTGTACCCTGCAGCGGTCCCTTGGCTGCATTCTTAGGGAATGTCTTAGTGCGGTCCCTTGGCCACATTCTTCAGGAACGTCTTCAGTGTGTATGCGGCGTGGGTCCCTTGGCCACATTCTTAGGGAACATCTTCACTGTGTACATGGGGGAGTCCCTTAGGCACATGCTTAGGCAACGTCTTCAATGTATACACGGTGGCGGTCCCTTGGCCACATGCCTAGGGGACTTCTTCAGTGCTGTTCCTTTGCTGCTTTCTTAGGGAATGTCTTCAGTGTGTCCACGGTGGCAGTCCCTTGGCCTCATGCTTAGGGAATGTGTTCATTGCGGTCCCCTGGCCACATTGTTAGGGAATATCTTCAGTGTGTACATGGCGCTGGTCCCTGAGCCACATGCCTAGGAGACATCTTCAGTGTGTACATGGCGCTGGTCCCTGAGCCACATGCCTAGGAGACATCTTCAGTGTGTACATGGCGCTGGTCCCTGAGCCACATGCCTAGGAGACATCTTCAGTGTGTACATGGCGGTGGTCCCTTAGCCACATTCTTGGGGAAAGGCTTCGTTGTGTACAGGGCCGCGGTCCCTTGGCCGCATTCTTACGGAAAGTCTTCGGTGTGCACACGGTGGCGGTCCCTTTAGGGTGAGTTCAACACAGGAATTTGGGGGAGGAACACAACTTTCAGAGTGTAGCAAATACCATTCTTTAAAAAAAAAAAAATACAGCATTAGTTAAGCTTTGTTGTTGTTGTTGTTTGATAAATTTTCCAAGTAGGAAGAGGCAAAGAAACCCTTCTTGTTTTGAAGGTGAAAGTGAGTGCTGTAAAATACACGTGGGACTTGTGCTTATGTAAAAATCCTGGTCACCGCAAACATTAGGTGGTTCGCAGTACCTGGGAAAGCACACCCTTCCTTTTTCTGACACGTAACTTTAGCGGAAATTGCCTAAAAGTTGTTTATAGTTAGCCCTTTTCAGCCCTGTGTCCAACCCAGTGTGTCTGGTAGTATCTAAAGTTCTTTATTTTTGAGACGGAGTTTCGTTCTTGTTGCCCAGGCTGGAGTGCAGTTGTGCGATCTTGGCTCACTGTAACCTCTACCTCCTGGGTTCGAGCAATTCTCCTGCCTCAGCCTCCCGGGTAGCTGGGATTACCGGTGTCCACCACCATGCCTGGCTGATTTTTGTATTTTTAGTAGAGACGTGGTTTCTCCATGTTGGCCAGGCTGGTCTGGAACTTTTGACCTCAGGTGATCTGCCCTCTTTGGCCTCCCAAAGTGCTGGGATGACAGGCGTGAGCCACTCTGCCTGGCCTAGTTTTTTATTATTTGTAATTTTAAACATTTTTTTGGAGATTGGGTATTGCTCTGTCACACACTCTGGAGTGCAGTGACATGATCATGGCTCACTGCAGCTTTGACTTCCTGGACTCAAGCCATGCTCCCTCCTCAGCCTCATGATAGCTGGGACTCCAGGTGTGTGCCACCATGCCCAGGCAATTAAAAAAAAATTTATGTGTAGAGATGGCATCTCACTATGTTTCCTAGGTTTGTCTGCAACTCTGGGCCTCAATGGAGCTTTCCACTTGGGCCTCCCAGAGTGCTGAGATTACAGGCATGAGGCACCGTGCCCGGCCCCTCATGTGTGTAATTGTTCAACAGGTAGAGAAACGCAAACGCATACCCTCAGACCCTGTCCCGTCTGCCGCCCGGGTCTCCTCACCTGCGTTGTTTACTGTTTCCACTTGATTTAATGGAGGGCATAATGAGTGACCCTTAAACGCAGCCTCTAAGAGTCCTCCTAAGTGGCTTCCTCATTACAATTCAAGAGGAATCAAATCCCTGTTATTGAATATAAATGTTTAGAGGAGAAAGCCTGCGAGCTGAGAGTCGTATCTTAAGGGGTGTGTGCTTGCAGAATCATTATATTGTCAATTTCACATGTGAATAAATTGTTCTATTTGGAATCACCAAGAAAGCGGAAACACGTGTCAGTGAAATTGAGTAGACGGCTAAAAACAAACACTACCAGGCTAGTGAGGGCTGCGGAATAAGCAGGTTTTAGACTGGCGGAGGGAAGATGGTGAGGGTAGCTTCTTTCCGCAATGGCTTCCAGGCCTCAAACTCAAGTTATTCTCACTGTTGGAAAGAGCTTGTTCTTCAAGTATTGCTTCCAGGTGAGCGTAATGGTACCCAGCATGCGATACAAGTTAAAAGTACGAGCAGAGCCCCACATGCTGCCATGGCTTGGTCCATCATTTCCCCTGTCACGTACTCATCGGAGTTACAGGGTCTCGTTTCGGGGTGCTGGGTCAGGAGAGTCAGAACTCTCCTTGGAAAGTGTACGGACGACGCAGATCACTTGCCAAGTGTGGTGGTTTTGCGTGGTGCCTTGACTGGAGTTGTTTGCCTTTGGTTTTCTGTCACAATCTTAGGATATCTGCCCAGGAGTTAGACCCCTGGCCTAAAGGAAGGTTGAGGGCCAGCCACGGTGACTGATGCCTGTAATCCCAGGACTTTCGGAGGCTGATGTGGGAGAATCCCTTGAGCCCAGGGGTTGAAGAGCCGCGTGGGCAACACAGTGAGACCCCCATCTATGTATTTATTTTAAAAAAATTAAGTGGGGGTGGTGGTGTGCATCTGGTCCCAGCTACTCTGGAGGCCGAGATGGGAGGACCGCTGGAGCCTGGGAAGTGGAGGCTGCAATGAGCCATGATTGCACCACTGCACTACAGCTTGGGTGGCAGAGCCAGACCCTGTGTCTCAGAAACACAAAGAAAAAGTAAAATGAGGTTGAGAAACTCTGCCTCCCTCTTGATTTCAAGGTAATACTCAGTTTCTAGACTGACACACATGCAAGTCATTGTCTTCTCATAGTGAGATGTGACAGAGCACGCATGTGTCTGATGACAGGTGGTGTGTTGAGGGAAACATCCCTTAAGCTGTATTTCCTTAGGGAAAGAGGCAGTAGCGTTCTCTGTTAGCACAGAACCCTTCAGTTTGCACAAATGTCTTTGGGAAGGGAAGATCCCTGAGAGCTTCTACGTGGCAGTTGACAAGTCATACTTTTCATCTCAGATGTCTCAATTTCCCGAAGATGGTACTTGATTAGACTTCCTGGGATTCTTGTTTCTAGGAAATCGTGGCTGGGTTTTCCTAGAAAGAATGCAGTGATTTGGGGACACGTGACACTAGGAAGGGTATGATCTCAGGCACAGGATTGCAAAGACATGTTGTTTACCAGCCAGCATGATAACTAGTCATGATGTTGATGGCCAGTGTGTTGCATGCGTACTGAGCTTTATTATCCATACCTGGGCAGAGCTGAATATATATATACACACACACACACAATATGTATTATAACATACAATGTAATTATATGTCATAATATATCACATATAATATATACAGTTGAGCTTTGAACAACACAGGTGTAAACTCCATAGGTCTACTTGTATGTGGATTTTCTTCCACCTCTGCCACCCCGGAGACAGCAAGAACAATCCTTTTTCTTCCTCCTCCTCTTCCTCCTCCTCCTCAGCTTCTTCAACGTGAAGACGATGAGGATGGAGGCCTTTGGGATGATCCCTTCCACTCGATGATTAGTAAATATATTTTCTCTTCCTTAGGATTTTCTTAATAGCATTTTCTTTTATGTAGCTTACTTTGCTGTAAGAAAGCAGTATATAATCCATATAAACACAGAATAAATACAAATATGTGTTGAGAATACAGCATATAATATATATAAATACACAATATGTATTGATTGACTGTTTATGTTACCAATCAGGCTTCAGTATCAGTAAGGCTCCGTTATCAGTAAGGTCAACAGGAAAGCTATGAGCAGTTCAGTTTAGGGGGAATTTATGTGATTTGGCTGTGTCCTCACCCCCATCTCATCTTGAATTGTAGTTCTCATAATCCCCGCGTGTGGTGGGAAGGACCTGGTGGGAGGTAACTGAATCCTGGGGTGGTTTCCCCGTGCTATTCTCGTGGTAGTGACTGACTTCTCACAAGATCTGGTGGCTTTGTAAGGGGCCTCCCCCTTTGTTCAATGTTCACGCTTCTCTCTCCTGCTGTCATGTGAGGAAGGACGTGTTTGCTTCCCTTTCCACCATGACTGTAAGTTTCCTGAGGCTTTCCCAGCCTTATGGATCTGTGAGTCAATTAAACCTCTTTCCTCTATAAATTACCCAGTCTTGGGTATTTCATCATAGCAGCATGAGAAGGAACTAATACAAGAGTCAAAAATTACACGTAGATTTCCAACTGAGCAAGGGGTTGGTGTGTCTAACCCCTGTGTGTTCAATGGCCAAATGCATATTAGTTTTATACTTTATGGTTAAACCAAAGGTGCATTAAGCAACTTTTATTCTCTGTACATGAGATTTACATGAGTTGATTTTTTTCTTTGTTTTTTGTTTTTTTTTTCCAACTTTTAAGTTCAGGGGTACACGTGCAGGATGTACAGGTTTGCTACATAGGTAAACATGTGCCATGGTGGTTTGCTATACAGATCAACCCATCATCACCTAGCCATTAAGCTCAGCATTCATTAGCTATTCTTTTTTTTTTTTTTTTGAGACGTAGTTTCACTCTTATTGCCCAGGCTGGAGTGCAATGGCAGAATCTTGGCTCACTGCAACCTCTGCCTCCCAGGTTTGAGAGATTCTCCTGTCTCAGCCTCCTGAGTAGCAGGGATTACAGGCGCCCGCCACTACGCCCGGTTAATTTTTCGTATTTTTAGTAGAGACGGGATTTCACCATGTTGACCAGGCTGGGCTCGAACTCCTGACCGCAGGTGATCCACCCACTTTGGCCTCCCAAAGTGCTGGGATTACAGGCATGAGCCACTGTGCCTGGCCGTTCATTAGCTCTTCTTCCTGATGCTCTCCTTCCCCCACAACCCCCAACAGGCCCCAGTGGGTATTGTTCCCCACCACATGTCCATGTGTTTTCATCTTCAGCTCCCACTTATAAGTGAGAACATGCAGTATTTGGTTTTCTGTTCCTGCATTAGTTTGCTGAGGATAATGGCCTCCAGTTTCATCTATGTCCCTGCAAAGGACATGATCTTGTTCCTTTTTATGGCAGCATCCTTTTTATGGTACATTCCATGGTGTATATGTACCACATTTTCTTTATCCAGTCTGCCATAGAAGGGCACTTAGGTTGGTTCCATGTCTTTGCTATTATAAATAGTGCTGTAATGAACATATGCACGCATGTATCTTTGTAATAAAAGGATTTATATTCCTTTCGGTACATACCCAGTAATCGGTTTGCTGGGTCAAATGGTATTTCTTCCTTGAGATCTTTGAGGAATCGCCACACTGTCTTCCACAATGGTTGAGCTAATTTACATTCCACCAACAGTGTAAAAGCGTTCCTAGTTCTCCACAGCCTCGCCACCATCTGTCGTTTCTTGACTTTTTAATAATCGCCATTCTAATTGGTGTGAGATGGTATCTCATTGTGGTTTTGATTTGCATTTCTCTAATCAGTGATATTGAGCTTGTTTTCAGATGTTTGTTGGCCGCATATATGTCTTAAAAAAATATCTTTAATGGGTAGCTATCATTCTTGTGTCATAGGCTCACACTTTTAATGGCTCTAAATAATATGCTGGAAGAAACCATGGAATGCCTACAGTCACCAGTGAGAATCAAGGAGTCGAAATTTCCAGTGACTTGCCCGGGAGATCTGAATGGTACATGATCCTCAACTCAGTATCTGGCCTCCTGCGACTGTGGCTGGTGTGGGTTTGACCCTGATGTACACACGAGACCAGGAGGCAGATGACACTCCCTTGGGGGAGGGTAGGAAAACGAAGTTGATTGTGTGGATGATGTCAGCGCTTCTGAAATAGCAAGGACACCAGTGGCTTCTAAGTACGTGGTACAAAAATAGTTTACAAGTGGGGGTGTTGGCTTGCATGGTACACCTGAAACCATGGGAGGTTATAGTTCATTCTAAATACGCTGGGCATTTCAGGCAACCACTGAGTGACTGATTCTAGGATTGGTATTATTTGCTTAAAACCATATTCTGGCTGGGCATGGCGGCTCATGCCTGTAAGTCATCTCAGCACTTTGGGAGGCCGAGGCTAGCAGATCGCTTGAGTCCAGGAGTTTGAGACCAGCCTGGGTTGCTGTATTAGTCTGTTCTCACGCTGCTCTAAAGAACTGTCTGAGACCGAGTAATTGATAAAGGAAAGAGACTTAATTGACTCAGTTCCACAGGGCTGGGGAGGCCTCAGGAAACTTACACGGTGGAAGGGGAAGCAAACAAGGTTTTCTTCACATGATGGCAGGAAGGAGAAGAGCTGAGCAACAGCAGGAAAAGCCCCTTATAAAACCATCAGATCTCTTGAGAACACACTGCCTTTCATGAGAACAGAATGAGGGTCACCGCCCCCATGATTGCACCACTGTACGCCAGCCTGGGAGATGGAGTGAGACCCCTCTCAGACAGAAACACACACCACACACACACACACACACACACACACACACACATACACACACAGAGAAACCATGTTCATCCCGTAAAGCTGACACTTCACATTTTAGGGATTAAGTCCTGGGAATTATTCCTCCCTAAGCCCAAGTGCAGTGCCAGCTGCTCTTAGCACTAGAATTTGACTTCCAGGATCTGTGAGAGCGTGCTGGAGACCACCTAGGGAGCCTGTCTGTGTCACACCAGAGACTTGGGAGCAAGCATGCCCATGTGGCTGGTGCAGAAGGCGCGTCTCATTACAGGGCGTAACTATTTGAGCCTGTGTGGTGTTTGCATCACACGTCTTTGGTGCGTGGATGAAATAAATCCCCCTGTCACTGCCCCGGCCCCACTGGGATTTTTGCCCTGAATTCCCTAAAAGGTCAAGGCTTCTGGTTAACATCTGGCGTAGAGACTGCACCGGCAGAGCTCACCTTTTACTCCCTGGGGGCCTAGGCATGCGTTTGCTAGTTGGTTAAGGAGGGTGTGTGCTGCTGTCTGCAGCTACATACAAAGGAAAGCTAAGTTCCCACCGCATGCCATCGCCTCGTACAGCACGAACTTGCCCTCCCTGGCTCCCAGCAGATCCCTGACAACCAAAGGGTTATGTGATCAGTCCAACGTCTGAATGCCAGGGCAGATCTCATCTTGCTCTGATGTCCCCCGTAAAAATGGTGCACCTGACCCAAGTACCATGGCTCACCTGTCTGTAATCCCAGCGCTTTGGGAGGCTGACGTGGGAGGATCGCTTGAGGCCAGGAGTTTGAGAGCAAGTCTGGGTAACAGAGAGAGACCTCGGCTCTAAAAAAGAAAAAGAAATTAAAAAATTAACTGGAGCGGAAGCACGCGGCTGTGGTCCCAGCTGCTCAGGAGGCTGAGGCAGGAGGATTGCTTGAGCCCAGGAGTCCGAGGCTGCAGTGAGCTGTGATCACTTTAAGATCTCACTCCATGGGTTCACAGGACAGCTGACTGCTTACATAGAGTATGAGCACCCTCCCCTCCTCTCTTCCTCCGTCTGTCCCCATGAGACACGCTGGCTTCTTTTCCCCTTCCCCCATGAGTGGAAGCTTTCTGAGGCCTCCCTAGAAGCCGACGCTGGCACCTGCTTCCCATATAGCCTGCGGAACCGTGAGCCCAGCAAACCTACTTTCTTTATAAATTACCCGGTCTCGGGTATTCCTGCATAGAGACGCAGAACAGGCTAACACATTTATTAACGCAGCCCGCTTGCACATTTTAAAGCTCCTCCTTTTTGTCCTGTGGATATGCAGGAAGGTCTCGGAGCTCCGTGTTCTGCAGGCCCAACAGGAAGCTCGGGAGAAGCTTGAGCAGAGTAAGAATTTGTCTTTGCCGAGGGTCTGGCTGGCATGGGTCAGCCTTTGTCCCGGGTGCGCCCCAGCTGAGGCTCAAGGTGGCTGCAGTTGAGAGGCCTGGCTCTTTGGGTTGCCCCTGAGAGCTTGGCATCGCGCATTTTCATTCCCCTCCAGACCACCCTTGCTTGGGTGAGTCCGTCATGATTCTCACCCTACTGGCAAGGGGCCTCGTCCTCCAGGCAGGACCACTCCTCCGCTCTTCTCCCGTGTCCCTTGTCACGAGCTTTGCAGCAACCGGCAACTTCATGAACGCATCTCGGATACAGTAGGTATAGGGTGAGGGTGGGGGGGGTCTTGTTCCTGAAGTAAACTCGGAGTACAACACGAGGCAGTTCAAAGCGCGTTGCCTGCGGTGGTGGGAGGCCCTCGGTGTCCCTGAGCCCCTGCCTGTGGGGGAATTGGAGTTGGTTTAGAGCCTGGAGTTTGATGTTGGGAATCGTCTCGCTGGGGCCGGCAGGCAAGCAGGAGAGCATTCTCCGTGGCTTCGTAGGACATCGACTCTTCTCCCTGAATGTCTTATTCTTCCATGCTTGACCTGCCTTTTGCTGGGAAGCTGTGGTTGCTCTGCCCTCCCGGAGACCGGACCATGTCCTGCCACAGCCAGGTGACCTCACTGTTGACGTCTGGTGAACGCCGTTTAAGATATTTCCAGGTCCACATCATCGTGGACATTGAGGCTGCGGCTTGATGCTCCGTTTTATGACTTGATGTCTATTATCGATCATCTGTATCTCTGTCTCCTATCGTCTGTCACCTGTCTTTCTTTTTTTAACTTCGAGATTCAGGGTTCCACGTGCACATTTGTTATATAAGGTAAACTGCATATCCCAGGGTATTGGTGTACAGATGATTTCATCACTCAGGTAATCAGCACTGTACCCCATAGAGAATTTTTCTTTTTAGTTTTTGAGGTGGAGTCTCACTCTGTCGCCCAGGCTGGAGTACAGTGGCACGATCTCGGCTCACTGCAGCCTCCGTCTCCCGGGTTCAAATGATTCTCCTGCCTCAGCCTCCCGAGCAGCTGCGACTACAGGCACACGCCATGATGCCTGGCTAATTTTTATATTTTTTTGGTAGGACGGGGTTTCACCATGTTGGCAAGGCTGCTCTCGAACTCCCGACCCCACGTGATCTGCCCATCTCGGCCTCCCACAATGCTGGGACTCTAGGCATGAGCCACTGTGCCTGGCCCATTGGGAGTTTTTCTGTCCTCACCCTCCTCCCACCCTACACCCTCAAGTAAAACGCAGTGTCTGTTGTTCCCTTGTTTGCATCCAGGAGTACCCAATATTTAGCTCCCACTTAACCAGTGAGAACATGCGGTATTTGGTTTTCAGTTCCTGCATTAGGTCAATTAGGATAATGGCCTCCAGCTCCATGCATGTTGCTGCGAAGGATGTGATCTTGTTCTTTTAAATGACTGTAGTATTCCATGGTGTACCCCTTCCTTCCTTCCCTCCTTCCTTCCCTCCTTCCCTCCTTCCTTCCTTCCTTCCTTCCCTCCCTCCCTCCCTCCCTCCCTCCCTTCCTTCCTTCCTTCCTTCCTTCCCTCCCTCCCTCCCTCCCTCGCTTCCTTCCTTCCCTTCCTTCCTTCCTTCCTTCCTTCCTTCCTTCCTTCCTTCCTTCCTTCCTTCCTTCCTTCCTTCCTTCCTTCCTTCCTTTCTTCCTCCCTTCCTCCCTTCTTTCCTTCTTCCCTTCCTCCCTCCCTCTCTCTTCCTTTCTTTCTTTTCTCTCTCGCCCTGTTGCCAGTCTGGAGTGCAGTGGTGTGATGTTGGCTAACTGCAACCTCTGCCTTCCAGGTTCAAGGGATTCTTCTGCCTCAGCCTCCCCAGTGGCTGGGACTATAGGCACGCGCCACCACACCCAGCCAATTTTTGTATTTTTAGTAGAGATGAGGTTTCACCATGTTGGCCAGGATGATCTCGATCTCCTGACCTCGTGATCCGCCCACCTCGGCCTCCCAAAGTGCTGGGATTACAGGCGTGAGCCAGCACACCCGACCACCATATTTTCTTCATCCACTCTAGCATTGATGGGCATTTAGGTTGATTCCACGTCTTTGCTATTGTGAGTAGTGCTACGATGAACATACAAGTACATGTCGTCTCTCTATCATCTATTACCTACCGATTATCTATCTATTAACCATCAGTTTGTCATCTATCTATGGTAGATCATTGAGAGACAAGACAGATAGTGGATAGACTTTGATGTGGAAACGTACCAAAGAGGTTTTTCAGGTCTCCACAAGTCACATTCATTGGTTTTGTTGGTTGCTGTGCTTGCTTCCTGGTTCAGGTGTGATAAGGTGGCCCCTGGCTTCCCCTACCAAGCTGGGTGGGCCTCTTGGTTTGTGTCTGGGATGCACCCCTTGGCCTGTTCCTGCCGTTTGCTGCAAATGACGTGGAATCCATCCCTGAAAAATCTCTTTGATGAGTTTCCACATGAAAGCCTGTCCATCAGCTGTCTTGTCTATCGATGATCTGTTCCAGATAGATGACAAATTGACATTTAATCGATACATAATAGGTGGATAATAGATGATAGGCACTCGTATGTTCCTCACAGCTCTTCTCATGATAGCAAAAACATGGACTCAAGCTAAGTGCCAGTGCCCGTCAACGGTAGACTGGATAAAGAAAATATGGTACCAGCTGGGCACGGTGGCTCACGTATAATCCCAGCACTTTGGGAGGCCGAGACGGGTGGATCATGAGGTCAGGAGTTTGAGCCCAGCCTGACCAACAAGGTGAAACCCTGTCTCTACTAAAACTACAAAAATTAGCCGGGCGTGGTGGTGGGCGCCTGTAATCCCGGCTACTCGGGAGACTGAGGCAGGAGAATGGTTTGAACCCAGGAGACGGAGGTTGTGGTGAGCCGAGATCGCGCCACTGCATTCCAGCCTGGGTGACAGAGCAAGACTCCGTCTCAAAAAGAATAAAAAAAGAGCTAGCTAGCTAGCTAGATTACAGATGGAGTAGATGCATAGGTAGATACATGGATGATAGATAGATAGATAGATAGATAGATAGATAGATAGATAGATGACAGGGAGATGAGATAGATAGATAGATAGATAGATGACAGGGAGATGATAAATTGATACACAATGGATGTCAATTTGTGTGGGCAGCATTGCTGCCTGTTGGGAGGCACTGCCACAGATAGATGGATAGATAGGTAGATTATAGGCGGAATTGATGCATAGGTAGATAGGTAGATAGTTAGATAGCAGGGAGATGATAAATTGATACACAGTAGATGATAGGTAGATGATAGATGGGTGATAATAGATAGATGATAGATGATTGATGGGTGATAGATAATAGACAGGTAGATGATAAGTAAATGATAGATGATAGATAATAAAGTGATAAATGATAGAGAAATAGATGATGGATAGATGGATGGTAGAAAATAGAGAATAGATGGATAGATAGATGATAGATAAGAGGTAGATAAATAGATGATGGGTAGATGGATGCTTAGATGATAGATGGTAAATTGATACACACTTGATAGATGATAGGTAGATGATAGATGGGTGATAGATAATAGACAGATGATAGATAATAGATACTGACAGATGATAGATAATAGATAAAGGGATAGATGATAGATAAATAGATGATAGAAAAATAGATGATAGATGGATATACATAATAGATAGATGATAGAGATGATAGAAGGATAGATGATAGATGAGAGATAGATAAATAGGTGATGGGTAGATGGATACTTAGATGATCGTAGGTAAACTGATACACAGTTGATAGATGATAGGTAGGTGATAGATGAGAGATGGCTGATAATAGATGACAGATGAGAGCTAATAGATAAAGTGATAGATGGTAGATAAACAGATCATAGATAAATAGATAATGGATAGATGGACAGGTGGATGGTAGGTAGTAGACAGATGATGAATGAAAGGTTGATAGATGACAGGCAGATGGATGGATAGAGGGATGATAGCTAGATGATAAACTGATACACATAGTTAGGTAGGTGATAGATGATAGACAGATGATTGCAACTGCGTGATAGTAGCCTCGATGCTGGTGTCTTGTCTTGCTTCTCTGGCACTGCTGGCATTCCTCTGCCTGGGCCCCTCCCCATGCTGTTGCTCATCTCAGAGATCATCCTACATGTGCATTAAACAAGCAAGTCTCACCTGTCCGGCCAAGCTTCCATGCATCCTGAGTGTCGGGATGGCTCTGTGGATTTTGGCATTTTTCTTGGCATTGCTGCTAGAGAAGCCGGTGGCTTTTCTCACGCAGGAATTCACTGTGTTAGCCAGGCCAGAGTTTCCAGACAACAGGCGCCCGCAGCTAGTTCAGGCTCTTTGCTACGAGAAACACCTTATGTAGTATGAGTCAGGGTACTCTAGAGGGACAGAACAGATAGGATGGGTGTATATATAAAGGGGAGTTTATGAGGAGAATTCACTTACACGATCACAAGGTGAGGTCCCACAGTAGACTGTCTGCACGCTGAGGAGCCAGGAAGCCAGTCCGAGGCCCAAACCTCAAAAGTAGGGAAGCCGAGATCGGCAGGAAGCATCCAGCATGGGAGAAAAATGAAGGGTAGAAGAGATCCCGCCACGGCACCCCAACCTGGGTGACAGAGCAAGACTCCATTTCACAAAAAAAAAAAGAAAGAAAAGAAAAGAAAAAAATTTAAAAAGCCAAAATGGACTGGATGAGGCATCTTCTGCCTGTAATCCCAGCATTTTGGGAGGCCAAGGTGGGTGGACTGCTTGAGCCCAGGAGTTCGAAACCAACCTGAGCAACATACGGAGACCCTGTCTCTACAAAAATTACAAAAAGTAGCCGGGCATGGTGGTGTGCACCTGTAGTCCCAGTTACTCAGGAGGCTGAGATGGGAGGATTGGTTGAGCCTGGAAAGTTGAGTCTGCAGTGAGCCACGACTGCCTCCTGCACTCCAGCCTAGGTGAAAGAGTGAGACCTCATCTCAAAAACAGAAAAAGAAAAAAGCAGAAATGTAACCAACAAATAAGAAAACAGACACACACCTCTCTTCCTTGTGCGGGTACAGCCACTGGCAAACTTTGCTAATAGATGCTACTGACCTTGTCTTCCTTTCTGCATTCTGTTCGTTTCGAAAGTGGGTAAGTCAGCCGTGGGATTCACTGTGATCTCCACTGACTCAATGCTGAATTCATAAGATTAATTGGAGAGTGCGAAGAATGCAGAGCATCCGTGGACCCATTTTAATGAGTTTTAGCATCTCTTGAATCCTTGTATCCTTGCATCCAGTACCGGTCCCCAGCCTTTTAGGAACTGGGCTGTGCAGCAGGAAGTGAGTAGCGTGTGAGTGAGCGAAGCTTCATCTGTATTGACAGCCCCTCCCTATCGCTCGTATTACTTCCTGAGCTCTGCCTCCTATGAGATCAGCGGTGGCATTAGATTCTCATAGGAGCACGAACCCTACTGTGAACTGAGCATGCGAGGGACCTAGGTGGCGTGCTCCTTATGAAAATCTAACGCCTGATGATCTGTCACTGGCTCTCATCACCTGCAGATGGGACCATCTAGTTGCAGGAAAACAAACTCAGGACTCCACTGATTCTACATGATGGTGAGTTTCATAATTACTTCATTCTCTGTTACAATGTAACAATAACAGAAATAAAGTGCACGAAAAATAGAACGTGCTTCAATCATCCCC
Source organism: Macaca nemestrina (assembly GCF_043159975.1). Lineage (NCBI taxonomy): Eukaryota > Metazoa > Chordata > Mammalia > Primates > Cercopithecidae > Macaca > Macaca nemestrina. Next base: position 158,498,670 of record NC_092145.1, read on the forward strand.
AAACCATACGCCACCCCACATCAGTGGAAAAATAGTTGTCCATGAAACTGCTTCCTGGTGCCAAAAAGATTGAGGACCACTGGACAAAAGAACTTGTCGCAGTATGGTTTGAAGGTCTTTATTGATGCTTTGCTGTCACTCTTACTTTAAGATGAATGTGCATATATATATACGTATATACATTCTGTAATGTGTGAATATATGAAACTCCAGCCGCTCTCTCCCTCTCTCTCCTCTGCAGTCCAGTACTCCTAGATCAGTCTGCTCCTGAAATGAATGACCTCTTAAAGTTTATTTTATGTTTTAAGCTTTTATGTCATTTTATTTTTTAAGCTTTTTTTTCTTTTTTCTTTTTTTTTTGAGACGAAGTCTCACTGCATTGCCCAGGCTGGAGTGCAGTGGCGCGATCTCAGCTCACTGCAACCTCTGCCTCCTGGGCTCAAACAGTTTTCCTGCCTCAGCCTCCTGAGTAGCTGGGATACAAGTGCCTGCCATCACGCCGGGCTCATTTTTGTATTTTTAGTAGAGACGGAGTTTTACCATGTTGGCCAGGCTGGTCTTGAACTCTCGACCTCATGATCCACCCACCTCGGCCTCTCAATGTTTTGGGATTACAGGTGTGAGCCACCGCAACCGGCTGATTTGCAGGTCTTTATTGATGCTTTGCTGTCAATCTTACTTTTTTTTTTTTTTGAGACGGAGTCTAGCTCTGTTGCCCAGGCTGGAGTGCAATGGTCGGATCTCAGCTCACTGCAAGCCCCGCCTCCCGGGTTCACGCCATTCTCCTGCCTCAGCCTCCCGAGTAGCTGGGAGTACAGGCGCCCGCCACCTCGCCCGGCTACTTTTTTTTTTTGTATTTTAGTAGAGACGGGGTTTCACCGTGTTAGCCAGGATGGTCTTGATGTCCTGAACTCGTGATCCGCCCGTCTCGGCCTCCCAAAGTGCTGGGATTACAGGCTTGAGCCACCGCGCCCGGCCGCTGTCAATCTTACTTTAAGACGAATGCATATATATATATATATATATATATATATATACATATACACACACATATGTATATATTCTGTAATATGTGAATATATGAAGCTCCAGCTGCTCTCTCCTTCCCTCTCCTCGGCAGTCCAGTACTCCTAGATCATTCTGTTCCTGAAACGAATGACCATTTCAATGTTTTGGCTTTTTTTTTTTGGAGACGAAGGCTTCAGCCAGTCCCTTTGTTTGGGGTGTCTGACTTCCCGCAACAGGCTCAAACTATCCTCCCACCTCAGCCTCCCACATAGCTGGGACTACACGTGCAAGCCACCAAGCCTGGCTAAGTTTTAAATTTCTTCGTAGAGATGGAGTCTTGCTGTGTTTCCCAGGCTAATCTCAAACTCCTGGCCTCCAGTGATGGTCTCACCCTGACCTCCTCCTAAAGTGTTGGGATTCCAGGGATGAGTCACTGCTTCTGGCCTCGACTTCTTTTTTTTTTTTCCAATTAAAGTTTTTACTTTGAGATCATTGTAGATTTACAAGCGGTTGTAAGAAATAATATGAAAGAATCTTGTGTCTACTTCCCCCAGTGATAACATCTTGGAAAGCAATAAATACCATGTCACAAGGAGGATGTTGACATTCAGGCAGTAAGGCGTTGATCTTATGTTTTACTTGTATCCATGTGTGTTTTTGTAGGGAGTTCTGTGCAGTTTCATGGTGTGTGCAGGTTTGTGAGTCCAGCACCGTCGTCAACACACCCAGCATTTCTTTCACCAAACAATCCCTCCCGTTTCTCTCTCTGCCAACCTGCATCCTACCTCAACCTCCCCTCCCTCCCTGAACCCCTGAGAATTACTAGTCTGTTCTCTGTTTCTGTACCTTTTCTCGTTTCAAGAGTGTCCTATAAATGAAGTCATACAGAGTGTAACCCCTTTCAAATTGCCTGTGTCTTGTTTTCCCCTCACTCAATAGAATTCCCGGGAGAGCCAGCAAGTTGTTGCTCAGAACAATAAGACGTTTCCCTTTAAATAACACCTGCAAAAAGTCTTTTATAAAATGGCAATCGAACTAAACGGTTTTTGATTCTAAAGAAGGTGGCCATGAATGGTTTTCTCGTATATCTTTCCATATGTGTGGGAGTGTATCTGTGCAACTAATTCTTGGAAGTGGAATAGCTGAGCCAAAACGAAAATGCATGTCAATTTTCTTGCCTTTTTTTTAAAGAGACATCGTCTTGCTCTGTCACCCAGACTGGAGTGCAGTGGTGCAATCATAGCTCACCACAGCCTCCACCTCCTGGGCTCCAGTGATCCTCCCATTTCAGCCTCCAGAGTAGCTGGGACTACAGGCGAACATCACCACATCCAGCTAATTTACTTTTATTTTTGTAGAGATAGGGTCTTGCTATGTTGCCCAGGCGGACCTCACGTTCCTAGCCTCCAGGGATCCTCCCACCCTTGGCCTCCCAAAGTGTTGGGATTACAGGCATAAGCTACCAGACCCGGCTGCCTGTCACCTTTCAGGAGTCATTGTCAACTTCTCTCCTGAGAAAATACAGTCTTGGTGGGTGCCTTTGAACTGAGTATGTGAACTGGTAACTTCTCCAAGGCATACCCATTCTGGATACAACCCTGCTCTTTAACCTGTTCTGTCGGATTGATGACAGCTCGTAATTGCTTTATTCATTATTTCATTGTGAGCGAGACCGAACATTGTTTCATATGCTTATATTTTATTTCATATATCCAAATTGCATGTTCATTTCCTTTACCCATTTGGGGGGTGGGGACTGGGGTTTGGTTAGAAGAGCTCTTTATAGACAAAAAAGCAATTCCTTTATCCGTGGGCTGCCCATTTGTCATTTGCCTTTGGATGTTATTTGAGGCACTTTTGATTACATAGAATTTGAATATTTTTATGTGATCAGGTATATAGTTTTTCTTCCAAAACTTGTGCATTTTTTTTTTTTAGAAAAGCCATCTTAAACGTGAGATTACATGTATTTTTAACTTTCTGTTGATACATAATGGTTGTACATATTTGTGTGGTACATGGGATATTCTGATACATATCCCTCTGATTTCTTTATCACTATTTGTACACATTTATGGTCTGATGATCAAATCAAGGTGTTTAGGGTATTCATCACCTCCAACATCGATTATTTTTCTTTGCTTTTTTTTTTGAGACAGAGTCTCACTCTGTCACCCAGGCTGGAGTGCAGTGCGTGATCTCGGCTCACTGCAATTTCTGCCTCCCAGGTTCAAATGATTCTCCTGTCTCAGCCTCCCAAGTAGCTGGGACTACAGGTGTCTGCCACCAAGCCTGGCTAATTTTTGTATTTTTAGTAGAGATGGGGTTTTACCATGTTGGCCAGACTGGTTTCGAACTCCTGACCTCAGGTAATCTGCCTGCCTTGACCTCCCACAGTGCTGGGATGACAGGCGTGAGCCACTGCGTGTGACCCCATCGATCATTTTTCTTGTGCTGGGAACATTTCAAATCTTCTAGCTACTTTGAAATATACAATATATACAATATATTCTTGTTGACTATCGTCCCTGTGCTGTGATATCAGACACGAGAAGTTAGTCCTTGGATTTAACTGTATGTGTGTACCCATTAACCAACCCCTCGTTATCCTCTCCACTTACTTTGCAGCCTCTGGTAACTGTCATTCGATTGCAATTGTGTCTTTGTTTGTTTTTGATACAGGGTCTCCCTCTGTTGCCTAGGCCGGAGTGCAGTGGCGCAATCACAGCTCACTGTAGACTCAAACTCCCGGGCTCAAGTGCTCCTCCCATCTCAGCCCCCTGAGTAATTGGGACTATAGGTACTCCCACAACACCTGACTACTTTTTTTGATTTTCTTGTAGAGATGGGGTCTTGCTATGTTGCCCACGCTGGTCTGGAACTCCTGGGCTCAAGTGATCCTTTCTCTTCAGCTTTCCAAAGTGCTGGGATTATAGGCGTGGGCCACTGGGCCTGGCCTCTATTTTGATTATATCTTAAGAAATGACTACGACAACACCCCGTTTCCGTCTACTATCTGTGTGATTTAATTTTTGCACCCTTGAACCGCTGCTGGTTTCGTTCGCAGCGAGCTATGTGTGTAGAGACCTATGATTTTTGTAGCTTCCCAAAGTCTTGGCTGCCACCGAGGTCAGCCCTCCAAGTTAGACTGTTAAAATTAGGACAGTGAGCTGAGAGAGTTCTAAACATAGCTCAGGGGCTGGAAGGGAACCGTCTCTCATCTCACCCTACCAACATCATGCATTTTGCCAACTGTGTAACCCTCAGAGACACCGCTGACCTTTCTTCTTGCTTGACTCGTATGGTTACCGACAAACAAACCCGGCAGAGAGCAGCTTTGCCTGGCCTTGTTGAGCTGTGAGGCTGCAGACTTCCCTGAACTTAGAAGGGAGGAAAGTAGCAGACAGCAGCATTTCCATGGGGCAAAGGCTCACTCTCCTTTCGGTTTTCGACTTCACCTTTTATTGAACTTCCGGGGTCCATGTATAGGATGTACAGGTTTGTTACGCAGGTAAACATGCACCGTGGTTCTCTGCTGCAGAGATCAACACATCACCTAGGTATTAAGCTCAGCATCCATTAGCTATTCTTCCTGATGCTCTGTCCCCCGATCTCACCCCTCCACAGGCACCAGTGTGTGTGCTTCCCCTCCCTGCGTCCATGTGTTCTCATCATTCGGCTCCCGCTTATAATGGAACAGGCCGCGTTGGGTCTTCTGTTCCTGAGTTAGTTTGCTCAGGGTAACGGCTTCTAGCTCCGTCCATGTCCCTGTAAAGGACATGATCTTGTTCCTTTTTTATGGCTGCGTAGTATTCCACAGTGTCTATGAACCGCAGTTTCTTTATCCTGTCTATCATTGATGGGCATTTGGGTGGATTCTATGTCTTTGCTATTGTAAATAGTGTCACTATCCTTGATAACTTGTGACACATCCAGCAGCTATCCAGACAGGAGCAGCTGGCAGGGGGTGCCCAGTCACGGCTGCTGCGGCTGAGATCAAGTTGCAGCCAGAAACAGCACTTACTCTGTGATGCCAGAGGCAGATGCACTGGCCATCTATGAGTCCGTGATGAACACATGATGAAAAGACGATAAGGGGCTGGACCGGGCGCACTACCTCACTCCTGTCACCCCAGCACTTTGGGAGGCTGAGGCAGGCAGATGACTTGAGGTCAGGAGTTCAAGACCAGCCCGGCCAACATGGTGAAATCCCATCTCTACAAAAGTTACAAAAATTAGCTGGGTGTGGTGGCACACGCCTATAATCCCAGCTACTCGAGAGGTTGAGGCAGGAGAATCGCTTGAACCCGTTAGGCGGAGGTCGCAGTGAGCTGACATTGTGCCACTGCACTCCAGCCCGGCGACACAGCGAGACTCCATCTCAAAAAAAAAAAAAAAAAAAAAAATTGAGAGTTGAGAGCGATGACATCTGTTTGCACTTGGGCTTTAGTGGGGGGCTGGGAGGGACTCTCAGTACAACAGAGCAAAGTCATGGAGACAAAATTGGCGAGGGAATGCACGTGGCTCATCCATCCTCCTAAGGAGCTGTCTCCCGCCAGTCCTGCTACGTCTTTTCTTTTTCTTTTGAGACAGAGTCTGTCTCTGTCGCCCAGGCTGGAGTGCAGGGGCGCAGTCTCGGCTCACTGCCACCTCCGCCTCCCAGTTTCAAGTGACTCTCCCGCCTCAGCCTCCCGAGTAGCTGGGAGTGCAGGCACCTGCCACCATACCTGGCTACTTTTTTGTATTTTTAGTAGACATGGGTTTCACCAGGCTGGTGTCAAACTCCTGACTTCGTGATCTGCCCGCCTCAGCCTCCCAAAGTGCTGGGATTACAGGTGTGAGGCACCACGCCCAGCCCCTGGTGTGTCTGTGTGTGTGTATGTGTATGTGTTCAAGTCTCCACTTGTGTGTCTGTGTGCGTGTGTATGTATTCAAGCCTCTGCTTGTGTGTATGTGTGTGTGTGGATGTGTGTTCATCAGGGTGTTAGGGTTCAAATTAGGTTCCCATAAAAAGATTCATTGGAGTGTTAACCCCCAGTAACCTGTGAATATGACCTTATTTGATGGTAAGTTCATTGCAGATGATCAAGTTAAGCAAAGGCCACTAGGGTGAACCCGGGTTCAACATGACTAGTGTCCTTATAGAAAGGGGGATATTGGCCAGGTGCGGTGGCTCATGCCTCTAATTCCAGCACTTTGGGCGGCTGGATATGGTTTGGCTGTATGTCCCCACCCAAATCTCGTCTCGAAGTAACCTCCACATGTGAAGGGAAGGACCTGGTAGAGGTGATTGGATTATGGGGGTGGTTCCCCCATGCTTTTCTTGTGATAGTGAGGGAGTCTCACAAGAACTGATGGTAAAAGTGTGTGGATTTCTTGGCGCGCTCTCTCTCTATCCTGCCACCATGTGAGACATGCCTTGCTTCCCCTTCTGTTATGATGTGAAGTTTCCTGAGAGTTCCCCAGCCATGCAGACCTGTGAGTCAATGCAGCCTCTTTCCTTTATAAATTACCCAGTCTCTGGTATGCCTTTTTTTTTCCTTTTTTTTTTTTTTTTTTTTTTTTATTACACTGTAAGTTCTGGGATACATGTGCAGAACGTGCAGGTTTGTTACACAGGTATACACGTGCCATGGTGCTTTGCTGCACCCATCAACCCGTCATCTACATTAGGTATTTCTCCTAATGCTCTCCCTCCCCTAGTCCCCACCCCCCAACAGGCCCCAGTGTTTGATGTTCCCCTCCCTGTGTCCATGTGTTCTCATTGTTCAACTCCCACTGTTGAGTGAGAACACGCGGAGTTTGGTTTTTTGTTCTTGTGTTAGTTTGCTGAGAATGATGGTTTCCAGCTTCATCCATTGTCTTTTCAAAGGACATGACCTCATCCTTTTTAATGGCTGCATAGTATTCCATGGTGTCTATGTGCCACATTTTCTTTATCCAGTCTATCATTGATGGACATTTGGGTTAGTTCCAAGTCTTTGCTATTGTGAACAGTGCCGCAATAAACATACATGTGCACGTGTCTTCATAGTAGAATGGTGTATAATCCTTTGGGTATATACCTAGTAATGGGATTGCTGGGGCAAATGGTGTTTTAGATCCTTGGGGAATCACCACACTGTCTTCCATGATGGTTGAACTAATTTACACTCCTAACAACAGTGTAAAAGTTTCCCTATTTCTCCACATCCTCTCCAGAATCTGTTGTTTCATGACTTTTTAATGATCGCCATTCTAACTGGCGTGAGTTGGTATCTCATGGTGGTTTTTGGTTTGCAGGAAATGCTCACTGTTTTTAGAAATATTTAAAAGAGTCTCTGGGCCCCTGCACAGATTTCCCAGAGCTCCTTCTGGCTGCCTGTGTTTGTGGCACTTCCCTCACTCACCATAAACGGAATTCCCTGTGTCTTCCCTCAGAGGCTGGGACCTTTCTGACTATACTAGTTTGTTCTCACGCTGCTAATAAACACATACCTGAGACGGGGCAATTTACAGAGGAAAGAGGTTTAGTGAACTCACAGTTCCACGTGGCTGGGGGAGCCTCACAATCATGGTGGAAGAGCAAGGAATGTCTTCTCTTACACGGTGGAGGGCAAGAGAGAGAGAGCGTGTGCAGGGGAACTTCTCTTTACAGAGCCATCAGATCTCATAAGACTATCACAAGAACAGCATGGGAAAGACCTGCCCCCCTGATTCCATTACCTCCCACCAGGTCCCTCCCACAATTATGAGAACTGCAATTCAAGATGAGATGTGGGCGGGGACGCAGCCAAACCATGTCACTGACTTTGTCTCTGGGTCTCGGTTTTGGCTCAGTCCTAACCCACCTGAATGCAAAACCTATTTCAAGAATGGTGTCGGTACTTCTTTCTTAAGAAAACATCAGAAAAGCAAGCTGGATGTTTTCAGGGGTGGGGGAAAAAGGAATCAGGGACTGTCGGTCCTACCCTCCCAGCCATAACTTTTGGCTCCTTTTCTCTGGGTATCCCTTGGGCTCAGCATGGAGACATAGAAAGGAGGGAACTCTGAGATGAGTGGAACAGGCTGCGGGGTGGTGTTACTCTTTGGGGAGGTAAAGTCTGTCCAGGGCTGCCATGGACAGCTGAGCTCAGAGCCTGGAGGAGCACAAAGCAGGCAGGTTCATATCATGTCACCACTGTGCCTGTTGGGATGGGAACTGGTGGAGGCTGAGGGTCACGGGATGGAGAATGTGCCCACTGGGGCTGTTCTAGGGAGCAGGGGCGGGGGAATCCTCATTTCTTTTAAGGTGTTCATTCTCTTCCTCTCTCTGTCTCTTATTCACTTGTTTTGCTCTCTCTTTCTCTCTTTTTTGTTTCTCTTTCTCTTCTTCACTTCTCTCTCTCTCTCCCTTTCTCTTGTTCACTTTCTCTCTCTCTCCCTGTCATTCAAGCTTTGAAGTTATAAAACTCTAAGTGCTACTTCGACCCTTTAATGTTTTCTTGCAGAACGAGTTTTCTGTTTTCATTGTACGGTCCAGAAACAAGAGTCAAAGACTTAAACCTGTTGGCGTCGTTTTTCAAGCTTCTGGTACTTTTGTTAATGTCTCGCAAAGCGGAACTGTGTTTAAGTGGAGAGTCATCCACGCGTTGATTTAGATATGGTCATCTGTTTCCCTATATGGCTGTCATTTTTCCCTTTAAACCAATTTTCTTTTCATCTTTACTAACCAGGGCATTTCATTTCTGGGGGAAACTACAGAATTACTGACTTTAGATCGCATCATTCTCAGTGCCTTCTCTCTTGATTTGCTTGTGCTTTGCAAGGTGGTTTTATAGCTCTTGACAAACATCTGCCACATGTCTGGTAATGATTGTTTTTTCCCCTTGAAACCAGAACTTTTTTTTTTTTTTTAACAAGATGCATTCAAGAATTCCTAACATATAATGTAGACAGACATCAGCTGGGCTCCTCTGATTGGACTGTTCATTTAGGGACCTCGGGTTCTACCAACTTTGTTCACTGTTTCTTCCCACCATGGTCCTGACACTCCCTATTGCAACCTGTAAAGACGATAAAGTCCAGTGGAGTAGTCCATTCTGGCACTGCTCTAAAACTATCCCTGAGGCTGGGTAATTTATAAAGAAAAGAGGTTTCATTGGCTCAGAGTTCTGCAGGCTGTACAGGGAGCATGAGGCTTCTCGTAGGTTTCTCAGGAGGCCCCAGGAGCCTTACAATCACTGAGGAAAGTGAAGGGAAAGCAGGCACGTCTCGCATGGTGGGAGCCGAAGCAAGAGAGAGAGGAGGTGCCACACTCTTTTAAACAACGAGGTCTCGTACTCACTCACTCACTTTCATGAAAATAGCACCAAGAGGATAATGCAAAACCATTCACGAGAACCCCACCGCCATGATCCAGTCATCTCTGGATGACTGGATCATCCAGAGGATGATCATCCACCAGGCCCCACCTCTAACCCAGGGGATTCCAATTCCACATGAGATTGGGCGGGGACACACATCCAAACTCTATCATCTAGTTTGAAATGGGTATCCTCACTGAGGACCCAGGGACAATGGTTTCCACTCATCTCTCCAAGAGGCTGTGTGGACTCTTCACTTCAACTCCATAAAATGCAGAGAGAACTGCTGATGGAATAAATCTGTTGGCACAAACTGTCTGTCCAAACTGTGTCATCTAGTTTGAAATTCATATCCTCGGTGATGACCCAGGGCCAATGGTTTCCACTCACCTCTCCAAGAGGTTGTGCGGACTCTTCACTTCAGCTCCGTAAAATGCCGACAGAGCTGCTGATGGAATAAATCTATTGCAAAAAAACTGTCTTGGGCTGTGCCTCAGAAAGGGCTAAGATTTCCAGCCCCACCTCAGGGACGGGGACGAGGACCTGGGAAGTGTTATTTGCATCTTTTCTTAGTCCCCTTCAGGCTGCTACAACAAAAATATCATAGCCTGAGTGGATTATAAAGTACAGGCATTTATTGCTCACAGTTCTGGGGGCTGGAAGTCCACCATCAAGGCATGCAAGATATTCAGTGTCTGGAGACGGCTTCCTGGTTCGTAGATGGCACCTTCTCATTGTGTCCTCACATGGTGGAAGGAGTGAGGAGCTCTCTGGGGTCGCTTGTATAAGAACACAAATCCCATTCATGAAATTGGTGCTATTCCTGTCAGAATTGTGCCAGCACCATCTGGCTGGCCAGAGGGAGATGATTTCCAGGAAACCGGAATCCGCTAATTTGCATTTGGGTGGGAAACCGATGAGATTCTTGGATTGTACATCCTGACTTTGGGAGAAAATGACTTGGAGGGTGTAGAATTATTTATTGGGTCTAAGTGGAAGGGTTAGACCAGACCAGCGGTCCCTAACCTTTTTGGCACCAGGGACCGGTTTTGTGGAAGACAGTTTCTCCATGGCGGATGGGGATTGTTTCAGGATGATCCAAGCACATTACATTGATTGCACACTTTATTTCTATTATGATTACATTGTAACATAGAATGAAATAGTTCTACAACTCACAGTAGTGTAGAAGAATAAGTGGGAGCCCTGAGACTGTTTTCCTGCAACTAGATGGTCCCATCTGGGGCTGATGGGAGACACAAAGATCATCAGGCATTAGATTTTCATAAGGGGCATGCAACCTAGATTCCCTCACATACACAGTTCACAACAGCTTCTCAATAGCACTCCTATGAGAATCTAATGCCGCTGCTGGTCTGACAGGAGGTGGAGCTCAGGCAGTAATGAGAGCTACGCGGAGCGACTGTAAATACGGACGAAGCTTCGCTTGCTCACCCACCACTTACCTCATGCTGTGCAGCCTGCTTTCTAACAGGCTACGGATCAGTCCTGGGAGGGGGACCTCTGGAATAAGGGATCGCACAGAACCAGATAGTCTGTGAGGTTCTGCTTGGCCATACATTCCTGGGGGTGTAAATGATGCAGCATCTTTTATTTTTATTGGTTTATTTTTGTGTATGTGGAGATGGGGTCTTGTTATGTGGCTCAGGCTGGTCTTGAAATCTTGGCCTCAAGCAATCCTACCACCTCGGTCTCTCTCCCCACATGCTGGGATTACAGGAGTGAGCCATCACCCTGGCCAATGTAGCATCTTTCATGCTCATTCCTGGACTTGTGTTTGCCCTTTGCCCCCACCCCTTATTTTATTTTATTTTTTAGACGGAGTCTCTCTCTGTCGCCCAGGCTGGAGTGCAGTGGCACGATCTCAGCTCACTGCAAACTCTGCCTCCCGGGTTCACGCCATTCTCCCGCCTCAGCCTCCCGAGTAGCTGTGACTACATGTGCCAGCCACCACGCCTGGCTAGTTTTTGTATTTTTAGTAGACACAGGGTTTCACCATATTGGCCAGCATGGTCTCGATTTCTTGACTTCGTGATCCGCCCGCCTTGGCTTCACAAAGTCCTGGGATTACAATCCTGAGCCACTGCGCCTGGCTGTGTTTGCCTTTTAAAGTCTTGGACCATCAACTGCTCCTGAGGCACTGGGATGAGAACCTAGCAAGTGTTGTTTGCAGTTGTTCTTAGTTCTTTCAGGTTTCTATAACAAAGACACCATAGATGGAGTAGCTTAAACAACAGATGTTTATTGCTCACAGGTCTGGAGGCTGGGAGTCCAAGATCAAGGCAGGGCAGAGGCTGGGAGTCCAAGATCAAGGCAGGGCTGGAGGCTGGGAGTCCAAGATCAAGGCAGGCCTGGAGGCTGGGAGTCCAAGATCAAGGCAGGGCAGAGGCAGTGTCTGCTGGGGACCCGCTTCCTGATTCATAGATGGCGCCTTCTAGCTGTGTCCTCACGTGGTGGAAGGGGACGAGGGAGCTCTCTGGGGCTCCTTTTATAAGGGGCATTCATCCCATTGATGGAGCCCCACCCTCACGACCTCATCACCTTCCAAAGACCCCACCTCGTAACACCATCACCTTGGGGGTGAGGATTGAACGCAGGAATTTTGGGAAGACACACACGTTCAGTCCATAGTCCGTCTTGCCCTTTCAAGGAAGGGAGTGTCAACCTTTCATCTCTGATTGACTCATCCATTGATGGGTGAAGAGCTTATTCATTCAGTCAATGAACACTTATGGGGCACTTGTCTTAATGCCTGGCACCTGGTCAGGCCATGGTGTGCAGAGAGTTCACAGCAAGGTATCTGTCTTCAGTCATCATTGGCCTTATGTGGGAGGCAGGCTGAGTGTCAGCCCGGAGAACCATGGAGGCCCAGTGTGTTATGTACCCCGTGGAGAATAGATGAAGGCTGCTTTCATGTCGTCACAAGCAGAAAGGTGCATGATTCGACCCCCTGTGTTTGAGACAAAAAAATGGAACGAAAATGGCCCTCCCATTGCACAGGGGACCCCAGTGCACAGGGAACCTCTTCTACTGGGGGGTGACCTCCTGCACACGTGTGAAATTAGAGAAATACAAGAAGTCAATGCATATTTCCTGGCCTCAACTTAAATTCGTTACATCCTACAGATTCATGAACTGTGATAAAGATACTTTTTAAAGAAATCTAATGAAAATACCAGTGGGAAACAGCAGTCTGACGTTAAATAACACAAATGATTGCCTCTTAAAAGTTAGACGTTTATTCATTGTCAGTTGTCACTGCACTAGGCAGAACTTTGTTGTCAAATTAGTATGAAATATCTTGTTTGTTTATGCAAAATAAATATATGTTTGGAAGGCTGTGTTGACTGAGAAAATGGTAATTATAAAAGGTTAGTAATTGATGTCCACTTAGATTTAGAAAATACACAAAGCCACAGAGAAGGAAATTAAAATTATTCTTCCGTCCTCTCTCTGCAAAAATTTCAGCCGTCACCTTAAAATATTTCCTCTGTTTTCTTCGGGGATTCCAATGATGTGTAGTATGAGATTATTTGATGTTGTCCACGACTCCTGGAGGCTCTATTTTTTAAACCTCATTTTTCTTTTCTTTTCTTTATTTACTTTGAGACAGGGTCTTGTTCTGTCACCCAGGCTGGAGTGCAATCATAGCTCACTGCAGCCTCAAGCTCCTGGGCTCCAGTGATCCTCCCACCTCAGCCTCCTGAGTAGTGGCAGATTCAGTGGCTGGTTGGGACCCACTTCCTGGTTCATAGATGGCGCCTTCTTGCTGTGACCTCACATGGTGGAAGGGGTGAGGGAGCTCTCTGGGGCCCCTGATGTAAAGACACTCATCTCATGCTTCAGGTTCCATTCTCATGACCTCATTACTTCCCAAAAACCCCACCTCTCAACACCATCACCTTGGATTTTAAAAATATGTATTAAAAATATAATTTTACATATTTTATAAAATTTTATGAAATATATATTTTATATATTATATAGCATATACAATATGCATATTTTGTATTTTAAAAATCTTATAAAATATAAAATTATATATTACATATAAATTATATATTATATAAAATATATATCATATTTTAATATTAATTATAATATAAATTTATTATATAAATATTATAGAAAATTAATTTATTATATAAATATTATATAATACATATTTATATAAGATAAATATATAATATGAATTTATTATATAAATATGTTTTTATATATTATACAATATATAAAATGTACATATTTTATATATTTTAAACTTTTATAAAATGTATTTTAAAATTTATATAATTTTAAATTTATAAAATTTATAAAATACATTTTATAACATATATGTAAAATTTATATATCAAAAATGTTATATATATATATATAAAAGAAACATTTTTTTTTTTTTTGAGTAGAGTGCTGTGAACAGAGTTTCTGGGTAGCATGTATGCTATGAAATGGGGACGTTTGGGAACCTCTGTTCTGGTCCGTTATGTGTTAACTGTAAAGTTTGCTTCTTTGCTTTGGGTTTTTTTTTTTTTTTTTTTTTTTTTGAGACGGAGTCTCACTCTGTTGCCCGGGCTGGAGTGCAGTGGCGCAATCTCGGCTCACTGCAAGCTCCACCTCCCGGGTTCACGCCATTCTCCTGCCTCAGCCTCCCAAGTAGCTGGGACTACAGGCACCCGCCACCACGTCCAGCTAGTTTTTGTATTTTTTAGTAGAGACGGGGTTTCACTGTTAGCCGGGATGGTCTCGATCTCCTGACCTCATAATCTGCCCGCCTTCACCTCCCAAAGTGCTGGGATTACAGGTGTGAGCCACCGCGCCCGGCCCTTAGCCTTGGTTTGACGTGACAGATTACAACTGACTGTGTGCTCAAGATCATGAGGTCGGGAGTTCGAGACCAGCCTGGCCAACATGTGAAACCCCGTCTCTACTAAAAATATCAAAAACAAATTAGCTGGGCGTGGTGGCGGGCGCCTGTAATCCCAGCCACTTGGAAGGCTGAGGCAGGAGAATCGCTTGAACCTGGGAGTTGGAGGTTGCAGGTTGCAGTGAGCTGAGATCGTGGCTTTGCACTCCAGCCTGGGCGACAAGAGCAAGACTCCGTCTCCAAAAAAAAAAAAAAAAAAAGAACATTCTATTGCCTGCTTTCTGTGCGTTTTGTTTTTGACAGTCAGAGCTGTGACATATTTCATCCATGTAAAGCCGAGAGCATGTGGTGGTCCTGATGTTATACAGGCAGCCTTTCCCACTGCATACGGTGCATCCTAAACCTGTTCCCCTGCATTTTAACCAGGGACAAATGGAGGCTAAGTAGGTAAGGGGTGAGAGCATGATTTGCAGCGAGAACCATGGGAAATGAGGTTCTTGGTTGCCACGTTGGGGGACCCCCACTCCCCTCCTCTCTCTGGGATAATTGAGTCCTCAACATCTTATATCTATAAAAGGAAGATTGAGTTGGATCTAACGTTCCTGCCTGCAGTGCCATTCCGGAAACTTTTTGTCAAAACCTTAGCAGCCATAAATACGTCAGAAGAGAAGAGACTTTTCATTCGTGTGGAGCATCTTCCCAGGAACTAAACTCAGGCGAAAGAGGCAATTCCTTCTAGCAGAATCCATCCAGAGTGTGTGCAGACGCCATGGGGAGATCTTCTACTGTGTCACCCAGCAATCCCATTACCATTGTACCATAAAGACACATGCGCACATATGTTTATTGCAGCACTATTTACAATAGTGAAGACTTGGAACCAACCCAAATGCCCATCAATGATAGACTGGAGAAAGAAAATGTGGCACATAGACACCATGGGGCCGGGCGCGGTGGCTCACGCCTGTCATCTCAGCACTTTGGGAGGCCGAGGTGGGCGGACCACGAGGTCAGGAGACCGAGACCAGCCTGGCTCACGTGGTGAAACCCCATCTCTACTAAAAACACAAAAACAAAATTAGCCGGGCGAGGTGGCGGGCGCCTGTAGTCCCAGCTACTCGGGAGGCTGAGGCAGGAGAATCGCTTGAACCCAGGAGACGGAGGTTGCAGTGAGCCGAGATTGTGCCACTGTATTCCAGCCTGGGCGACAGAGGGAGACTCTGTCTAAAAAATAAATAAATAAATAAATAAGTTAGAAAAATACACCGTGGAATACTGCGCAGCCATGAAAAAGGATGAGTTGATGTCCTTTGCAGGGACATGGCTGAAGCTGGAAACCATCCTTCTCAGCAAACTCACACAGTAAACCAAACACTGCATGTTCTCACTCATAAGTGGGAGTTGAACAATGAGATCACAGGGACACAGGGAGGGGAACATCACACACCCGGGCCTGTTGGGGGGCGGGGGACAAGGGCAGGGAGAGCCTTAGGACACATACCTAAATGCATGCAGGGCTCGAAACGTAGATGACGGGTTGATGGGTGCTGCAAACCTCCATGGCACGTGTATACCTGTGGAACAAACCTGCACGTTCTGCACACGTATCGTAGGACTTAAAGTAAAAAAAAAAAAGAAATAGTATTTCAGTACAGTCTGAATTAGGTATTAGATATAAAGGAGAACATACGTGTTGAGGGCCATTTGAGCCTGTTCTCTATATAAACTGATATTTTTGTCTTTTTTTGTAGCATGTTTGGGGTTTTTCTGGAGTTGAACTTTTTAGATATCTGAAAAATAGCTGTTAATATTTCCGACAGAAGTTGCAAATTTTTTCCCAGCTCATTATTAATTTTTTACTTTGCTTATGGAGATTTGTTTTTTTTTTTTTTGAGATAATGTCTTGTTCTGTCACTCAGGCTGCAGTGCAGTGGCGTGATCTTGGCTCACTGCAGCCCCCATCTCTTGGGCTCAAGCGATCTTCCCATCCCAGCCTCCTAACTTGCCGGGGCTACAGGCACGCACTGCCACGCCTGGTTAATTTTTAAAGTTTTTTGTAGAGATGAGGCCTCTCTCTGTTTCCCAAGCTGGTCCTGAGCTTCAGGCCTCAAGCGATGCCCCCACCTCAGCCTCCCGAAGTGCTGGGATTACAGCCGTGAGCCACCGCCCCGGCCTGTGTTTTAATCACGTAGTTTTTTTAATAGTGAAATTTATCTAACCACCTTTCTGAATTTTTGCTTAGGAAGCCTTTTCCTTCTGCGGAGGTTAAAGTAATGATTCCTGCTTTCCCGGAATCTTCTCATGGTTTAACTTTGTTTTTGTCTTGGAGTTCACTCTGATGCACACTGTGAGGTCTGGCTCTAGTTTTATCTCTTTCCTAATGTGGCTTCGCGTGCCCCAACACCGTTTATTAAAACACTCATCTTTTGCCCCTTTTGTCGTATACTAAATTTCCACGTGCAGTTGCCCTATTTCTGGAAATTGTACCCTGTTCCTTGCTCCATTAATGGCTGTGGTACCTCCCTTTTAATTATAGAGGCTTCTCAAATGTTCATCTCCTACAGGGCCGGTGTGTTCTCAGTCTTTATACATATCAGAATTTTCCTCTTTGCCGCCTCATTTGCAATTCTTTTCCCCACAGCAATTTCAGAATCGACTCGTCCAGTTTGCCTAAAAGAAATTCTGTGAACTATTTTTATTGGATCACATCAAATTTGCATATCGACTTGGGTCATTCTGACACCTTTAGGGTTGTATCAATTTAGATCTTTTTTTTCCCCCTCCAACTTCTATTTTATTTTTTAAATTAAAAATTTTTTTTTTTTGTTTTGAGATGGAATCTCGCGCTGTCACCCAGGCTGGAGTGCAATGGCGTGATCTCGGCTCACTGCAAGCTCCGCCTCCCAGGTTCAAGCGATTCTCCTGCCTCAGTCTCCCGAGTAGCTGGGATTACAGATGCACACCATGACACCCAGCTAATTTTTGTATTTTTATATTTTTAGTAGAGATGGGGTTTCACCATGTTGGCCAGGCTGGTCTCGAACTCCTGACCTCATGATCCACCCGCCTTGGCCTCCCAAAGTGCTGGGATGGCAGGTGTGAGCCACTGCGCCCGGCCTCAACTTCTATTTTAGATTCAGGGGGTAGATGTGCAGGTGTGTTCCCTGGGTATATTGCTGAGGTTTGGACAACAAGGATCCTATGACCCAGGTAGTGAGCATAGCACTCAATAGTTTTTCAACCCTGGCCCTATCCCTTCCTTGCCCCATTGAATTCCTCAGGGTTTCTTGTTCCCATCTTTCTGGCCATGTGTACTTGATGTTTACCTCCCAGTACGAAGTGAGAACGTGTGGTATTTAGTTTCCTGGTTCTGTGTTAATTCACGTAGGAGAATGGCGTCCACCTGCATCTCTATTGCTGCAAAGGACACGATTTTATGCTTTTTAATGGGTGCGTAGTATTCCATCGTATAGATGCACCACATTTTACTAAGAATTGAATTACCGTTTGAGCCAGCAATCCCATTACTGGGTGTCTACCTAAGGGAAAGTAAGTCATTCTGCCAAAAAGACGCATAGACTGTGTGTTCATTGCAGCACTATTCGTAATAGCAAAGACATGGAATCAAACTTAGGTGTCTGTCAACTCTGGATTGGACAAACTTTGGTGTTTTTTTTTTTTTTTTTTCTTTTGAGACGGAGTCTTGCTTTGTCACCCAGGCTGGAGCGCAGTGGCACAATCTCAGCTCACTGCCATCCCTGCCTCCCTGGTTCACACCATTCTCCTGCCTCAGCCTCCTGAGTAGCTGGGACTACAGGTGCCCGCCACCACGCCTGGCTAATTTTTTGTATTTTGAGTAGAGACGGGGTTTCACTGTGTTAGCCAGGATGGTCTTGATCTCCTGACCTCGTGATCCTCCCGCCTCGGCTTCCCAAAGTTCTGGGATTGTGAGTCACCACGCCTGGCCGTCTTTTTTGTTTTGTTTTGTTTTGAGACAGTCTCAGTCGGTCACCCAGGCTGGAGTGCCATGGCATGATCACAGCTCCTCACAGCCTCAACCTCCCAGGTTTGCGTGAGCCTCTGAACTCAGCCTCCCGGGTAGCTGGAATGACAGCCGTGTGCCACCATGCCCGGCTAATTTTTTTGTTCCTTTTTCTGTTTTATGGAAATGGGGCTTCACCATGTTGCCCAAACTGGTCTTGAACTCCTGGGCTCAAACGATCTGCCTGTCTTTGGTTTTCCAAAGTGCTGGGGTCACAGGCAGGAGCCACTGCGCCTGACCGGTTTGGGTCTTTTGAGAAGCACACACCAAGAAGGAAAGTGATGGGCCAGAGATTTACTAGGGAAACTCTTGTGTGAAGGGTCAAACAGGCGCTGGCAGAAGAAAGTGGAGGAAGGTTTTCAGACGACGGTGTAGGTGCCCCACACCTGTGAAAAAAGAGAGGGAGAGGCATTGGGTAGAAGGAGCGTCCAGCTGGTTTTCTGATCATGCTGAGTCACAGGCTGTGAAAACCCAAAAGCCTGAGGAAGCCGGATCTTGCGAAACATGTTGTCCATCTGCAGAGACACCGGGTGGGTGGTGTCTGGTGACTGTTGCAACCTGCTGTCTGTGTGCGGGGGTGTCTGTGTGGGTACATACAGATTTCTCAGCTCCAGTGCCAGCTTCCCGGTCCATAAGGAAAACACTAAACTCTTCTCGCTAAAGTTAGGAATGCAGCAAGGATCTACTCTGCAATCTGTGATGCTTTTATTTGTTTATTTATTTTCGAGCTGGGGTCTCACCGCATTGCCCAGGCTGCAGTGCCGTGGCACAATCGGCTCACTGTGTGTTTTCAGGGAAGACTCCACGGGCACCTCCAAAACCATGGTGGCATGACGTTCTCACCGAGACCCGAGGGCATCTTGCCATGGCCTCAGCTCTACTTTTATGTCTTTACAGAGGGTCCTAAAGGTTTCCTGATAGAGGCTTTGCACACTCTCGATGACCAAGTCTCATTTCACTGTTGCTGTTGTTTCTGTATTATCAGCAGGACTGTCTCTTCCCATGCCTTTTTAAGCTGCCAGTTGTTTCTGTATTTATGGAAGCTGTTGCTATTTGCTTCTGAATTTTCTGACTACCTTCCTGAATTCTCTTCTTGGATTTGTTTAATGTTGATTTTGTTAGTTTTTTCCTGGCATACCATCATGTCATCTGCAAAGTATATTTTGACTCTCCCTCTGCAGTTCTTGTATCTGTTGTAGTTATTTATCTGACCACGTTGGATAATATCTCCAATAACATGTTAAAGGACAGGGCGCACTCCTGGAATCCCAGCTCTTTGGGAGGCGGGGGTGGGAGGATGACTTGAGCCCAGGAGATCAAGACCAGTCTGGGCAACACAGCAAGACCCCATCTTTACAAAAAAATAGTAAAAAAAATAACCGGCTGTGGTGGCTCTCACCTGTAGTCCCAGCTACTTGGGAGGCTGAGGCAGGAGGATCGTTTGAGCCCAGGAGGTCGAGGCTGCAGCAAGCTATGATTGTACCACTGCACTGCAGCCTGGGCAGTGTAACGAGACCCCAGCTCAAAAGAAAAAAAAAAAAGCATCACAGAGAACAGGATGGACACTTGCTGCTTTTCTAACTTTAGCTGGAAGATTTTAGTGTTTTCTTTATCGACTAGGAAGTTGGCATTTTGGGGCTGAGAAATATGTGTGTACACACACAGACACACCCTCACACAGACACCTACTTATACACAACCAGCATGTACACACACAGACACACCCTCACAGACACAGACTTATACACACGCAGCATATACACACACAGACACACCCTCACAGACACAGACTTATACACACGCAGCATGTACACACACACACACACCCTCACACAGACACAGACTTATACACACGCAGCATGTACACACACAGACACACCCTCACAGACACAGACTTATACACACGCAGCATGTACAAACACACACACACACACCCTCACACAGACACAGACTTATACACACGCAGCATGTACACACACAGACACACCCTCACAGACACAGACTTATACACACGCAGCATGTACACACACACACACACCCTCACACAGACACAGACTTATACACACGCAGCATGTACACACACACACACACCCTCACAGACACAGACTTATACACACGCAGCATGTACACACACACACACACCCTCACAGACACAGACTTATACACACCCAGCATGTACACACACACACACACCCTCACACAGACACAGACTGATACACACCCAGCATGTACACACACACACACACCCTCACACAGACACAGACTTATACACACCCAGCATGTACACACACACACACACCCTCACACAGACACAGACTTATACACACCCAGCATGTACACACACACACACACCCTCACACAGACACAGACTTATACACACGCAGCATGTACACACACACACACACACCCTCACACAGACACAGACTTATACACACCCAGCATGTACACACACAGACACACCCTCACACAGACACAGACTTATACACACGCAGCATGTACACACACACACACCCTCACACAGACACAGACTTATACACACCCAGCATGTACACACACACACACCCTCACACAGACACAGACTTATACACACGCAGCATGTACACACACACACACACCCTCACACAGACACATACTTATACACACCCAGCATGTACACACACAGACACACCCTCACAGACACAGACTGATACACACGCAGCATGTACACACACAGACACACCCTCACACAGACACAGACTTATACACACGCAGCATGTACACACACACACACCCCCTCACACAGACACAGACTTATACACACGCAGCATGTACACACACACACACCCTCACACAGACACAGACTTATACACACGCAGCATGTACACACACACACACACCCTCACACAGACACAGACTTATACACACGCAGCATGTACACACACACACACACCCTCACACAGACACAGACTTATACACACCCAGCATGTACACACACAGACACACCCTCACAGACACAGACTGATACACACGCAGCATGTACACACACACACATACCCTCACACAGACACAGACTTATACACACGCAGCATGTACACACACACACACACCCTCACACAGACACAGACTTATACACACCCAGCATGTACACACACAGACACACCCTCACAGACACAGACTGATACACACGCAGCATGTACACACACACACACACCCTCACACAGACACAGACTTATACACACCCAGCATGTACACACACAGACACACCCTCACAGACACAGACTGATACACACGCAGCATGTACACACACACACATACCCTCACACAGACACAGACTTATACACACGCAGCATGTACACACACACACACACCCTCACACAGACACAGACTGATACACACGCAGCATGTACACACACACACACACCCTCACACAGACACAGACTTATACACACCCAGCATGTACACACACACACACACCCTCACAGACACAGACTTATACACACGCAGCATGTACACACACACACACACCCTCACACAGACACAGACTTATACACACCCAGCATGTACACACACAGACACACCCTCACAGACACAGACTGATACACACGCAGCATGTACACACACAGACACACCCTCACACAGACACATACTTATACACACCCAGCATGTACACACACAGACACACCCTCACAGACACAGACTGATACACACGCAGCATGTACACACACACACACATACCCTCACACAGACACAGACTTATACACACGCAGCATGTACACACACACACACCCTCACACAGACACAGACTTATACACACCCAGCATGTACACACACAGACACACCCTCACAGACACAGACTTATACACACCCAGCATGTACACACACACACACACCCTCACACAGACACAGACTGATACACACGCAGCATGTACACACACACACACCCCCTCACACAGACACAGACTTATACACACGCAGCATGTACACACACACACACCCTCACACAGACACAGACTTATACACACGCAGCATGTACACACACACACACACCCTCACAGACACAGACTTATACACACGCAGCATGTACACACACACACACACACCCTCACAGACACAGACTTATACACACGCAGCATGTACACACACACACACACCCTCACACAGACACAGACTTATACACACGCAGCATGTACACACACACACACACCCTCACAGACACAGACTTATACACACGCAGCATGTACACACACAGACACACCCTCACAGACACAGACTTATACACACGCAGCATGTACACACACACACACACACCCTCACACAGACACAGACTGATACACACGCAGCATGTACACACACACACACACCCTCACACAGACACAGACTGATACACACCCAGCTTGTACACACACACACACCCTCACACAGACACAGACTGATACACACGCAGCATGTACACACACACACACACCCTCACACAGACACAGACTTATACACACGCAGCATGTACACACACACACACCCCCTCACACAGACACAGACTTATACACACGCAGCATGTACACACACACACACCCCCTCACAGACACAGACTTATACACACGCAGCATGTACACACACACACACACCCTCACACAGACACAGACTTATACACACGCAGCATGTACACACACACACACACCCTCACACAGACACAGACTTATACACACCCAGCATGTACACACACACACACCCTCACACAGACACAGACTTATACACACGCAGCATGTACACACACAGACACACCCTCACACAGACACAGACTTATACACACGCAGCATGTACACACACAGACACACCCTCACACAGACACAGACTTATACACACGCAGCATGTACACACACACACACACCCTCACACAGACACAGACTTATACACACGCAGCATGTACACACACACACACCCTCACACAGACACAGACTTATACACACCCAGCATGTACACACACACACCCTCACACAGACACAGACTTATACACACCCAGCATGTACACACACACACACCCTCACACAGACACAGACTTATACACACGCAGCATATAAGCATAGCGTGCGTGTTCGTAATTAGGATTTAATAATATATTCCGATTTTTAAAATAAACTTACTGAGACTACATGTAGTAATTCCAAGTCCCTTAGCTTGGGTCAGGAACATGGGAATGTCCTTGTACAACTTCTACCTTTGGGTTACGAGGAATACAGCAGAAAACCTAAGCGTGTGGAAAACTTATGATGCAGTGTTCTAGGTGGACAGAACTTTTCATCGATTCATGCGTGTATCAAGCCAAATAGTAAAAGTCTTACACACCGAGAGGACTGTTCACACAATACTGTCAATGAAGTGTACAGGCTGACAAATAAATTATATGTTGAAGAGCCTCCCCCACAGGCCCCACCTCCTCATACCATCACCCTGGCGATGGAATGTTTTCAACATAGGAATTATTTTTGGGGGAGAGGAGACACGAAATTTTTTACACTTGGGAAAGGCAAAATGTAAAAGTAGCATAGGCCTTTTCATTTTATTTTATTTTATTTTATTTTATTTTATTTTATTACACTTTAAGTTCTGCAGTACATGTGCAGAATGTGCAGGTTTGTTACATAGGTAGACAGGCGCCATGGTGATTTGCTGCATCCATCAACCCGTCATCAATATAAGCTATTTCTCCTAATGCTGTCCCTCCCCTAGCCCCCCACCTCCTGACAGGCCCCGGTGTGTGATGCTCCCCTCCCTGTGTCCATGTGTTCTCATTGTTCGACTCCCACTTATGAGTGAGAACATGCGGTGTTTGGTTTTCTGTTCTTGTGTGAGTTTGCTGAGAAGGATGGTTTCCAGCTTCATCCATGTTTCTGCAAAGGACACGAACTCATCCTTTTTTATGGCTGCGTAGTATTCCATGGTGTCTATGTACCACATTTTCTTACTCCAGTCTATCATCGATGGGCATTTGGGTTGGTTCCAAGTCTTTGCTATTGTGAACAGTGCCGCAATAAACATACGTGTGCACGTGTCTTTATAGCAGAATGATTTATAATCCTTATTGCTATTTAAATTACCTTTGTATTTTTATAGATTCGTGGGTATGAGTACACTTGTGTTACACGAATATATTGCATAGTGCTAATGTTTGGGCTTTTAGTGAGGCCATCACTCAAATAACGCGCATGGTAGCCAATAGGTAATTTCTCGTCCCTCATCCCATCCCACCCTGTGACACCTCTGAGTCCCCAATGTCTATTAATTTATGCTCTATGTTGATGTGTACACATTATTTAACTCCCCTTATAAGGGATAACGTGTGGCATTTGACTTTCTGTTTCTGAGTTGTTTCACTTAGGATAATGGTCTCTAGTTCACTTTGTGTTGCTGCACAAGACACAACTTCATTCCTTTTCATGGCTGCGTACTATTCCATGTTATATATGTGCCGTATTTTAAAAAATCAGAATATCTGTTGGTGGACACTCAGGCTTAATGTTTTAATAAAGAACATTCCAAATATGTTGAAGAAAATAATCTCCTGCACAAAACTTGAAAAAGGTCATATGTGTCTGTAATAATTCACAGAAAGCGACTTGCCTGACTTCCTGCCTACGAAATCCACTTTTCCGTCAGTCTTCCCTTCTCCAGGGAATTCATGGAAGTTCCCTTCTTGCATTTTCTCAGCCCCCCGTACAAGGACTCATTCTTGCCTCATCGTGTCCCCGTCTCTGTCCTTGCCTTGGGATTGGTTTTTGACTTTGCACACCAGATGTCTGACTCCCACCAGCACACCTGTTGCCTGCACCTGTGAGACACGTTCTGAATCCACCACCTCTCATACCACCTGTGCTGAACTGTGGCCGAGCTCCCCCGTCAATCCCTGGGACTGCTGCAGGGGACCCTTGATAGCCATGTCTTCCTCCAGCTCGAGGGGATTCTCCATGAATCTATCCCTTCATTCCTTCCTGTGAAACATATCACAGATTCAGCTCAGAGCCCTGTGATGACGCCCGGTCTGCCGGAGAGAAAGAAGCTCACGAACTGTGCGGGGTGCCCCTGCACCTTCTTCCCTCCTCTCTTCCCTCTTTCCACGTGCTTGGCTCCAGCCAGCCGCCTTCCTCTTCCTGGAATATCGCAGGCGTGCTGGGCTTTTGCTCTCCCCGTCACAGCATCAGCTCAGGAGGCCCTCCTCGGAGGGTTTTCCTCTCACCCTCCATCCAGAATCACCGCATCGACCTCTCCTCTTCTTCCTTTGCTCGGGGTTTCCTTTGAAGTTCACTCATAACTGGAAGGTGTGAGATCTGGAAAGTTCTGGCTTAGTGCCAGACACATCTGTGTATTTACAATGGATGGCATCTTACCCAGGGGAACGAAATCTCCTGGAGGCAGAGAACATGTTTATGTCGGTCTAGTTCGTTCCCTGCATGCTGGGCACCGAGTGTGGGCTCTGCACATATTTTATAAAAGAAGAAGGGAAGGGTTGGAATAGGGACAGAAGGAAGGAGGAAGAAAGGAAGGAAAGAGGGAGGGAAGAAAGAAAAGAGGGAGGGAAGGAAAGAGGGAAAGAAGGAAGGAAAGAGTGAGAGAAGGAAGTAAAGAGGAAGGGAAGGGAAGGTAGGAAGGAAAAAGTGAGAGAAGTGAAGAGGAAAGGATGGAAGGATAAAGGAAGGAAAGAGGGAGTGAAGGAAAGAGGAAAAGAAGAAGGAAGGAGTGAGACAAGGAGGGATAACATTAGGAGACATACCTAACGTAAATGACCAGTTAATGGGTGCAGCACACCAACATGGCACATGTCTACATGTGTCACAAACCTGCACGTTGTGCACATGTACCCTAGAATTTAAAGTATAATAAAAAATAAATATATGAAAAAAAGAAGAAAGGAGGGAAAGAGGAAAGGAAAGAAGTAAAGAGGGAGGGAAGAAAGGAAGGAAAGAAGGAAGGAAGGAGGAAGGAAGGAAAAAGGGAGGGAAGGAGTGAAGACAGGAAAGAGGGGAGGAAGGAAGGAAAGAAGGAAGGAGAATGGAAGGAAAGCAAAAGGGAGGGAAGGAAGGAATGAAGACGAAAGAGGGAGGGAAGGAAGGAAGGAAGGAGAATGGAAGGAAAGAAAAAGGGAGGGAAGGAAGGAATGAAGAAAGGAAAGAGGGAGGGAAGGAAGGAAAGAAGGAGGGAGGGAAGGAGAGAGGGAGGAAAGGAAGGAATGAGGCAGGGAAAGAATGAAGGAAGAAAGGAAAAAGAGAAGGAAGGAGGAAGGAAGGAAGGAAAGAGGGAAGGAAGGAAGGAAAGATGGAGAGAAGGCAGGGAGGACAAATGGAAGGAAGAAAAAGAAATACAAATCTCTGTCCAAATGTGGATCACTTGTCTTAACCAGAAATTCAGGTGAGATGCTCTCTGCACCTGTGCCCTCAGCAGCTTTGAAGCAAACCGTATTTACCATGTCTTTTATTTTCTGGGTTCTGATGCATGACTTCCGTGACCGTGTCAGCCCTAGAGACCCTGCCCCTCCCACGGCTAGTGAATCCCCGGAGGTGGTGAACAACCCATCTGTGAGCCTGTCTTTCGTATGCAAACCCACCAATCCAGAATCCGCCCCCAACCATCTCCTTTATTGGGCTTGCCTATTCCACGTCACTCTCCGCCTGCCGTAACCACCCCAAAACCAGGTACCCGAGAGTCAGGGACAGCCCCTGTGCCCCAGAGTCCGCTGAAATCATTCACACCAGCCCGCGCTAAGCCTCCTCACCTGTTCCTTCCCTTGGAAACCACAAGGAGAGCTCTTGTCCCCTTTGTCTTCCCACCTGACCAAACTGGGTGTGCCCCTGTGTGGTCCTGAGTGGCGTGACACGCCCCTCCTCTTGGGACCTGTGAGTAACAAACCACTTGCTCAAGAGCAGCCTCCTGATCTGTTGGCCCCACCATGCCTACATCCCGATAAAGTCTACATTTGCAAACCAACAAAGGTGTCCTGCCCGGTGCTGCCCCGAGAGCAGAGGTTAGTTCAGGATTCTCGCTCACCTCTGAAAGGGTATCCATGCTGCAGGCCTTTCTGCCGGTCACATGGACGGCATATTCCAGCGCCTGCCAGGGACTCGTGGGGGATGACGGGATTTATCAGGGGGTTTTTCATTGCACTGTCATTACGCGAGACTAATCCACTTTAATACATCCATGCCTCCTGAGCCTGTGGGAATTCAACAGGAACAGAAGCAGAAGGAATGGAACCATCCCTCCCTTTGGCATCCTGCGTCTCTGGAGGCTTAATTCTCACAAATATGTGCTCTGCTTTTAAATCTTAGTTTGATGATTTTCTCTTCCTCTTTTTCAGGTTTCCCCCGACAACCTGACCGTGTGGCCGTCGTGACGGGAGGGACAGATGGCATCGGCTATTCGACGGCGAAGCATCTGGCGAGACTCGGCATGCATGTTATCATAGGTGATGACTTTGACAGTTACTTGTGTTTTTTGTTTTTTGGGTTTTGTTGTGGTTGCTGTTTTTGTTTTTGAGGCAGGGTCTCAGTCTGTCGGCCCACGCCGGACTGCAATGCTGCGATCTCGGCTCACTGCAACCTCCACCTCCTGGGTTCAAGCAATTCTCCCACCTCAGCCTCCCGACTACCTGGGTTTACAGACAGGCACCGCCACGCCCGGCTCATTGTTGTATTTTTAGTAGAGATGGTGTTTCAGTACACTGGCCAGGCTGGTCTTGAACCCCTCAGCTCAAGCCAGCCACCTGCCTTGGCCTCCCAGAGTGCTAGGATTACCGGTGTGAGCCACCATGCCTGGCAGTTAGTTGTATTTTATACCTAACGTGAGCTACTTAGTTGTTCATTTAGACATGTATGCAAATGTTGATTTGCATATAGAAAATTCAGTCAGATCCACAAAACTCATAAAGGTGATATTCAAAACCTGGAAAACACAGGAAATTGTTGTACTCTTTTGGAAATAGATATATGTGCTGCTTCCATATCGATCCTGTGTTTTTTTTCACATGGTTTCCTGGAAGAAAATAACCATATATCTTTATTACTTTACTAGGGCTGCTATAACAAAGTATCTGAAGGAGACTGGAGGTTAATAAAAAGCCAAAATTTAGTTTTCACAATTCTGGAGGCTGGATGTTTAATATCACAATGAGGGCAGGGCTGGTTCCTCCTGTGGCCTCTCTCCTGGGCTTGGAGACACCGTGTTCTCCCCGCGTCCTCACAGGGTCGTTTCTCTGTGTGTTTTCATCTCCTCTTCTCCTGAGATGTCTTAGTTTATTTCAGGCTGCTATCACAGAATTACCATAGAATGGGCGGCTTATACACAACAGACATTGATTCTCCCACAGTCCTGGAGGCTGGAAGTCTGAGATCCAGGGGTGGGCAGGGCTGGTTCCTCCCAAGGCCTCTCTCCTTGGCTTGTAGGCGCCGTCTTCTCTCTGTGTCCTCACAGGGTCATCCCTCTGTGTGTGTCTGTGTCCTCATATGCTCTTCTTATAAGGACACCAGTTCGATTAGATCAGGGCCCACTCTAGTGACCTCATTTTACCTTAATCACCACTTTAAAGACCTTATTTCCAAACACAGTCACATTCTGAGGTCCTGGGGTTTAGGACTTCAATTTCTGAATTTTGTTCAAACACAACCTCCTGACAGAATCTGAACAATTTTGTGGGATACTTGTTTTTTCTGCATCCATGCCCTGTAGACACTCGATGTTTGATTTCTGCTCTTCTTTTTGAAAATCTCTCTAAAAGCTTATCATGAGCTCTGACTCCTCTTTAGGTGGGACCTCTTCAGGTCTCCCTTCAACTGGGAACATGAGGACAGTTGGAATTAACCCATTCTACTATTGTCAGTGAAGGAGGGGGAGAGGGGGAGGGGGTGGGTGAAGGAGAAGGAGGGGGGAGGAGTGGGGGCCGGGGGAGGGGGAAGGAGAGGGAGTGGGGGAGGGAGGAGAAGGGTGGGGGGAAGGAGAGGGAGTGGGGGAAGAAAAGGGGGCAGGGGAGGGAGAAGGAGAGGGGGTGGGGGAAGAATAGGTGGTGGGGGAGGGAGAAGGAGAGGGGACGGGGAGGGGGTGGGGGAAGAAGAGGGAGCAGGGGAGGGGGAAGGAGAGGGGTGGGGGAGGGGGAAGGAGAGGGCGTGGGGGGAGGAGAGGGGATGGGAGAAGAAAAGGAGGTGGGGGAGGGGGAAGGAGAGGGGGTGTGGGAAGAATAGGTGGTGGGGGAGGGAGAAGGAGAGGGGATGGGGAGGGGATGGGGGAGGGGGAGGGAGCATCAATTGCATACCTGGGGAAGTTTAAATCAGCTAGCTTAAATGATGTGCGGAGATGAGCTTGGAAAAATAAAAACCTTAATGCGTATGATGCTCACTGTTGACCCCACCTGAATTTTAATTAATTATTTTCAGACAGGATCCTGTTCTGTCAGCCCAGGCTGCAGTGCAGTAATGTAATCATGGCTCACTGCAACCTCAAACTCCTGGCCTCAGGCAATCCTCCTGACTCAGCCTCACGAGTCGCTGGTGCTACAGGCACGCACCACCATGCCAAACTCTATTTATTTATTTATTTATTTATTCATTCATTTATTTATTTATTTTTGAGACAGAGTCTTGCTCTGTCACCCAGGGTGGAATGCAGCGACACAATCTTGGCTCACAGCATCCTCTGCCTCCCGGGTTCCAGCGACTCCCATGCCCCAGCCTCCCGAGTAGCTGGGATTACAGGTGCCCACCACCACGCCCGGCTAATTTTTGTATTTTTAGTAGAGATGGGGTTTCGCTTTGTTGGCCAGGCTGGTCTCACACTCCTGACCTCAGGTGATCTGCCCGCCTCAGCCTCCCAAAGTGCTGGGATTACAAGTGTGAGCCACTGTGCCTGGGCACCCTTTGCTTTTGATGAAAGACTGTTATATGACGTCTGCTTTTATAAACATCATACTGTAGGTCTGGTTTTAGATATGCAGGATCATATTCACTTAAGACTTTCCAGGCCGGGCACAATGGCCCACACCTGTAATCCCAGCACTTTGGGAGGCCGAGGCAGGTGGATCACGAGGTCAGGAGATTGAGACCATGCTGGCCAACATGGTGAAACCCTGTCTCTACTAAAAATATAAAAAGTAGCTGGGCATGATGGTGCGCGCCTGTAATCCCAGCTACTTTAGTAGAAACCCTGTCTCTACTAAAAATATAAAAAGTAGCCGGGCATGATGGTGCGCGCCTGTAATCCCAGCTACTTTAGTAGAAACCCTGTCTCTACTAAAAATATAAAAAGTAGCCGGGCATGATGGTGCGCGCCTGTAATCCCAGCTACTTTAGTAGAAACCCTGTCTCTACTAAAAATATAAAAAGTAGCCGGGCATGATGGTGCGCGCCTGTAATCCCAGCTACTTTAGTAGAAACCCTGTCTCTACTAAAAATATAAAAAGTAGCCGGGCATGATGGTGCGCGCCTGTAATCCCAGCTACTTTAGTAGAAACCCTGTCTCTACTAAAAATATAAAAAGTAGCCGGGCATGATGGTGCGCGCCTGTAATCCCAGCTACTTTAGTAGAAACCCTGTCTCTACTAAAAATATAAAAAGTAGCCGGGCATGATGGTGCGCGCCTGTAATCCCAGCTACTTTAGTAGAAACCCTGTCTCTACTAAAAATATAAAAAGTAGCTGGGCATGATGGTGCGCGCCTGTAGTCCCAGCTACTTTAGTAGAAACCCTGTCTCTACTAAAAATATAAAAAGTAGCCGGGCATGATGGTGCGCGCCTGTAGTCCCAGCTACTTTAGTAGAAACCCTGTCTCTACTAAAAATATAAAAAGTAGCCGGGCATGATGGTGCGCGCCTGTAATCCCAGCTACTTTAGTAGAAACCCTGTCTCTACTAAAAATATAAAAAGTAGCTGGGCATGATGGTGCGCGCCTGTAATCCCAGCTACTTTAGTAGAAACCCTGTCTCTACTAAAAATATAAAAAGTAGCTGGGCATGATGGTGCGCGCCTGTAATCCCAGCTACTTTAGTAGAAACCCTGTCTCTACTAAAAATATAAAAAGTAGCTGGGCATGATGGTGCGCGCCTGTAATCCCAGCTACTTGGGAGGTTGAGGCAGGAGCATCTCTTGAGCCAGGGAGGCGGAGGTTGCAGTGAGCCGAGATCACGCCACTGCACTGCAGCCTGGGCGACAGAGTGAGACTCTGTCTCAAAAAAAAAAGACTTTCCAAACCCAATGCCCATTATTGACTGACTTCTTCCTTTCTGCCATTCTTTCTCCTTCTTTCCCTTGTTGTCATTTATGGAAAGATGGTCATGGATCATAAACAATGCTTAGGGCTGGAGATTTCAACATGAATTCGTCTCAGTTCTTCCTTATCTTGGAGGAGCTCTGTCCAGGACAGAGATTTTTCTGGGCCTTGAACACCTTTGCAGAAGCCAAAAAGGCTCAAGCGTAAGAGCATGAGTCTGATCTGGTGACCAGGGGCTCAGCACGGAGCCTTTCCGGGCCTTGAACCTCTGGATGTCTGTTGATGCCTCATTGTACAGGCTAAAAATCATCATATTACGAATCAATGAAGTTGACATGCATGTAAAAGGTATAAGGAAAAACTGAGCTCTCCACATCATCGTATGCACAAAATCTATCCGATAGAAACTGTGATATCCTCATGCAGCTATTGCTCTGGTTCTGAGCCTCGTGTGTTTCAATAGCTGCTCTCGATGGCCATCCACTTGGCTTTGAGTTGGCTCTATCCAAAAATCTCCGTGGCAGTTTCTGCTGGTGCAAATGCACGGCTGCTGCCCACACCTCTGTGTTTTCTCATCTTCATTTGCAAAAGAAGAAAATGCCAACCTTGCTGACGCTAACCTCCTGAATTTCATGCGGGAATCCCCAGGAGTCCTTGACTCAGAGGGGGAAACCCCACGTTCAGCCCATCTGGCCTTCTGTTTGTTCTCCCTGGAGATGCGTGGTTCATGTCAGCGCACATGGCTCCTTGCTCTGTCCTTCACTTAAGTTTGAGCCTTTTTGGCTTTTGCAAAACATGAGTGCACAACTTAAAATTTTTCTGTGTCATGGCTCTTCTCAACTTTCACATTTTTGAGACAGGGTCTCACTCCGTCACCCAGGCTGCAGTGCAATGGCATGATCTCAGCGCACTACAACCTCTGCCTCCTGGGCTCAAGCGATCCTCCCACCTCAGCCTCCCAAGTAGCTGGGACCACAGGTGTGCACCACCAGGCCTGGCTAATTTTTTGTAGTTTTAGTAGAGACGGAGTCTCACCAGGTTGCTCGGACTTGTCTCGAACACCTGAGCTGAAGCAATCTGCCTGCTTGGGCCTCCCAAAGTGCTGGGATTACAGGTGTGAGCCACTGTGCCCGGACACTTTTAAAATAATTTTGTACAGGCAGTTCCCTTCCTCATACAACCATCTTTCTCTCATGGGCTTCAGGGTTTGTAAAATAGTGTACAGACGTGTGTACTGTTTCACATGATGAAGCTTAGTTTTATTAGATAATGATAACATCTTGTTTGGCTATATCATAATGAGGTAATTGAGTAGAAGGTAATGAAATCTTGTTGGATTAATGATTTGTTGGGCTTTGGGAGCAGGTGAGCACTTTTTGGTCTATTTCAGTCTCTTTCTTTCCATCAAGCCGTTCTTTTACTCAAAGTTGTATCTAACTCCCACTTGAGCATTTTTTCACCCATTCTTTTTTTTTTTTCCTTCGAGATGGAGTCTCGCTCTGTTGCCCAGGCTGGAGTTCAGTGGCACAATCTCAGCTCCCTTCAACCTCAACCTCCCGGGTTCAAGCGATTCTCTTGCCTCAGCCTCCCAAGTAGCTGGGACTACAGGAGTGCGCCACCACACCCAGCTAATTTTTGTATTTTTAGTAGAGATGGAGTTTCACCATGATGGCCAAGATGGTCTCAATCTCTTGACCTCGTGATCCGCCCGCCTCAGCCTCCTAAAGTGCTGGGATTACAGGCGTGAGCCACTGTACCTGGCCCCATTCTCTTTATTTTATTTTATTATTTTATTTTTATTATTATGTTTTTGATATGGAGTTTCACTCTTATTGCCCAGGCTGGAGTGCAGTGGCACGATCTCAGCTTACCGCAACCTCCCGGGTTGAAGCCATTCTCCTACCTCAGCCTCCTAAGTAACTGGGACTACAGGTGTGTGCCACCACGGCAAGCTAATTTTTGTATTTTTAGTAGAGAGGGGGTTTCACCATATTGGTCAGGATGGTCTTGATTTCTTGACCTCATAATTTGCCTGCCTCGGCCTCCCAAAGTGCTGGGATTACAGGCATGAGCCACTGCACCCGGCCCCATTCTCATAATAGACTGGGAGAAGTTAAAAGTTTATGACAATTTCTTGAAATTGTCAAGTTCATCCATGTCCATAACTCTCCTGTCTTGGTGTGTTTGGGCTGCTGTAACACAATACTGCAGACCGAGTGGCTTGCAAACCAGAGAAACTTATTGTCCTATAGTTCTCAAGGCTGGAAGTCCTAAGACCAGGGGGTCAGCATGGTCAGATTCTGGTGTAGTCTGTCTTCTAGGTTGTGGATGGCCACTTTCTCCTGTGTCCTCACGTGGCGGAAACTGGATGGGGTCTCTTTTATAAGGGTACTAATTCCATTCATGGTGCTCCACTCTCATGACCTAATCATCCCACAAGGCTCTGCCTCCCAACAGAGTCACCAGGGATGTTAGAGTTTCAACGTAGGAACTTCGGACGGATACAAACATTCAGTTTATTGCACCCCCTCTAGATGCAAAAGGATTGGGTTTAGATGAGGAGACCCTGTGAGAGAGGGTGCCCATCTGAGAGAATATTTCTAGAAGTTCTTATGAACTTGAGCACTTTCATGATCTGTTTACATCTCCCTGGGACCTGAGGAAATCAGAGACAAGACGTAGGACAGGAGGGGTTCTGAGATTTAGCGTGGAGACTGTGAGATGGTGATGGATTCCAACCCTTGGTTTTGACCATCCATGCTAGGTGGATATCTGCTCTGTCATTAACGACATGACAAACTTTGCAGGACTTTCCGTGTCTCAGACTTCTGCCAATATTTGAGATGACTGGGTCAAAATGATGCTGATTTTTCGAACAGGGAGAGCAATAGGTATTCTCTGAAGGTTGGCTGGATGTGGGCCTAGTGGCTTCAATGATGGTGGAGTAGGGTGAAGAGAGACCCTCAAGATTGAACAAAGATGGGAGGACTTACATCCAATACTGGTTATATTTGACCTTGTGTCTCCTCCAGTGCAATGATCTTTTCGTCTTCTTAATTCTTAATTAAGCTAGGCAATGTTTAATTATTAGTTTAATTCTTCATTAAACTAGGAAGGGAAGAAAACACCCCATTTCTTTGTGCTTTTTTGCCTCATCGTGGTGGTTGAGGTCATGAGGAGGTCTAGTTGGGCAGGTCATGAGGAAGTCTATTGTATGAGGTTGTGATGATGTCTCATTGAGTTACATCATGATGAGGTGCAGTTTGGTTCGGTCATGACGAGATCTAGTTGGGCAGGTCATGAGGAAGTCTAGTTGTATGAGGTTGTGATGATGTCTGGTTGAGTTAGATCATGATGAGGTACAGTTTGGTTTGGTCATGACGAGATCTAGTTGGGCAGGTCATGATGAAGTCTAGTTGTATGAGGTTGTGATGATGTCTGGTTGAGTTACATCATGATGAGGTGCAGTTTGGTTTGGTCATGGTGAGGTCTAGTTGGGCAGGTCATGATGAAGTCTAGTTGTATGAGGTTGTGATGATGTCTGGTTGAGTTAGATCATGGTGAGGTACAGTTTGGTTTGGTCATGACGAGATCTAGTTGGGCAGGTCATGATGAAGTCTAGTTGTATTAGATCATGATAATGTCTCCTTTGGTTATGTCATGATGAAGTAGTTGAATAGGATGTAATGAAGTCTTGTTTGATTAGATCATGATGACTGGTTGAGTTAGGTCATTATGAGGAATGGTTTGATTAGGTCTTAATGAAGTCTAATTCCATAAGAGCATGATGAGATATAATTGGATTAGACATGATGATGTGTGACTTATTTAGGTCATGATGAAATCTAGTTGGGCTAAGTCACTCTGAGATCTAATTGGGTAGGTCGTGATGAGGTCTAGTTGAGTTAGGTCCTGACGACATGTAGTTGGATTAGGTCACATTGAGGTCTAGTTGTCACATTGATGAAATCTTGTTGGATTAGATTAGGATGACTGGTTGAGTTAGATCATTATGAGGTGTGATTTAATTAGGTCTTAATGAAGTCTACTTCAGTAATAGCATGATGAGATCTAGCTGGATCAGATCATGATGATGTGTGGTTTGGCTAGGTCATGATGAAGTCTAGTTGGGTTAAGAACCAATGAGTTCTAGTTGGGTTAGGTCACATTGATGTCTAGTTGGGTAAGTCATGATGAGGTCTAATTGGGTTAGAGCATGATGAGATCTAGTTGGGAAGGTCATGATGAGGCCTAATGGATAGATCATGATGAGGTCTAGTTGGGTTAGGTCATGATGAGGTCTAGTTGGGTTATGTCATCATGAGGTAGTTGAATACAACACAATAAAGTCTTGTTGGATTAGATCATGATGACAGGTTGAGTTAGATCATGATGATATGTGGTTTGGTTAGGTCACAGTGAGGTCTAGTTGACTGAGGACTTTGTAGGAACAAAGCAATGAAGACATGTGAGCAAGCTTCTGGTGCATGTGCATGGGAGTCTCAAGTGTTACCACTTCATTTAGATGATGTTTACTGAGCATCAGGAGCAGTGTATGTCAGCACCAATGTGCCTTTTTTCTGGAGATAAACAGAAAGTAAACACCACATCTGCACCCTACCTGTCTCCTTTCCCACAGAGCTCCTGATGTCAGTGTTTAATTTTCACTGTGAGTTACAGTTTTGACCCTTCAAGTCAATCCAATCAATTATTCAGTCTTATCTCCCCTGTGTGACTTTGAGGATAATTGGATTTATTCTGAGAGAGGCATTTTTTCATTTTGTAAGACAGTTTGATTCAAAGTCAATTAATGAAAAAAATCATTGAACACAATGAATTTTATATTAAATACAAAATAAGAGATGAGCATATTTAACTTCAAATTTTTAATTAAAAATTTATTAATATTTAAAGAATAATCAACTACTTGTAAAATAATTCAGATTATAACCTGGGTCCAACTGAAGCACATTAATATGATGAGGCACATATATCAGTTGTTCAAATTCCCATCTCTCCACAAGATCTTAGTTTCATTGTTTCAAAATATTGTTTTGGTGGGGGATCATTTTTTTTCATAATGCTTAATGGAATGTCATCTAAGATGTAGGTGGGGTTGGTAAACTTTTTCTGTAAAGAGACCGGTAATAAATGTGTTCATATGTTTCTCTCATAACTATGAGCTCTGCCCTAGGAGTGAGTAACCACCCATAGGTAATATTTAAAACAACAGGAAAGTCTGTGTTCCAGTAAAACTTTTTTGTACAATATCTAGCTGCAGACCAGGTTTAGCCACAGATTGGTGACTCTGGTTTGGGCTCAAAATCTTTTTGTTTCTGTTTTGAAATTATACTGCTTTTTTCCAAGATAAGAAATCTCTTGTACAGTCCTCAGGAAGGGTAGATAGTGATGAGGTCTAATTATGTTATAATGAAGTTTAGTTGGGTTATGATGAAGTCTAGTTGGGTTGGTCCTGATGAGATCTAGTCGCATTAGGTCCTGATGAGATCTAGTTGGGTAAGGTTCTGATGAGGTCCAGTTGGTTGGTCATGATGAGATCTAGTTAGGCTATAATGAGGTCCAGTTGGGTTGGTCACGAGGAGATCTAATTGTATTAGGTCATGATGAGATCTAGTTGGGTTAGGTTATGATGAGGTCTAGTTGGGTTGGTCATGATGAGATCTGGTTGGGTTAGGTTATGATGAGATCTAGTTGGTTGGTCATGATGAGATCTAGTTAGGTTATGATGAGGTCTAGTTGGGTTGGTCGTGATGAGATCTAGTTGTATTTGGTCATGATGAGGTCTAGTTGGGTGAGATTATGCTGAGGTTTATTTAGTTGGGTTAGGTCATGATGAGGTCTAGTTGGGTTAGGGTATGAGGAGATTTAATTGAGTTAGGTTATGATGAGGTATAGTTGGGCTGGTCTTTATGAAATCTATTGTATTAGGTCATGATGAGATCTAATTGAATTATGTTACGATGATATCTAGTTGGTTGGTCATGATGAGATCTAGTTGTATTAGGTCATGATGTGATGTAGCTGGGGTAGGTTATGATGAGGTCTAGTTGGGTTTGTCATGATGAGAACTAGTTGTACTAGGTCATGATGAGTAGTAGTTGGTTTAGGTTATGATGAGATCTAGTTGGTTGGTCATGTTGAGATCTAGTTAGGTTATGATGAGGTCTAGTTGGGTTTGTCATGATGAGAACTAGTTGTACTAGGTCATGATGAGTAGTAGTTGGTTTAGGTTATGATGAGATCTAGTTGGTTGGTCATGTTGAGATCTAGTTAGGTTATGATGAGGTCTAGATGGGTTGGTCATAATGAAATCTAGTTGTATTAGGTCATGATGAGATCCAGTTGTGGTAGGATATGGTGCGGTCTAGTGCATTGGTCATGATGAAATCTAGTTGTATTAGGTTATGATGAGATCTAGTTGGATTAAGTTATAATGGGATCTGTTTGGTTGGTCATGATGTGCTCTAGTTAGGTCATGATGAGTTCTAGTTGGGTAGGTCATGATAAGATCTAGTTGTCTCATGTCATGATGAGGTCTAGTTGGGTTAGGTTATGATGAAGTCCAATTTGGTTCGGTCATGATGAGGTCTAGTGGGATTGGTCATTATGAGAATTAGTTGTATTAGGTCATAATGAAGTCTAGTTGGGCTAGGCTATGATGCGATCTGGTAGGTTGTTCATGATGAGATCTACTTGTATTAGGTCATGATGAGATCTAGGCGGGTTAGGTTATGATGAGATCTAGTTCATTGTCATAATGAGATGTAGCTTGTTTATGATGAGGTCTAGTTGTGTTGCTCATGGTGGGATCTAGTTGTATTAGGTCATGATAAGATCTAGTTGGGTTAGGTTATGATGAGGTCTAGTTGGGTTGGTCATGATGTAATCTTGTTGGATTATATTATGATAAGATCTAGTTCGTTGGTCATGATGAGATATAATTAGGTCATGACAAGGTCTAGTTGGGTTGGTCTTGATGAGATCTAGTTGTATTAGGTCATGATGAGGTCTAGTTTGGTTAGGTTATGATGAAGTCTAGTTTGGTTAGGTCATGATAGATTCTACTTGGGTTAGGGTATGAGGAGGTTTACTTGGATTAGGTTGTGATGAGGTCTATTTGGGTTGGTCATGATGAGATTTTGTTAGGTCATGATGAGGACTAGTTTTGTTGGCCTTGATGAGATGTAGTTGTATTAGGTCATAATGAAGTCTTGTGGGGTTAGGTTATGATGTAGTTAAGCTGGGTTCAGTTATGACGAAGTATAGTTGGGTTGGTCATTATGAGAGTTAGTTAGGTCATGAGGAGGTAGTTGGGTTGGTCATGATGAAATCTAGTCACAGTCAGTCATGATTAGATCTTGTTGGGCTGGTTTATAATGAGATTTAGCTGTGTCAGGTCATGATGAGGTCTAGTTGGGTTGGTAATGATGTGATCTCGTTGTATTAGGTCATGATGAGGTCTAGTTTGGTTAAGTTATGAGGTCTAGTGTGGTTGGTCATGATGAGATTCAGTTAAGTTTTGATGAGGTCTATTTGGTATAGTCATAAAGATATATATTTGTATTAGGTCATGTTGAGGTCTATTTGGGCTAGGTTATAATGAGATTTAGTTGGCTTAGGTCATGATGAGGTCTAGTTGGGTTAAGGTATAATCAGATCTATTTGGGTTAGGGTATGATGAGGTGTATTTTGGCCGGTCCTAATGAGATTTAGTTGGGTTAGAGTATGATGAGGTGCGGTTGTGTTGGTCATCATGAAATCTAGTTTTGTAGGTCACAGGAAGTCTAGCTGGGTTAGGTTATCTAAATTGCAACTGTCTTTTAAAAGTGACTTTGTGCCACATATACTTTGTGTTGTCCATGAATAGTACATGTGACACATGTAAAATATTTAAACTTGTATTTCATTATCTATTTACTTATTTTAATTGACAAAAACAAGTGACATATTTTTATGGTGTACAAAGTGTGATTTCGATATATGTTTCCATCTGGAATGGCCAATTCAAGCTAATTCGCATATCCATTACCTTACGTGTTTCTTTTTGTGTGTTTTTGGAAACACGTAAAATCTACTCTCTTTGCAATTTTCAAATATGAATTATAGT
Organism: Macaca nemestrina; assembly: GCF_043159975.1. NCBI lineage: Eukaryota > Metazoa > Chordata > Mammalia > Primates > Cercopithecidae > Macaca > Macaca nemestrina. The sequence goes on from NC_092145.1 coordinate 158,538,274, forward strand.
CACTGTGACTAATTATAGTCAAGTTCAAGACTATAAGTCACTAATTTAGTCACCTTTAGTACAATAGATCTCTTGAACTTATACCTTCCGTCAAACTGACCTTTGGTGTCATTTGACCAAAATGTCACCAACCCACCCCCCAGCACCTGGTAATCACCATAATACTTTTTCTTTTCTTTCTTTCTTTTTTTTGAGATGGAGTCTCACTCTGTCGCCAGGCTGGAGTGCAGTCACATGATCTCGGCTCACTGCAACCTCTGCCTCTCAGGTTCAAGCAATTCTCCTGCCTCAGCCTCCCGAGTAGCTGGGACTACAGGTGCACACCACCACACTTGGCTAATTTTTGCACTTTTAGTGGAGACGGGGTTTTACCACGTTGGCCAGGATGGTCTCGATCTCTTGACCTCGTGATCCACCCGCCTTGGCCTCCCAAAGTGCTGGGATTACAGCCGTGAGCCACTGTGCCCGGCCAGTAATCACCATAATACTTTTTCTTGTGAGTTCGACTTCTGGAGCCTCTACATATGGGTGAGATCATGTGGGATTTGGCTTTCTGCAGCTTATTTTACTTAATGTGATGTACTCCTGGTTGATCCATATTGTATCACAGGACAGGTTCCCCTTCTTAAAAGGCTGAATGGTATTCCATGGTGTAGAATCCCACGTTTTCTTTGTCCACATATCCTTAGGTGGACACTTAGGTTGGTTTCATAGCTTGGCTCTTGTGAGTCAGGCTGCAGTGAACATGGGACTGTAGATATCACCATAAGGTGCTCATTTCATTTCCTTTGGATCTATACGGAGGAGTGAGATTGCTAGATCATATGGTAGGTTTATTTATTTATTTATTTATTTATTTATTTGAGATGCAGTTTCGCTCTTGTTGCCCAGGCTGGAGTGCCATTTCGTGACCTCTGCTCACCACAACATCCGCCTCCCAGGTTCAGGCAATTCTCCTGCCTCAGCCTCCTGAATAGCTGGGATGACAGGCACATACCACCCAGCCCAGCTAATTTGTATTTTTAGTAGACACGGGGTTTCACCATATTGGTCAGGCTGATCTCAACCTCCCAACCTCAGGTTATCCACCTGCCTTGGCCTCCCAAAGTGCTGGAATTACAGGTGTGAGCCACCGCACCCATCTGCAATGAATACGGGAGTCTAGATGTCTCTGCAAAGTGCTAATTTCGTTTCCTTTGGATCTATACGGAGGAGTGAGGTTGCTAGATCCTATGGTAGGTGTATTGATCATTTTTTGAGGAACTCTCAAAAAAAAAAAAAAAATAAGGCCACCCCTTTAGACACACCTTAAAATCCAACCTCTCTGGTCGAAGATACTTAAAAAAAATGACGACGACATCCAACTGTAGTCTCCTGTCCAATGCACATTCACTTCCTAAGACATGAAAGAAACCACGCCGGGTGTGGTGGCTCATGCCTGTCATCCCAGCACTGTGGGAGGCCAAGGCGAATGGGTCACCTGAGGTCAGGAGTTCAAGACCAGCCTGGCCAACAGAGTGAAACCCCATCTCCACTGTTTTCCGTAATGACGGTACCAATTTCCATTGCACATAGAACATGTAATGCCTTCCCTCCCCAGACCCCTAAATACGAGGGATGGAGCAGAAGGCAGATGCACTGTGTTGGGGACTTATGTGTGGTATTTCTCTGCACATGCAGCAGTTGCTCAGTAAATGCAGGAATGACTCCAGCAAATGTCCCACATCCAGTTCCTTAAAGAAGCTCCCTCCAGATCTGAGGAGACAATTGCTGAAGGTGACGCTGGCCGAAGAAGATATCGCACATGCCACCCCACCTTCTCCATTCCTCCAATGTGCTGCCTCTGTCCTATGCCAGTGTTGACTGTGCCGCCATGGAAAATGCCCTGCCCATGAAGGTGGTCTTCCCAAATAATCGCTTCGCCTGGCTTTTTTTGATGCTCCCAGCTTTTTTCTGGCCACGTTGGTCTTTCATGGGAAGGTGGAGGCTTCCTTCTTACTTCGTCCCACCTTCCAGCATGTTTCCCTTTGATTTTCCTTTTTTTTTCTTTTTCAGATGGAGTCTAGCTCTGTTGCCCAGGCTGGAGTGCAGTGGCACGATCTCGTCTCACTGCAACCTCCGCCTCCTGGGTTCAAGCGATTCTTCTGCCTCAGCCTCCAGAGTACCTGGGATTATAGGCGCCTGCCACCATGTCTGGCTTTTTGTTTGTTTGTTTGTTTGTTTTGAGACAGAGTTGGGCTCTGTCACCAGAGTTGGGCTGGAGTGCAGTGGCCTGATCTCAGTTCACGGCAACCTCTGCTTCCCGGGTCCTGGTTCAAGTGATTCTCCTGCCTCAGCCTCCCTAGTAGCTGGGATTACAGGCATGCACCACCATGCCCAGCTAATTTTTATATTTTTAGTAGAGACCGGGTTTCACTATGTTGGCCAGGCTGGTCTTCTTTTTTTTTTTTTTTTTTGAGACGGAGTCTCGCTGTGTCGCCCAGGCTGGAGTGCAGTGGCCGGATCTCAGCTCACTGCAAGCTCTGCCTCCCGGGTTTTTACGCCATTCTCCTGCCTCAGCCTCCCGAGTAGCCGGGACTACAGGCGCCCGCCACCTCGCCCGGCTAGTTTTTTGTATTTTTTAGTAGAGACGGGGTTTCACCGTGTTAGCCAGGATGGTCTCGAACTCCTGACCTTGTGATCCGCCCGTCTCGGCCTCCCAAAGTGCTGGGATTACAGGCTTGAGCCACCGTGCCCAGCCCAGGCTGGTCTTCAACTCCTGACCTCGTGATCTGCTCGCCTCAGCTTCCCAAATCCCAAAGTGCTGGGACTGCAGGTGTGAGCCACCGTGCCTGGCCGCACCCTTTGATCTTGCGATGACTGATACAGCAGAGCTGCCCAGCAGTGGATGACTACTTAGATTTTAAAAGTTCATGAGATTTCATAAATCAGCTCATGAATGTACAAGGCCCCAGTGTAAAGGTTACCTTGACTTTGAATTTTTTTATCCTTTCTTGTTTTGTTTTGTGTTGGATGCATAAGACATTTATAGATGGAATATAGCTTTCAGGCTATTTCTTCCTCTCCCTCCCCTCGAAACCCACCTCCCTGAAATGCCTGCTGCCTCCTCAGCGCCAAAAGACTCCGAAAGCAAATATATGACGACAGTATATCATGTTCTATTTCTTTAAGGAAGTCAAAGGTGCAAATTACCTTGGCAGCTTCAGTCTTCTGATGTTTGAAACTTTGAATTCCTTCAAGGGAGTGCCAATTTAGATATTCCTTTTACTCTGCCCCGAAGGATGGGCTTCACGCTATTGATCTTAGCCGTCTCCCGCTGGAGCCAAACACATTTCCAACTTCAATTGTTTCACTGCCTCTCCTCTCTTAAATATTTTTTAACTCCTTGCTGAAAACACTTCTCATTGTTTTTTGAAAAGTGCATTCTGGTAGTTAATTTGGGAGCCCGTGGCCTTAATCCAGAGAAAGAATACCGAATACAATGGTAGGATATCAAACCGCATGGTGTCTTACTTGTGTTGGAGTGTGTAAATTCAACACACTATGTTGACTCAGCATGCAGGAATGCCAGAGAGAGCGATTGTTTGGTCATGTATTTTCACGCAGAGCCGGGGATGGTGCTGTACTTCGGAATACCTCACTGGCTCGGGCTGGGTGCAGGTAGGATGGAGATAGACTGGCCCCACCCCCTTGGTACCTGCTCCTTGCAGGTCAGCTGTTTGAAGCTGGTGTCCTGATCCTCCCTTCCAGCTCTCCTGGCACCCAGGAGGTTCTTGTTGAAGCCTGTGCACTTCACCTGCTAGATCTCATCTCCCTTCTCTCAACACTTTTTCCATGACCCTCTCTGAAAGGGAGTTTTGGGCTTGGCTCACCTTGGAAAGCAGTTAACGCCACACGTTGCCAACAGGTTAATGAAGGATGAGGCTGAAGGAGGAAGAATTTGCCAAGCTCCATTCCCCTCAAGAGCTGCCCCTTCAGAAACACCTTAAAATGCAACCTCCCTGGTCAAAGACATTTGAAAAAATGAGTATGAAAAGATCAGACTATAGTCTCCTGTTTAACACACGTTCACTTCCTAAGACATTAAAGAAACCAGGCCGGGTGTGGTGGCTCATGCCTGTCATCCCAGCACTGTGGAGGCCCAGGCGGGTGGATCACCTGAGGTCAGAAGTTCAAGACCAGCCTGGCCAACATGGTGAAACCCCGTCTGTACTAAAAATACAAAAATTAGCCAGCCATGGTGGCAGGTGCCTGTAATCTCATCTACTCGGGAGGCTGAGGCAGGAGAATTGCTTGAATCGGGGAGGTGGAGGTTGTGGTGAGCTGAGATCGCGCCACTGCACTCCAGCCTGGGCAACAGAGCAAGACTTTGTCTCCAAAAAAAAAAAATAATAATACTAATAATAAACACCTAATTAATGTTCTTTCACCCCAGATTTCCTCGTCTTTATTTTAGCTGTAACATGCCTTGTAGGCAAAACACCTCTTTCCATCCTTCTAAAGGCATATTCCTGAAACCTCACTTGAAGAGTTTTACAGAGCTGCAGAGACAGGAATAAGTAATCCTGAGCATGCAGCCAACTCACACGGGAACAGAAAACCAAACACCGCATCTTCTCCCTCATCAGTGGGAGCTGAAGAATGAGAACACATGGACACAGGGAGGGGAACATCACACACTGGGGCCTGTCAGGGGTTTGGAGGGCTAGGGCAGGGATAGCATTAGGAGAAACACCTAATCTAGATGACGGGTTGATGGGTGCAGCAAACCACCATGTCACGTGTATGCCTATGTAAGCAACCTGCACTTTCCGCACATGTACCCCAGAACTTCAAGTACAATTAAAAATGAGAAAAAGAAAGAAATCGTGAGCACGCAGTAGGAAGCGCGGTCTGTGATCACGTGCGTTGCGCAGTCTGTGAGTGCACACTGGGATGTTCCTAGCGTAAAAGCTCCTTTGAAAATTCCATTTCCACCCTGACATTTTAATGCACATTTTTATGCTTATGCTATTCTCCGCTCTCACGTGCAAATTACGCCAGCAGGTGCCCTGAGTCCCTGTCATTATTGAAAAGTAGAATGTGAAATGCATTCGTACTTTCTGCCGATGCAGGCTAAAGAAAATGGCTCTTAAATGCATAGCTTTAGTCTGCCAAAATGACTGTCAAGTTAAACGCTAGCAAAAAGGGAAGTCCATCAAAGGCACATTTCAAATTTGTGTTATACTTCTCTTAAAAACCTCTTTTTTTTTGCAGTTAATAGTTTCTGGATGATCATCCAAGTCACTGTATCTTTTTTCTTTTTATCCTTTTAGCTGGAAATAATGACAGCAAAGCCAAACAAGTTGTAAGCAAAATAAAAGAAGAAACCTTGAACGACAAAGGTACCGAGAGATACTCCAATGGCTTTTTTTCCCCCCCTTGGGACAGGTCGTTTGCGTGGTGCATGGCTGAGCTTCAGTCATGTGCCAAGTGGCATTTGGGAGCGATGCCTCTGCTTTTTGCAATTTCTTTTGGGGATTTCTGGCCCCATCGTAGAGCAGGAAATGGTGAAGGCAAGGCGAAGATAGCATCGCTCAGCTCCGACACCTGCTGGGAGAGGCGTGCGGATGTGCTGGTAGCTTGCACTCTTAGTCAAATGTGGGTTCCCCGGGGATCAGGAGCCATTGTCCTTTCTTGTTGACCTCCAGGGCACATGCCAGGAGGTGCCTCTGCTGGTCGGGAGTTCTTGACTTAAGCTAAATTAGGCCAGGTGTGGTGACTCACGCCTGTAATCCCAGCACTTTGGGAGGCCAAGGCAGGTGGATCACCTGAGGTCAGGAGTTCGAGACCAGCCTGGCCAACATGGTGAAGCCCCGTCTCTACTAAAAATACAAAAATTAGCCAGGCATGGTGGCGTGTGCTTGTAATCCCAACTACTCGGGAGGCTGAGGCAGGAGAATCGCTTGAACCCAGGACTGCCTGGGAGACAGAGCAACACTCTGTCTCAAAACAAAAAAGAAAGAAAAAAAGATAACTCAAACAGGAATGTGCTTGCCCTTAAGATTTTCGACCAGGTGCTAGACCAAATTCTGGTGTGCTCTTTCTGCCTGTTCACACTGAGCAAGGTGTGCACACAACTTTCTAATATCCTTCCAGATTCTCAATGCTCTGTCCTTTTATTTGATTATTTTACTTTTCATTTGTATACATGTAGGCAGCGCAAGTACAGTTTTTGTTACATGGATGAATGGCGTAGTGGTGAGGTCTGGGCTTTTAGTATAGCTAACCCCTGAATCATGTACATTGTACCTGAGAGGTAATTCTTCATCCCTTGCCCCTCTTCCACCTCCCGCCCTTCTGACTCTTCAATGTCTGTTATTCCACTGTCTGTCCATATAGACACATTATTTAGCTCCCACTTATAAGGAAGAATGCAAGAGGTCGGTCAGGGTGGTGGGAAAAATTGTAGAAAGATGTAAACCTTCTTGGAAGGCCGGAACATTTTACAAACACTTCAGAATAAGATTTGGCTGTAGGCAGCCAGATTCTCTTATCTGGTGCCTGAAAGCTTAGGTTAGATAACAAGGGGAATGTAAAGAAACTGATCTAGATAAGTTAGTTTACTTACACATCAGAACCTGGCCTTTAATCATCCACGCACAGAACTACTCTGTCCCTCTCTCCAGGTTAGGGGGACAACCATATGAATTGCCCACGAATGTGTTGACTCAAGGCCTTTGTCATTAAATCTCTACTAAATAAAGGCCCGCAGTGCCAGCTTGTCAAAGCCACGGCTGCTGATTCTTTTTTTTTGAGACGGAATCTCGCTCTATTGCCCAGGCTGGAGTGCAGTGGCGCCATCTCGGCTCACTGCAAGCTCCGCCTCCCGGGTTCATGCCATTCTCCTGCCTCAGCCTCTTCAGTAGCTGGGACTATAGGCGCCTGCCACTACGCCCGGCTAATTTTTTGTATTTTTAGTAGAAACGGGGTTTCACTGTGTTAGCCAGGATGGTCTCGATCTCCTGCCCTCATGATCCGCCCACCTTGGCCTCCCAAAGTGCTGGGATTACAGGCGTGAGACACCGCACCCGGCAGCTGCTGACTCTTTACAACACCCTGCTCCGTGTCTGGGAGCGGCCCCATCCCCTAGCCCACTCTTTCACTGCAAACCTGTGTCTGAGTGCATTTGTTCATCCGTCCTTCAGCCAAAGTATGTGCATCGGACCCAGGAAGTTGGACTCGACATAAGAACAATGGGATTTGACTTTTGGTTTCTGAGTGATTTCCCTTAGAGTAATGGCCTCCAGTTCCATCCATGTTGCTGCAGGAGACAGGGTTTCCTCCTTTCTTATGGCTGCATAGTATTCCATCGGGCATAGGTATATATTGTCTTTATCCTTTTGTGTGTTGTTGGACACCTAAATTGTTTCCATATCTTGGCTCCTGTGAGTAGTGCTGCAATGCACGTATGAATGCAGGCGTTTCTTTGATACACCGATTTCATTTGCTTTGAGTCTATGCCTAGTAGTGGGATTGCTGAATGATGTGGTGCTTTTATCTTTAATGATCTGAGGAACTTCTGTACTGTTTTTCATAGTGGCTGTACTAATTCACGTTCCCACCAATGGTGTAAGAGGGCCCCTTTTTCTCTACACCCTCCCCAACACTTGTAATCAATGATAGAAATCATCATTCTGGCGGGTGCGGTGGCTCGCACCTGTCATCCCAGCACTTTTTGGGAGGCCAAGGCGGGTGGATCACCTGAGGTCAGGAGTTGGAGACCAGCCTGGCCAACATGGTGAAACCCTATGTCAACTAAAAATACAAAAATAAGCCAGGCGTGGTGGCGGGGGCCTGTAACCCCAGCTACTCAGGAGACTGAGGCAGGAGAATCACCTGCACCCAGGAGGCGGAGGTTGCAGTGAGCTGAGATCACACCATTGCAGTCCAGCCTGGGCGACAGAGCAAGACTCTATCTCAAAGAGAAAAAAAAAAAAAAAAACATAAAAAAACAGAAACAAAACAGCCTTCTGACAATACCATGTTAGCTGGTGTGCGATGATAGCTCATGGTGATTTTGATTTGCATTTCCCTGATGGTTAGTGATGTTGAGTACCTTTTCTTTGTTTATTTTTTTGTTTGTTTGTTTTTGAGACGGAGTCTCACCCTGTCACCTAGGCTGGAGTGCAGTGGCGCGATCGCAGCTCACGGCAAACTCTGGCTCCCGGGTTCAAGCGATTCTTCTGCCTCAGCCTCCTGAGTAGCTGAGATTACAGGCGTGTGCCACCACGCCTGGCTAATTTTTGTATTTTTAATAGAGATGGGGTTTCACCATGTTGACCAGGCTGGTCTCGACCTCCTGACCTCAGGTGATACGCGTGCCTCAGCCTCCCAAAGTGCTGGGATGACAGGCGTGAGCCACCAGGCCTGGCTGAGTACCTTTTGCTAAAAGCACCTTTTCATATACCTGTTGGCCATCGAAATGCTAAGTGCTTTTCTCAGCCGTGTTTATGTGTGGTACCTTACATTTTTAAAAAAAATGCATATCCCTTCCTGGGCTGTTTGAATTGAGATGGTTTTTTGAGAATTTCTCCAAGCACAGACTGGGTGTAGTTTGATTCTTTGTTTCTTTGTTTGTTTTTTGACACAAGCTCTCAGTCTATCGCCCAGGCTGGAGTACAGTGGTGTTATTTCGGCTCACTGCAACCTCCGCCTCCCAGGCCCAAGTGATTCTCCTGCCTCAGCCTCCCCAGTAGCTGGGAATACAGGTGTGCAGCAGCACACCCAGCTAATTTCTGTAGAATCGCGGTTTCGCCTCGTTGCCCAGGTTCATCTTGAACTCCTGGTCTCAAGCGGTGCATTCACCTCGGCCTCCCCAAGTGCTGGGGTTACAGGCGTGAGCCACTGTGCCTGGCCTATTTTGATGATGATGATGAAGATGGTGATGATGATGATTGGAGACGGAGCCTCACTCTATCGTGCAGGCTGGAGTGCAGCGACGTGATCTCGGCTCACTGCAGCCTCTGCAGCCCGGGTTCAAGCGATTGTCCTGCCTCAGAGATTCTTCTGCCTCAGCCTCCCGAGTAGCTGGGATGACAGGTGCCCGCCACCACGCCCGGCTAATTTTTGTATTTTTAGTAGTGACGGGGTTTCACCATCTTGGCCAAGCTGGTCTGGAACTCCTGACCTCATGATCCACTCGCCTCAGCCTCCCGAAGTGCTGGCATGACCGGCGTGAGCCACCGCGCCCAGCCTTGATTCTTTTGAAAAGCCGCGAGAGTGAAAGGACCAGCACACAGAGCTGAGCCAGATCCCTGCCTCTGCTCATATCTCCTTTCTACCCTAAGCTTGGTGAAACACCTTGTTCCCTCTGCCAAGGACTGGGGTGTGTTGAAATTTGATAGCCAGCATGGCAGGATCCCTTTGATTTTCAGGAACACAGCTGTCGGGGCTCCCCCTGAGGCAGAGCCAAGGCCAATGTGCGATACCACAAACTGGCAGCAGCCTGGCCACATCTTTTCTCCTCATTAGGATGTGCCTTGGGACGAAAGGATTGGTTTCTGTGTAGTGGGATAATTAAGGAATTAGAGAGACCGAGGGGTTGAGGAGGAATTGCTTAATTATTTAGGTGTACCCACCCGGTCGGATGAACATTGAAAGGACTGAGTGTTTTGAACAAAGAGTTTGGATGTTTTTTAAGTATTTTGTGGGGCGGGGGGAGATCTGTGTAGGGGGAAGTATATTGTAGAAGTGAGAAACAAAGACGCTAATTTAATTGAGACATGGATCGTACTATTTTTTATTTTTTAAGGAATACTATGTTTTCTGATTTCAGACTATTTGCCTAGTGACTTTGTAGCTGTACCGCTGGCTAAGCAGTTCTTACAATGCTTGCGAAAGGGAGAGATGAGGCTTATTTAGCCACCGAAAAGCAGGCAGTTAACTCTTAAAGGACTTCAGCTCTTTCTCTTCCTCAGGGAGAAGTGGGTTTTCTCACATCCAGCTGAGTTTTTGCTTGTGTATTTTTTAATTTTCGTAAATTCCTGTTTCATCTGTGACAGTGGCTCCTATTCCCTGCCACCTTGGCCCTTCCTCATTTGCAGCAGTTTTTCAAAGAACTGGCATTTTCTAACACAGTGAATCCCAGAGTGCCTTCTCCGGACCTGTAACATCAGCATTTCCGGGGAGCAGACAAGAAATGCAAGTTCCCAGGGCCCCGCTGTGAATCGGGGCCTCTGGGGGTGGGAGTGGGGCCCTGCAATCTGCATTATTATGAGGCCGTTAAAAGATTCCCAGGTGCCTTCAAGTGGTAGATTTGCTGCCATCCTAAAGGCATTCAACCATCAATCTGCAGCCCAAGGTGAAGTTTCTGGAAACTGGCAAGTGAGGCATTCTTTCCTCATGACGTTTTGCTTTTAATCTGAACGGCTAAAAAACTATATAAAGAATAGTTTCCAAAAATTCATGTATGTGATCCGCCTAACCAAAATGACAGCAGAGAGGCAATGATTTATAATCACCGACTTAATTTTATTCGATTCTGAAAATGTTTCAGATTTAGGCAACACACATTTTGACCAATAATTTTTTTTTTTTGAGACAGAGTTTCACTCTTGTTGTCCAGGCTGGAGTGCAGTGGCACGATCTCGGCTCACAGCAACCTCCGCCTCCCAGGTTCAAGCGATTCTCCTGCCTCAGCCTCCCGAGTAGCTGGGATTACAGACACCCACCACTACACCCAGCTAATTTTTTGTATTTTTAGTAGAGATGGGGTTTCACCGTGTTAGCCAGGCTTGTCTCAAACTCTTGACCTCAGATAATCCACCCACCTCGGCCTCCCAAATTGCTGGGATTACAGGCATGAGCCACTGCGTCCAACCGCAGTAACACATCGTTGCTATTTTCTTGGAAAAGTTTGTGTAGAATATTCGATCATCCGTTCTTTAAAATGCAATGTTTTGTGGACAAGTAGCATGACTAACACATGATTTGTTCACACCATTAAAAATTTTTAGTTTATTTTTGGCATATCAATACCGATGGCCTTTAGTTCAATCTTATAGAAAAGAAGAAAAGAATTGTTTGGGCTCTCTGTGGCTGTTTCAAAGGTTTACAATCTTGTAAGAAGGTGGGAAGATGTGGTGTGCAGTGGAGATGGTTAATGGGCACAAAAATATACTTAGATAGAATGAGTAAGATCTCATATTTGATAGCACAAAAGGGTGACTCCAGTCAACAATACTTCATGGTCCATTTAAGAATAACTAAAAGTGGACAGACGTGGGGGCTCACCCCTGAATCCCAGCCCTTTGGGAGGCCGAGGCAGGTGGATCACTTGAGGTCAGGAGTTCGAGATCAGCCTGGCCGTCAGCCAAGATCGTGCCACTGCACTCTAGCCTGGGCAACAGAGCAAGACTCTGTCTCCAAAAAACAAACAAACAAAATGAATTAACGTTCTTTCACCCCGAATTTCCTAGTCTTTATTTTATCTGTAACATCCCTTGTAGGCAGGAACATGTCTTAGAACCTGGGAGGCAGAGGTTGCTGTGAGCTGAGATCATGCCACTGCACTCCAGCCTGGACTGCAGAGACTCCGTCCCCCCCAAAAAATAAAATAAAATAAAATAAAACATAACTAAAGGTGTAATTGGAATGTTTGTGACACAAACAAGTGACGAATGCTCGAGGGGGGATGGATACCTAATTTGATGTGAGTATTACACATTTCATACCTGTATCAAAATACCTTAATATGCCATAAATATATATACCTAGTATGTACCCAGGCAATTTTTTTTTTTAAGAAAAAAGTTTAAAATCTGAACAGGTTTGGACATCCATCAGTGGTGGCCCTGGCATGTCCACTGCTGGGGGACTGTCCATCCTGGGTAGAGGATGCCGAGGCCCAGCTGGGAGGGGCCATTTCGGCTGTGGCCGTTGAGCCTTTATCTCAACTGAGTCTGTCTCCAGGCTTGGTTCTTGTCCCCACAACCACCAGTTGTCCCATGAGGGACAGAGGGAGCTGATGTGCTGTTTCATTCTTGCTCTGCTGGGATACCTGCATTGGGAGACCGCGGTTGAGCCGTGTGGATTGATTTTTAAGCGAAAAGCACACGTCCTGACTCCAGGAGCACAGACTGCTGTGGAGTGCCAGGCATGCAATTATTTCGACATGCTGGGCGCCTCTCTAGCCTGCTTTCCCCTCCTGCCTTCCCTGCTCTCAATTCTCTCTCCTTAGTTCTTGAGTGAATGCTCTGGCCTGCGTACTTTGTTGTCCTTTCTGTCTTTGAAGTCGTGCTCCGCTGAGATCCCACGCTGGGCAGGGCATGGGCAGCCACGTCCCCACAGAAGGCCGGCTAATTGGGCTCTGGAATTAGAAATGCGCGATTGTGTTCAGGAATCTGGGCGAGATGGCTCGTTGCCCAAGCTAGGGATTTTCCAGGGAAACGCTTGAACTCCTTGTCATCATTTAGCCGTCGTGCCCACACCTTCGTGGCTCCTGGGTAATTACCTGCTGATGAAAGCTGTCTTACTTAGAACAAATAGTCTCGTTCACTTACCGAAACTCCTCCGAATACAAATAAATCAAACCCAGCAACTCAATGAAAGCCAACACAGAAAGGCACAGCCGTGTTCAAATGAACCCAGATGGGGAGAGAGAACCGCTGAAACAGTCTTAAAGGCGCCGAAGCAAGGTCCATTCCGCCGTGGTGCAGGCCATGGTGGGCTCCTCATCCTAAATCCCAACAGAGATCAGAGTACACACGAGCTGCGTGCTCTCTTTGGACGGTGCGCGGCGTCCTCATTTTCTATAACGATTGTGTAGCTTTAATCACAAACAGCATCTTCTGATGCATTTAGCTTCCCAGCCAGATGTGATGGCTCTCACGCCTGTCATCCCAGCACTTTGGGAGGCCGAGGCAGGAAGATAGCTCGAGGTTAGGAGTTCAGGACCAGCCTCACCAACATGGTGAAACCCCATCTCTACTAAAAATACAAAAATTAGCCAGGTGTGGTGACGGGTGCCTGTCATCCCAGCTACTCAGGAAGCTGAGGCAGGAGAATGGCTTGAACCCGGGAGACGGAGGTTTACGGTGAGCCGAGATCCTGCCACTGCACTCCAGCCTGGGCGACAGAGCGAAACTTCATCTAAAAAAAAAAAAAAAAGCTTCCCAAATATTATTCTGCCAGTACCTTGTGCTGTTTTCCTCGGAAAGAGGAACTAGCTGTTTGCTTCGTGTGCTTCTACCCAGTTATTAGGTCAAGTTTGTTTTCAGGAAAAGAAACCACGGGTCAATGCCTTCTGTGATTGATGGGTGTCAAGAAGGTCCATGGTGCATGCTGCCTTGGGAGGCACTTCTACCTTGGAAACAGATCTTTGTGAACCATTATTTTGGCCTATCCAATGACCTGTAAAATACTCGAATTGATCATGAAAACAGAAGACTGTGGAATCAGGATGAAACTTGATAACAGATAATCCACGTAATGTAGTAGCTTGAAAACACGAGGGTCAGTGAAGCGTAGGATGAGTGCCTGTCGTCAGTCAGAAAGCGCTTTGTGACCTGTTCCGCGTGCAAGAGAAGAGTGTGTTGTTTTGGAAATGGCCGCCCTCCTCATCACCTGTGCCCGCTAAAGTCTGAGCTCTGTGAGGGCAGAGATGGATTGTACCTTCTGAGTCTCTGCTCCAGTGCCTGAAACACAGTGGCTCCCAGGACAGTCTACCTCGGGGCCTGTTTTATAGGCTCACCTGTGACACATGACTGGGACGTGCGTTATTCATGATGACATACAAGACTCTCTGTGTAGGCGTCTACTGGTCTTCATCATCAAACACAGCGAGAACTCCAGGTCTGGAGGCAGACATATCTTGGGGCAAGAAGACACCTAGAATGTTTCTTCTACCTGTAGACTTTCGGATTGGATAGAAGGGTTCTTAAGGAACTTGAAAAACTTGGAAAAATGACGATGTGAGTGTTGATGGCATGGAATTTTCCCCACACCCCTGGGTATGCATTTTTAATGTGCAGAATTCTTGAGACACGATTTTACAGCATAGAGTCCTTGAGGCATAATGTCTGCAGAACTTGAAATCATAGCACTTGATGTGAGTGTGTTAACCAACGATTAATTATGTTTATCCCCAAGAGAAGTTTTAACCAGATTGTGGATGTGTATTCTGGTTCAGCATATATTAAAAATCACCTTCGTGTTTTTTCTTTTGTTTGTTTTTTTTTTTTGGAGACAAGGTCTTGCCTGTCACCCAGGTTGGAGTGCAGTGGTGTGATCATAGCTCACTGCAGCCTCAAACTCCCGGGCACTGGTGTGATCATAGGTCACCACAGCCTCAAACTCCTGGGCACAAGCTATCTTCCCACCTCAGCCTCCAGGGTAGCTGGGACTACTAGCATGCACCACTGCACATGGCTAATTTTGTTTTTTAAATTTTTTCCAGAGATGGGGTCTCGTTACGTTGCCCTGGCTGGTCTCAAACTCCTGGCCTCAAGTGATCCTCCCACCTTCCAAAGTGCTGGGATTACAGGTTAAGACACCAAGCTCAACCCTACATTTTGTTTGTTTGTTTGTTTGGTTTGTTTGTTTGTTTTGAGACGGAGGCTTGCTCTGTTGCCCAGGCTAGAGTTCAGTGGTGCGATCTTGGCTCACTGCAACCTCCGACTCCCTGCTTCAAGCCATTCTCCTGCCTCAGCCTCCCAAGGAGCTGGGATTACAGGCATACACCATCACACCCAGCTAATTTTTTGTATTTTTAGTAGAGACAGGGTTTCACCGTGTTAACCAGGATGGTCTTGATCTCCTGACTTTGTGATCTGCCTGCCTTGGCCTCCCAAAGTGCTGGGATTACAGGCGTGAGCTAACATGCTCGGCCTGTGTTTTTTTTTTTTTTAAACATAAAATGGCCCTTATTGACTATTTTCTTTTTCATAGTGAGTCCTTTTGTTTCCTTCATGTTTCTGAGTAGTGTCCTGAGTTAGGCTGCAGACGACATATGTGTAGATAGACAGATAGATGGGTTCCTGTTCGTAATTTTTCCTTGAAGCCATTGTATGTGTTCTCATGCACGGCCGTAGATGTCCCACACTCTCTGAAAGTTTAATGTGTCCTTGCAGGTCTCACGGTGTCCCTTCTATTCAGGGCTCTTCGTTTCTCAGGGTCGTAAGGCTTAATTTTAACCTTCCAAATCACTATGGCCGAGGTGGGTGGATCACAAGGTCAGGAGATTGAGACCATCCTGGCTAACACGGTGAAACCCCGTCTCTACTAAAATACAAAAAATTAGCCGGGCGAGGTGGCAGGCACCTGTAGTCCCAGCTGCTCGGGAGGCTGAGGCAGGAGAATGGCGTGAACCTGGGAAGCGGAGCTTGCAGTGAGCTGAGATTGCGCCACTGCACTCCAGCCTGGGCAACAGAGCGAGACTCAGTCTCAAAATAACTAACTAACTAACTAAATAAATAAATAAATAAAAATACAAAAATTAGCCAGGCATGGGGGCGCATGCCTGTAATCCCAGCTACTCAGGAGGCTGAGGCAGGAGAATTGCTTGAACCCGGGAGGCGGAGTTTGCAGTGAACTGAGATTGCACCACTGCACTCCAGCCTAGGTGATATAGCAAGAGTCCATCTCAAAAAAAAAAAAAAAAAAAGGATATGCATTTAAGGTTCCTTTGCATGTTTTCCTGGCTCGATAGAGCCCAGTGTCTATTTTCACTAGGGAGCAAAACGGCCTTTCCATGGGCTTTTAAATACGTAAGAATCGGCACATCCACACACGGGCCTCCCAGATAGTTGGTGCGTTTGCAGAAATGACGACGCATTGTCGTTCACAGCCTTTCGGGTTTCGGTCTCCAACTCCTGGCCTCAGGCGATCCTCCTACCTCAGCCTCCCAAAGTGCTGGGATGACAGGCACAGTGAGCCACCGTGCCCAGCTGTTTTTTGAAAACTCATCGTCTCCTATTTCCCTAGTATTTAGGGTTAGGGTTAGAGTTAGGTAGAGGTTAGAGGTGCTCTGACTGGAGTGTTTACCAAGTCTTGGAGCCCACCTCTGGCGGAATCACCGCCTGCAGTTGGAAGCAAGGCTGTTTCTGAGATGAGTAATACTGACATATTTTGCTTTTGAATGCACGATTGCCCCGATCCATCCCGAGATACTTCTGCAGCACCTCGAGATCCTTAATCCCTGCTCCTGCTCGCTTACCAGGGTCTGCAAGTGAGCCCCCTTCTGTAACTAATCTCTTTGTGCAGTCCTTCTCCAGACCCTGAATCTGTCAGCCTGTTGGCATATGTATCTGTGTGTGTGTGTGCGTGTGCGCGCGTGCTCTGAGGATATTGGCACTTTTTAATCTTCTTCCATTAGACGACAAGGCTGGGGGCTTCCCCTTGCCGCCGACTTGCCGGCACACCTGGGGCATGTTTAATAAGTGATTGTGTATGATCTGCTTTGCAAATGCTCCACTTCACATTTTTCAATCCCGCCCGTAACGAGGACTGGGGTTGTTTTACAAGTTAATTACCCAAAAGATTATCGAGTGGGTTTAGAGGCACAAATTGTACGCGCTATTTAACAGATAAGAAATAATGAGTGTTGTTAAAATGGGGAAAAAAAAAAGGCTCTGTCAGCGGGGGGAGTTATCTGTTCCCTGCCTGGCTATGTTACTGGGTTTTTTTTTTTTGTCTGTGAGTGAGAACTGAGGTAGAGAAACAAGGCTCTTCTCCCACCAGAGCACAGGCGGCACGTGTGAAAATAACTATTCACAGTTTCTTTCCCACCGTGTCTCAAGAGGGGCAAATGCCAGGGCCGGGTGCGGTGGCTCACGCCTGGAATCCCAGCACTTTGGGAGGCCGAGGCAGGAAGATTGCTTGAGGCCAGGAGTTCGACAGCAGCCGGGGTGGCGCGGCGAGACTCTGTCTCTACAAACTATTAACAAATCAGCCTGGCTTGGTGGGGTGCACTGGGGTCCCAGCTACTTGGGAGGCAGAGGCAGGAGGATCGCTTGAGCCCAGGAATTCGAGACCAGCCTGGGCAACATAACAAGACTTTGTCTCTACAACTAAATTAAAGTTAGCCAGGTGAGGTGGGACGTGCCTGGAGTCCCAGATACCCAGGAGGCTGAGGCGGGAGGATGGTTTGAGCCTGGAGGTCAAGGCTGCAGTGAACCATGATCGCGACCCTGAACTTTAGCTTGGACGACAGAGCAAGACCCTTTTCTCTGAATAAAAATGGAATAATAATAAAAAGAAGCTGAATTTCAGGTGTTTTCAGCTGTTCTCTTTATTCCTTCAAATGCCTCTGTATTCTGCAGTATCCTTTAAAATATTAAGAGCAATTCCAGCTACTCAGGAGGCTGAGACAGGAGAATCGCTTGAACCCGGGAGGCGGAGTTTGAGGTAAGCCGAGAGCGTGCGACCGCACTCCAGCCTGGGCGACAGAGCGAGACTCTGTCTCAAAAAAAAAAAAAAAAAAAAAAAAATATATATATATATATATATAAAGTGCAATTAATGAAGGCATGAATGATGGCTAGGGGAACTATGTGGGGTCCTTTGCTCTTTTTCTCATAAACTGTAGCTCCAAACGCTTCCAAACAGGAAATATTCTCTGTACAGCATGCACAGGAGCTTATTTAGTGTTTTTTTCTTTTTTTTGAGACGGAGTTTCACTCTTGTTGCCCAGGGTGGAGTGCAGTGGTGTGATCTCGGCTCACTGCAACCTCCGCCTCCCAGGTTCAAGCGATTCTCCTGCCTCAGCCTCCCGAGTAGCTGGGATTACAGGTGCGCGCCACCATGGCCAGCTAATTTTTGTATTTTCAGTAGAGACGGGGTTTCACCACGTTGGCCAGGATGGTCTCGAACTCCTGACCTCGTGATCTGCCCACCTCAGCCTCCCAAAGTGCTGGGATTACAGGTGTGAGCCACTGCGCCCGGCCCCAACTCCAACTCTTATCCTCACCTGTAGCTCTAACCTGTTAACATCGCTTGTAAATGTGACGTCATCCTCACCTGTAGCTGTAATCTCGTCTTCACCTGGCATTCTGACCTCTTACCCTCTCCTGTAGCTCTAACCTGTTATCCTCACCTGTAGCTGTGACATCATCGTCGCCTGCAGCTGTAACCTCATCCTCCCCTGGAACTCTGACCTGGCCCACTGGCTTGCAGTATGTGGGTGGGGCCGAGTTCCCTCCTGCCCTGGCCCCCTGCTGCCACAGAGTGTCCAGGTCTCTCCCATGGGGCAGGTGTACCCCTCCCTGGGCCTCCCCTGGGCCCACTGGCCTTCTCAGGAACCTTGCTGTCTGCACTCCCATCCCCGTCCTGCCCTCTCCTCTGGCGCTCTGTCTGCTCAGATGTCCACACGGCCTAGGCACCTGCAGCCACCAGGACAGCCAGCCCGGACACAAACAGCCTCGCCTCGGGTTCCCCCTGCATCTGCCAACCCATTTTGTCCATAGCCAAGGTTCTTCTGTGAAAAATCGTAACAGTCATGAAACTCATGAGTGATCGGGCAAATCAGAAAAATTGCCAGGGATCCCACCACAGACACACATCCCTGAACCCCGAATGATCCCTGTGTGTTGTGTGCGCACAGGAGACGCAGAGGTCCCTGTGTGTCGTGTGTGCAGAGGAGACGGGCAGGTCCCTGTGTGTCATGTGTGCAGAGGAGACGGGGAGTCCCCGTGTGTCGTGTGTGCAGAGGAGACGGGGAGTCCCCGTGTGTCGTGTGTGCAGAGGAGACGGGGAGTCCCCGTGTGTCGTGTGTGCAGAGGAGACGGGGAGTCCCCGTGTGTCGTGTGTGCAGAGGAGACGGGGAGTCCCTGTGTGTCGTGTGTGCAGAGGAGACGGGCAGGTCCCTGTGTGTCGTGTGTGCAGAGGAGACGGGGAGGCATCAACACACATTTCATGCTCACATTTCCATTCACTGTCCACACTGCACACTTGTACATGGTCAATGTCCAGACATTTATATTTTGTTTACGTGTGATATTCATCTGCTTTATATATATTCATATTTTAGGTTTATATATTTATTGTATATGCATTTATATACTTGATATATATTAATATTTTAGGTTTGCATACTTAATATATATTTATTTTATTATAATGCATATACATCAAATTGTTATGTATTATATGTGATGTATTATGTTCAGTGTATATATATTAAACACATAATGACATAATATGAATTTATATTATAATGTATATACATATGAATTCACATTCATAGGTATGTTACATTTTGTAATGTATATATAGTAATGTATAGTTTGTAATATAAAATTATATAAAAGATATACTTTGATATATTTTATTTATATATTTATATATAAAAATAATATATGCAGAATACATTTTGTATGTATATAAAATATATATTACATAAATATATAACTATAAATTATATTTGTATGTCATTATAAAGAGATTATTTATATTAAATATTTATTCTATAAATAGTATATATTTATATTTAATAGATTTTTTAAAGCATACTTTATAATAAACACAGATTTATAATATATAAGTATAAACTGTAGTTATTGAATGTTTAATTTTATGTATATATTATTTTACATATATCATACTATGTTACACAATATATAATACATAATAAGCATATATCATGATATATAATATAATAAACATATTGTAACATGTAATATATAATAAATATATATCAATATATAAAATATAAAATTAATATATACATAAAATTATAAACCTACTTATTTTATTTTACTTTTTAAGAGACGTGAGTCTTGCTGTGTTGCCCAGGCTGGCTTTGCCTCTGGGACTCAAGTGGTCCTCCCACTTCAGCCTCTCGAGGAGCTAGCACTACAGGCGTGCACCATCATGCCCTCCTAAATTACATGTGCCGTATATATAAAATTATAAATGCTTTACATCTACTATCTGAAATTATATATGCTTTAGATAAAGGCAGAGATTTCATAAATCTGAACTGTAACGTGCGTGGCATTTAAATCCCGTTGAAGTGAAGGGCTGGGCTTGAGGCTAGCATTGCCCTCCCTGACCATCATACCCATTGCCATTTCCCCAGGATCAGAAACCCTTGGGGGGATTGGGATGCTTTGTTTAAGCAGCACGTTTGAACTGCAGGCGTGCCTGTGGCCTCCCTGTGGGGAGGGATGGTGAAGGACAGCATTTTCCCTCCTCCTTCCTAACCTTACAAACCTCACTTGGTTGGATGCATCATTGCTGCCTCATCCACATGGATCACCTTGGACTGTGTAGCAATCACTGCTCTTATTTATCACAGTCCCTCTTGAATTTCTTTCCTTTTTTTTTTGAGACAGAGTCTCGCTCTGTCACCCAGGCGGGAGTGCAGTGGCGCGATCTCGGCCTCCTGGATTCAAGCAATTCTCCTGCCTCAGTCTCCCCAGTAGCTGGGATTACAGGCTTGTGCCACCACAGCCGGCTAATTTTTGTATTTTTAGTAGAGACGGGGTTTCACCATGTTGGTCAGGCTGGTCTCGAACTCCTGATCTCAGGTGATCTGCCCACCTTGGCCTCCCAAAGTGCTGGTATCACAGGAGTCCTCTTCAATTTCACTTAAGACAGGTTGGGTGCTTTGGGGCAGGTTTCTCACATCAGCCTTTGCATTTTTGGGCGTGACCCCTGTGTCTGCTGCCTTGTACATTCCTGTCTTACTTGGCGGGATTCCATCCCTAGGTGGGTTGATTTTTACCCCCAGTCCCCTGCCTGCCTGAGAATTCCTGCCCGTGACTCCTCACGGGAAAGGGCTCTTGGCTGCCTCTTAAATTCTTGGGTTATGCCTTCGTGCATCCCTTCTGACTGAGGGCAGGCCACTTATATTCTGTCTTGAAGGAACCTGACTTTTAAGGAGGGGCCACCTGGAGAGTTTCTTTATAATTGGAGTTCGCTGACTGCCCCAGGATAGATTACTAATGCCTACCAAATTCATGGGTCCCCAATAAAACAGCATTCCACGAAATAAAAAGTAAGAACAGATGGCACCAGCAGTTGCCACTGCTGGGTATATACCCCAAAGAATTGGAAACAGGGTCTCCAACAGATATTTGCACAAACCACGTTCACAGTAGCAGCATTATTTACAATAATCAAAAGGTAGAGAGAAACTGTGTCCCTCCACCAGCAAATGGATAAGCAAAATGTACCCAAATGGTGGAATATTACGCAGTCATAAAAAGGAAGGATATTCAGATGCATGCTGCAATGTGGGCTAACCTTGAGGTTATTAATGCTAAGTGAAATAAACCAATCCCAAAAGGACAAACACTGTAGGATTCCACTCCTAGGAGGTACACAGAGTACCTTTAAATTCTTAGAGACAGAAAGTAGAATGGGGTGGTTACAGGGGTTGGGTGAGGAGGAGGTGGGGAGTTCATGTTTAATGGGAACAGAGTTTCCATTTGGCAGGATGAAAATATTTTGGAGATGCACGGTGGTGATGGCCGCATAACAATATGAATGTATTTAATACCACTTTACTGTGCATGTAAACATGGTTAAAATGCTCAACTTTATGTGATGTGTATTTTTCCACAATTAAAAATTATTTTTTAAAAATGCAGCTGGGCATGGTGACTCACGCCAGCACTTTGGGAGGCCGAGGCGGGTGGATCACCTGAGGTCAGGAGTTTGAGACCAGCCTGACCAACATGGAGAAACCTCCTGTCTACTAAAAATACAAAATTAGCCGATCATGGTGGCGGGCGCCTGTAATCCGAGCTATTCGGGAGGCTGAGCGGGAGAATCGCTTGAACCCGGGAGGCGGAGATTGTAGTGAGCCGAGATCGTGCCACTGCACTCCAGCCTGGGCGACAAGAGTCAGAATCTGTCTCAAAAACAAAACAAAACAAAAAAAGGTTAAAATGCTAAACTTTATGTTATGTGTGTTTTTCCACAATTAAAAATTATTTTAAAAATGAGGCCGGGCATGGTGGCTCATGCCTGTAATCCCAGCAATCTGGGAGGCTGAGGTGGGTGGATCACTTGAGGTCGGGAGTTCGAGACCACCATGGCCAACATGGCGAAACCCCGTCTCTACGAAAAATACAAAAATTAGCCGGGCGTGGTGGCGGCGCCTATGATCCCGGCTCCTCAGGAGGCTGAGGCGGAGGTTTCAGTGAGCTGAGCTCATGCCACTGCACTCCAGCCTGGGTGACACAGCGAGACTCCATCCCTAAATAAATAAATAAATAAATAAATAAATAAAAGTAATTGCCCTTAAATTGGAAATGCTCAACAACCCAGCTGGATGTGAATCGGAAAAGGCCAGATCAGGGAGACAGAGAGAGGAATAAATAAAACACGAGGCCTGAGAAGATTTATCTCTGGGGCATCCTTGCGCAGCAGCGTTGGTGAGTGAGGGACTCGTGTGTCAATTGATAACACACTCGTGAGGCGATAAAAGTGCCCATGTTTTAGGTCAAGACAGACGGCGACGCGCCTGTGTCCAACACGCCAAGCACACACAAGCACACAGCCCGTGGGGTGTCATCCGTGTGCCGTCTCCCTCTCCCAAGCTCTCGGCTGGAAACAGAGGTGGACACTGAACCTATCTACCCACCCCCTCCCAGGTCACCGCCATCACGTTCATCACAAAACAGAGTCTGGATTCAGAGACTTAGGCCAGGGCCGGAGCTCACGTCATCTTCCCCTTTCAGAAGGGAGATTTCTGCTGCCTCTGGCCCAGTCCTGGGATGCGGCAGGGGTAGGCGTCCTCTCATACTCCTTTTCCTCTCTTCCCCCATGAGCTGCCATTGGAGCACCCACCTGGGTCCAGGTGAGAGAGAGGGGGAAGGAGACCAGGTGACCCCTACCTGGCTGGTTGCCCCATGTCCCGGTAACAGATGGCTAGAGCTGATTCTCATAGCAGAAGCGTGGCTGCCAGAGGCCACCTATGGCGCTTCTAATGCTCTGGTCCCGGTATTCATCTTATCGGGTTGCCGATTGTTACAGAGTCCTACTGACCAGGCGGCTTAAACAAGAGATATTTATTCTCTCAGAGTTGTAGAGGCTACATGTCTCAGGTCACCGTGTCGGTAGGCTTGCTTTCTCCTTTGCTTGGAGACGCCGTCTTCTCCCTGTGTCCTCACAGAGTCCTCCCTCTGTGTGTGTCTGTGTCCTCATCCCCTCTTCTTATGGGATGTCTTAGTCCATCTCGGGCTGCTATCACAGAATACCATAGACTGGGCAGCTTATAAACAACAGACATTGATTCTCCCACAGTCCTGGAGGCTGGACGTCTGAGATCAGGGTATAGGCAGGGCTGGTTCTTCCTGACATCTCTCACCTGGACTTGGAGATACCGTCTTCTCCCTGTGTCCTCACAGGCTCGTCCCTCTGTGTGTGTCTGTGTCCTCATCCTCTCTTCTTATGAGGTGTCTTAGTCCATCTCAGGCTGCTATCACAGAATACCATAGACTGGGTGGATTGTAAACAACAGACATTGATTCTCCCACAGTCCTGGAGACTGGACGTCTGAGATCCAGGTGTGGGCAGGGCTGGTTCCTCCTGAGGCCTCTCTCCTGGGCTTGGAGATCCCGTCTTCTCCCTGTGTCCTCACAGGCTCGTCCCTCTGTGTGTGTCTGTGTCCTCATCTCCTCCTCTTATGGGATGTCTTAGTCCATCTCAGGCTGCTATCACAGAATACCATAGACTGGGCGGCTTATAAACAACAGACATTGATTTTCCCACAGTCCTGGAGGCTGGAAGTCTGAGATCCAGGTGTGGGCAGGGCTGGTCCCTCCTGAGGCCTCTCTCCTGGACTTGGAGTCGCCGTCTTCTCCCTGTGTCCTCACAGGGTTGTTCCTCTGTGTGTGTCTGTGCCCTCATCCCCTCTTCTTATAAGGAGCCAGTCCCATTGGCTCAGGCTCTCTCCCACCCCCCGGAATCTCCTTTTACCTTAATTGCCTCTTTAAAGACCCCATCTCCAAATACAATCACATTCTGAAGTCCTAGGGGTGAGGACCTCCATGTATGAATTTGGGGGGGACAAAATTCAGCCCAGAACAACCAATGCTCCTTTCCAGGGGGCCACCTGAAAACTTTTCTGTAACCCCCAGAAAGCTTGCGTCATCTCAGCGTCTTGCCACGGGGTTCCCTCAATGCCTCCCAATGGTTCCTTTGAGTCAGACCAAGGACAACCCCATGCCACTCCCTTCTCCTGCTTCTCCTGTTTTCTCTGTCCTCATTGTCCCCACGAGCCCTGAGGCTGATCGGCCCCCACAGAACCACAGCTCTCCTGCAGCTATGAGCAGTGGTTTTTCCTTCCCCAGGAGTGAGCCGGGCTCCTGTACTCTATACCTCCCTGGCACAGAACAAGATTTAGGTTCTGGGGGTACCTGGGGGAATCCTGGTTTTCTTTTTTTTTGCAGGGGAGGTTGGAAGCTCAGAGTACAGACATTTTTTTTTTCCTCCTGCTGTGCAGAAATTCACCCTTGTTATCTGATCTATGCACACTCTGGAGCTGGCTGAGGCCCTATGTCCTCTATAAACTTCTGCCCTTGGAATGGGTTCTGTGATGATTAATACGTAGTGTTAACTTGATTGGATTGAAGGATGCAAAGTATTGATCCTGGGTGTGTGTGTAAGGGTGTTGCCAAAGGATGTTAACATTTGAGTCAGTGGGCTGGGAAAGGCAGACCCACCCTTAATCATCTGGGTGGGGACCATCTCATCAGCGGACCAGCGAGGCTAGAATATAAGCAGGCAGAAAAACGTGAAAAGACTAGACTGGCCTAGCCTCCCAGCCTGCATCTTTCTCCCATGCTGCATACTTCCTGCCCTCGAAAATTGGACTCCAAGTGCTTGAGCTTTGGGACTTGGGCTGGCTTCCTTGCCCCTCAGCCTGCAGACAGTCTATTGTGGGACCTTGTGATTGCGTGAGTTAATACTGAATAAATGCCCCTTTATGTATATCTATCCTGTTAGTTCTGTCCCTCTAGAGAACCCTGAGCAATACAGGGTCCATCCCTTATCCCCTACATCTATCACCCTGCTGCCTCACTTGATCGTGAAGCAGAAAGAGCCTCTTTTTTAATGTTTAATTTTATTAAGTATGCACTTTCCCAGTGCCCAAACTCAGGTTGATTTCAAAAAATGTCCTTTTAAAGCATGAGGGCAGGTTGACAATTCATAGCAGGTGACAAAAATGTTTTGTAAATAATATCCATGGAAATGGAAGGTGTCACTGTCTGCAGAATGCAACCAAAATATTCTGAAGATTTGTATCACTCTTAAGTTCTTGCGCTAGTAAGAAATGAAAAAGCAAATGATGACCGGGCCCCTAAGAAATAAAGTAAAATTAGGAAGCAAGAATATGAAAATAATGACATTGTGCAGAAATAAATACAAAAGGAAAGTAGTGAAGAAGCAAAAACACCCCATCAATAATAGTTTTCTTAAGAAAAATGAAAGAATCATATTCCACCAGTTACTAATCCTTCATTCCACATGCAAAAGAAGCACGAACAGATTAGCATGAATTGGAACAAGAAAGAGGAAATAACATGTAATAAAAATATGATTTAAACTTTCACAAAAAAAGTAATTTATTCTTAACTCTTAACTAATATATTTGATTACCTCCTCCTGGGCAAAGGATGAAAGGATGACTTGTTGCAAAAAATTAGAATTTTGCTAAATTAATGCAAACGGAATTACAGATCACAAATAAAATAACATGCTGAAATTTCAGCCGTCAGAAGTTTCCACCAAGTGTTCCTAATGAATTATCGAATATCTGGCCGGGTGCAGGGGCTCATGCCTGTAATTCCAGCATTTTGGGAGGCTGAGTTGGGCGGATCACCTGAGGTCCGGAGTTCGAGACCAGCCTGGCCAACACGGTAAGACCCTGTCTCTACTAAAAATACAAAAATCAGCTGGGCGTGGTGGCACAGGCCTGTAATCCCAGCTACTCAGGAGGCTGAGACAGGAGAATCGCTTGAACCTGGGAGATGGAGGTTGCAGTGAGCTGAGATCGTGCCACTGCACTCCAGCCTGGGGACAGAGCAAAACTGTATCTCTCTGTCTCTCTCTTTCTGTCTGTCTCTCTCACACACACACACTAAATAAATCAATAAATAAAAGAATTATTGATTATCTATCTACTTTTTCCAAACCATCAAGGACAATCTAGACCAAGAGTCTGGAAACTGTTGACCCTGGAACACATCTGACCCTTGACTTGTTTTTCTCATTAAAGTTTTCTTGAAACACAGCCATATACATTCATTTACTCGTTGCCTGTGACTGTTTTTGCCCTAGGTACACGGGTTTGAAGAGTTCTAACAGAGACCCTGTGGCCCACAAATTCTGAGATGTGTAGTATTTGGCCATTTATCCAAAAATGTACTGGCTGTACTCTTCAAAGTGACCAGAGCCACCAAACTGTGTCTGAGTTAAATACCGTTTTATTCCCAAATGAACACTTTTCAAAGAAGCATCATCGACTGGTTTTACTTATCAACCTAAATAAAGAAAATCTAGCTTAATTTTATCCTCTGAATAGACTTCCGGGTTAAAAAAAAAATTTCCCCTGACTCAGTTACATCTCATCCACATGTAGACCAAAGGATACTTCTCAGTGGGTAACAGGGAAGCATTTGGGATAATTCAACATCCATTAATTAGTAAACCTCTAAAGGAATTAATCTCATAGCAGCAGCTGCAGTGCAGGAGATGCTCTACACCCAAATCACACATTGAATGGATGACAAATGGATTTTCCCTCCTAAGGCTGATTGATTGGTTCTGGCTGCCAGCACCCTGAGATAAGAATGATCCTGCAGCAAGGGATAGTCATCAATTAGTGATGCCTGCTGTGGCTATGGAATTAGAATTATGGTCCGTGTGCTACATTCTTTCCATTCTTGGTGGTTCTTTCATAAACCATGATAAAGCATGCATCTTTTAAAGCAACCATGACCATCACCAGCCACCACCACAACCCTCTGGCCGATTCATGGATGAATTTCCAAATTCAAATGTGAATTTCCAATGTCACATTTGTGTTCATTTCCCTAGATGATGATGATGGTGATGGTGATGAAGGCACTTGGGCGCTTAGCAAATGTGTGTGTGTGTATACACACACACACACACACACACACACACACACATATATATATGAGATGGAGTATTGCTCTTTCGCCAGACTGGAGTGCAGTGGCACAATCTCGGCTCACTACAACCTCTGCCTTCCAGCTCAAGCGATTCTCCTGCCTCAGCCTCCCAAGTACCCGGGACTACCGGTGCGCAGCAAATGTATATTTTAAAAATACAACCAAATAAGCTTGCTTCTTGCCTGTGTGGAATTTATATTCCAGCTGAAGTGAGGAATTAACCAAATAATCATCCACTTATCTGAGTGAGCAAAATTATGATCAACACTCTTAAAAAGTGTCCTTTAAGCAGCTGTCTTGAAAGATTCAATTTCATCATCTCCCATGAGGTTTCACCCTCTGGGTTTGCTTTCTCCAAGACCCACCCTCCTGTGTGGGTTCCTCTTGACTGTTTCTTTTATGCTGCCTTTCCTCAGCATTTCCTCCTAGCATCTCCTACTATACACCTTTCCCTGGATCTTGCAACCACGTCCATGTTCTCCAAAACTCCACCTTGCTAGTTCTCACTGAGATATTTGTCTCCAAACTCCTGCCTCCTAGACCTCTCTGCTTCCGCAGCAAGTCCAGAAATGTAGTTGACATTTTCCTCCTCTCTGTGTAGGTCAGTGGTGCCACCATCCTCTTAGCTGTCTGGAGTTGATCCTAGAGTGCCTGAGATGATCTTCTCCACCTTGGCATTCCTCTCCCTGGTGGTAACTGAGAGCTTTGTAGACCACCTACATGCTTATCAAAAACATTCCTTCATTTTCTGCATCACCTCCTACAGCAGGTCACACCTGTCCCTTACCTGCTTCATAACACTACTTCCTGGCTAGTCTCTCGGCTTCCAGGTTTCCCTCCCTGGATTGTCTACACTGCAGTCAGAGAGATCCTGCCTAGTCATACTATTGTCTTACCTGCTTAAACTCATATGGGCAGAATGCCTTTCATGCCTCCACCTCTTTGCTGTAACTTTGCACACATGGTCCCTGGTTCTTGAGCATTCTTCCCCTCCTCTGCCTCCTGACCTTCCAAGTCCCTTTCATGCTAGTCTTCTCAACTTTTATAGCATACTGTAAAGCAGTTGTCCTGAAGCCAGGTGCCTACAACTCCTTGCTCCCTTGGGACCTCACACATTGTACCGTTGGTTAACTGTGTCACTGATTTCCCCAGCCTCACCAAGGTCCATGGAACATCACAGGGATATAAAAAGTACTGGCCAAAAGAATAAAATACTGGAAAACATTTTGTGCATTGTGGGATCTCAATGAATGACAGCTGTCACGATGATGATGTTGATGATAATGGTGATTCTGATGGTGATGATGGTTGTGATGATGGTGGTAGTGATGATGGCAGTGATGACAGTGGTAATGGTGATGATGGTGACAATTATGGTGATGGTGATGTAATAGTGACTGTGATGATGGTGATGACGATGATGATGATGGTGATGATCATGATGATGGTGATGATGATGATAGGGTGATAGAAATGATAATGATGATGGTGATGATGATGGTGATAGTGATGATGGTGATGGTGATAACGATGATGGTGGTGATGGTCATGATGGTGATAGTGGTGGTGGTGATAGAAATAATGATGGTGATGATGATGGTGGTGATGCTGCTGCTGCTGCTGCTGCTGATGGTGATGGTGGTGATGATGATGGTGATGATGATAGAAATGATAATGATGGTGATGATGGTGATGCTGCTGCCGCTGCTGCTGATGGCGATGGTGATGATAGTGATGATGATGATGAAGATGATGATGATGATGTTGGTGTTGATGAAGATGATGGCGATGGTGATGATAATGATGATGATGATGGGATGATAGAAATGATAATGATGATGGTGATGATGATGGTGGTGATGGTCCTGATGGTGATGATAATGGTAGTGGTGATAGAAATAATGATGATGATGACGATGGTGGTGATGCTGCTGCTGCTGCTGATGGTGTTGATGGTGATGATGATA
Organism: Macaca nemestrina; assembly: GCF_043159975.1. Lineage (NCBI taxonomy): Eukaryota > Metazoa > Chordata > Mammalia > Primates > Cercopithecidae > Macaca > Macaca nemestrina. The sequence continues at coordinate 158,567,369 of NC_092145.1, forward strand.
GTGATGATGATGGTGATGATGGTGATGGTGATGGTGGTGGTGATAGAAATAATGATGGTGGTGATGGTGATGCTGCTGCTGCTGCTGATGGTGATGATGGTGACGGTGGTGATGATGGTGGTGATAGAAATGATAATGATGGTGATGGTGATGATGCTGCTGCTGATGGTGGTGGTGATGATAGTGATGATGATGGTGATGATGATGATGGTGATGATGATGATGATGATGGTGATTATGGTGATAGTGATGATGATGATGGTGGTAGTGATGATGGAGATGGTGACCATGGTGATGATGATGGTACTGATGGTGATGATGGTGATAATTAATATGGTGATGGCAGTGATGATGGTGGTGATCATGGTGATAGTAATGATGATGAAAATGGTTATGATTGCTACTCTATTATCCATCATAGTTGTGATTACATAGAATCACAGATTTTTGGAGTTGATGCACAGAGAAATGTATGGGCTCCCTAAGGATGCCAGCTGTCTGCTGACACTGTCACATTTGTGTTCATTTCCCTAAAATAATGCTTTTTTCACTGCGACATGGGGAAGATTCATTAAATCTGTATCCTGTGTTGTAACTGTATTTCATTGAACATAATTGTCAAACTGCATGTTGGGATAACCTAATCACAGCTGTCTGTTTGACCTTGGACATGATATTTTTCTAACTTTTAAGACTCGTCACTTTTCTCTTGAGATGAATTTTTGCAACTTTTGCACAAACTGAGAGCATAGCCTTTTTCTCTGACTCTATCAAGAACTGAGTTAATTCATGTTCATATTCATTTCATTGATATCTTTGTCACTTGGTAATAACACTTCTGGTAAGAAATATTATCTGAAATTGCCTTTGTGGCTTCACAGACTTGATTCTGCAAAGAGCATTCATCAGACATGTTCACAGGCAATATTGTAGCTGGTGCTTTGTATTGATTAAAATATTCCTCAAGGCAATATAAAATATGAAGTTCTTCAGTCACTTTGTAACTTTATCACATAAGCTGCAGTGGTCACCCTACCCCTCTATTCTTCTTATAGCTGGATTTGCATATTTAAAATGCTGATTTTTAATGTCTTTTCTCAATAAAATCAATTGCATTACAGGTTACTTTAGCATGTGGACACACAGGCACAAAGAAACGACACCTCCCTTAAGGAAATGCAAGTCAGAGAGAATCAATTTTCTCTTCATTCTCTCTAAGGAACACACAGTCCTAGCATTGTAAAGGAATTCCAGGGGAACAGGAATTCCTTTACAATGCTTCCCCCTTCTTTTGCAATCTGTTTTGTCTGAACCAACTGTAAAGGAATTCCAGGGGAACAGGAATTCCTTTACAGTTGGTTCCCCCTTTTTTTGCAATCTGTTTTGTCTGAATCTGAATTACGTGAATTCTAATAAGCAAATACCTTCTGTTATACCTCCTTCTTTCACTACCTGAAGAAAATGTCCTGCAGGAAAGGAAACTTTGCCTACATTAGTTAGTCTTATTTCAAATTCATACATCTCTTCACCGATTATTTTCCTGTGAGGAATGTGACTGCTATAATGTCATGTAAAGGTAGCAACTAACACATTCCTCTGGGATGGTGATGATGATAGTGATAATTATCCTGGTCGTGATGGTGGTGATGATGGTGATGGTGATGATGACGATGGTAGTGATGGTGATGGTGATGGTGATGGTGATAGTGATGATGTTAATGATGGTGGTGGTGGTGATGGTGGTGATGGTGATGATGTTAATGATGATGGTGGTGGTGATGATGGTGATGATGGTAGTGATGGTGATGGTGTTAATGATAGTGGTGGTGATGATGATGGTGATGGTGATGATGGTGATAATGGTGGTGATGGTGATGATGGTAATGATGATGGTGGTGGTGATGATGATGGTGATAGTGATGATGGTAGTGATGATGGTGGTGATGATGGTGATGGTGATGATGATGGTGATGATGGTAGTGATGATGGTGGTGATGGTGATGATGGTGGTGGTGATGATGGTGATGATGATGATGGTAGTAATGGTGATGGTGTTAATGATGATGGTGGTGGTGATGATGATGGTGATGGTGATGATGGTGGTGATAATGGTGGTGATGGTGATGATGGTAATGATGGTGGTGGTGATGATGATGGTGATAGTGATGATGGTAGTGATGATGGTGGTGATGGTGATGATGATGGTAGTGGTGATGATGGTGATGGTGATGATGATGGTGATGATGATAGTGATGGTGATGGTGATGATGGTAGTGATGATGGTGGTGATGGTGATGATGTTAATGATGATGGTGGTGGTGATGATGGTGATGGTGATGATGGTAGTGATGGTGATGGTGTTGATGATAGTGGTGGTGATGATGATGATGGTGATGGTGATGATGGTGATAATGGTGGTGATGGTGATGATGGTAATGATGATGGTGGTGGTGATGATGATGGTGATAGTGATGATGGTAGTGATGATGGTGGTGATGGTGATGATGATGATGGTGGTGGTGATGATGGTGATGATGATGGTGATGGTGATGGTGATGACGGTAGTGATGATGGTGGTGATGGTGATAATGTTAATGATGATGGTAGTGGTGATGATGGTGATGATGATGATGGTAGTAATGGTGATGGTGTTAATGATGATGGTGGTGGTGATGACGATGGTGATGGTGATGATGGTGGTGATAATGGTGGTGATGGTGATGATGGTAATGATAGTGGTGGTGATGATGGTGATAGTGATGATGGTAGTGATGATAGTGGTGATGGTGATGATGATGGTAGTGGTGATGATGGTGATGGTGATGATGATGGTGATGATGATAGTGATGGTGATGGTGATGATGGTAGTGATGATGGTGGTGATGGTGATGATGGTGGTGGTGATGATGATGGTGATGGTGATGATGGTGGTGATGATGGTAATGATGGTGGTGGTGATGATGATGGTGATGGTGATGATGGTAGTGATGATGGTGGTGATGGTGATGATGGTGGTGGTGGTGATGATGGTGATGGTGATGATGGTAGTGATGATGGCGGTGATGGTGATGATGATGATGGTGATGGTGATGATAGTGATGGTGATGGTGATGATGGTAGTGATGATGGTGGTGATGGTGATGATGTTAATGATGATGGTGGTGGTGATGATGTTGGTGCTGGTGATGATGTTGGTGCTGGTGGTGATAGTGATGATTATGAGAATGGTAATGATTGCTGTTCACAGATGCTGTGAAAGAGCCAACCCCTTTTTTTCCTGAAACAATCTTGCTCTACTTGACTGTCTGTGGACTGTTCAGTGTCCTTCCTCCCAAGTCTCTGTTGGTTGCACCTCCTCCTTCTGGTGGGTAGGTTGGCCAGGTCTGACACCCTCAACTCTGCCCTCCTTCCATAGCTAACAACAGCCCTAACATCCGAAGACTCAGGGATCCTGCTGTTAGCTCCCTTTGCCCAGCCAAGCAAAGACTGTGCTTGTGGGAGCCCAGAAAGAGGGAATAGAATACTTCTCCAGAGAGTAGGTATTGCATCTCTGAATATTTTCATTAAGCCAGATGAGTCTAGGCAGGCCCACAGGACCTCTTCACGTATCTCCTTGTCCATGCACTATGCAGGAGAAGCGATGCTGTCAGCCATGAAAGCCACGGCACCCCATAGAGCAGACTCTCCCACGAAGCCACATAGCTTGCAAACAATGCCATGCTTTAGTTTCATTTTACCCCTCCGGCAGATTTGCACATCTAGGCTCTGCTTTTAAAATAATCATGCACCTTTCAGGCTGGAAATTTTCAGGAAAATCCTTGTCACCTCATGTGTGTAACTGGCTTTTTTTTTTCGGTTGCGGCTTCTTCCTGAGAACGGTGATGCTACGGCCTGCTGCTGTTGTTACAAACGTGCTTTTAGTCACTCTACCTGTTGCTCATAGGGAACTCACAGTGCCCCCAGGGGAATTAGGCTCATGCCCATTTTGCTTCTGGCTCTTTTGCCTCCTTATTTTTTTGAGACAAGAGTTTCCTTCTTGTTGCCCAGGCTGCAGTGCAATGGTGTGATCTCGGTTCACCACAACCTCTGCCTCCCAGGTTCAAGTGATTCTCCTGCCTCAGCCTTCCGAGTAGCTGGGATTACAGGCGTGCACCACCATGCCCGGATAATTTTGTATTTTTAATACAGATGGGGTTTCTCCACGTTGTTCAGGCTGTTCTCGAACTCCCGACCTCAGGTGATCCGCCTGCCTCGACCTCCCAGAATGTTGGGATTACAGGCGTCAGCCACCATGCCCGGCCGCTTCTTCATCTTTTATACTCATCCTTTATCCGCTGCCCACATGAATTTTAGAAGCTCTAAACATGGCGTCTTCATCCGTTTGGGCTGCCGTAATATAATACTTCACACTAGCTAATTGATAAACAGAAGAGATTTATGGCTCACACTTCTGGAGGCTAGAAATCTGAGATCAAAGCATGCCAGATTCAGTGTCTGGTGAGGACCTGCTTCCTGGACGGTGCCTTCTCACTCTGTCCTCACATGGTAGAAGGGTCGAGGGAGCTCTCGGGGGTCCCTTTTAGAAGGACACTCATCCCATTCCTGAGGCTCCACCCTCATCACCTCTTAAAGGCTCCATTTCCTAACACGATCACCTTGCAGATTGTGTCTCAAGACAGGGATCTGAGGCCAGGCGTGGTGGCTCACGCCTGTAATCCCAGCACTTTAGGAGGCTGAGGCAGGTGGATCACCTGAGGTCAGTAGTTCGAGACCATCCTGGCCAACATGGTCAAACCCCGTCTCTACTAAAAATATAAAAATTAGCTGGGCGTGGTGGTGCACACCTGTAATCCCAGCTACTTGGGAGGCTGAGGCAGGAGAATCGCTTGAACCTGGGAGGCAGAGGTTGCAGTGAGCCGAGATCATATCCCTGCACTCCAGCCTGGTGACACCGTGAGACTCCATCTCAAAAAAAAAACAAAACAATAAAACATAAGCAAAACAAAACAATAACAAAAAAATGGGGATTTTGAGAGGACACAGACATTGAAACCACAGCACACGGCGACCTTGAGTCTTTGAGTTTACATGCGCGGAATGAATGCCTGGCGGTGATGGACGAAGAGAGAGCAAGGAGGGAATGCCACACACGTTTAAACCCTCAGACCTCGTGAGAACTCACTCATTATCATGAGAACAGCAAGGGGGAAATCCGCCCCCGTGATCCAGTCATCTCCCACCAGGTCCCTCCCCCAACATTGGGAATTACAGTAGACATCTTGCCTGAACCGTCCCTGCTAGACTCAGTGGGACCTGCGGAGACCGTTTCCCCTGTATTCCTTCAACACACTGCTTCCTTATCACACGTGTCTGACGTTCTATAGTTCCATGAGAGAATACAGCTACTTTTTTTTTTTTTTTTTAAGACATCTCATCCTGAAATGCAGTTTTTTTGTTTTTGCTTTTGTTTTTGAGACGGAGTCTTGCTCTGTAGCCCAGGCTGGAGTGCAGTGGCACGATCTCAGACCACGGCAACCTCCGCCTCCCGGGTCCTGGTTCAAGCAGTTCTCCTACCTCAGCCTCCCAAGTAACTGGGATTACGGGGACTTGCCACCATGCACAGCTAAGTTTTGTATTTTTAGTAGAGATAGGGTTTCACGATGTTGGCCAGGCTGGTCTTGAACTCCTGACCTCATGATTTGCTCACCTTGGCCTCCCAAAGTGCTGGGTTTACAGGCGTGAGCGAATGGGCCCGGCCAATGCAATCTTTTTTTTTTTTTTTTTTTTGAGACGGAGTCTCGCTCTGTCGCCCAGGCTGGAGTGCAGTGGCCGGATCTCAGCTCACTGCAAGCTCCACCCCCCGGGTTCACGCCATTCTCCTGCCTCAGCCTCCCGAGTAGCTGGGACTACAGGCGCCGCCACCAGGCTGGGCTAATTTTTTTGTATTTTTAGTAGAGACGGGGTTTCACCGTGTTAGCCAGGATGGTCTCGATCTCCTGACCAATGCAATCTTTTAGCAGGAAATCCATCCAGGATTTTGGAATCAACAGAAAAGAAAAACCTTGGGTCTTTTGAATCTCAGATTCTGGCAGTCCTGCTAGATGTGATGACGGGTGTGTTGAGCCAGTTAATTACCCCCATAATTGTTGTAATTGCTTTTCTCCTGCAAATATCCCTCTGTGTTCATTAGCGTTGCCATTACAACTGCGCCCCAGTGGATTAAAGGAAGCCTGTGATGCCACCACACATCATTTTTGTTTTGGCAAAAGAGCTTTCTGTCGGAATCTGGCCTTAATGTGTTTTAGACGCCCTCACACCTACAGGGTCCTTCAGGACCTCTCCTGGACAGAATAACACACAAAAAAAATCAAAGCCCATTTTAAGAAACAGCAGCATCAAAAAAATAAAAATAAAATAAAAACTAAACCCCTCCACTTCCAGCCCACAGATGGCTCATTCATCCCTAGAAATCAATTCCAGTTGAGTGGACCCGTCTTTTACGGTGGAATTTCGGTTGTGATTGATCATCCGTTGACCTGTTTAAGATGACTGGCAAGTCGCTGGGCTATCCTCATTCACAGATAACTCCGGCAGTCTCAGATTAATTAACCCTTCATTTGTTTGCCATGGAGGACTAATTAGTCGTCATCCGTGTACTGGGAGTCAGATGTCATTGGCACAGTTCTCAAGGACGGGGACTTTGCAGGCTCACCACGTAGAAGGAAGAATTACTGGCCTTGGTGATAGATGGTCTCCTCTCCCTCTTTTCTTCATTTTCTTCTTTCTTTGCCTGCCACACATTCCTTGACAGTGGACTCTGAAGCCACGTGAGGGTTAGGGGCACGTGAAGACCCTTGTGTAACTCTTCACTCCCCCAAAACTTAACTAATAGCTTGCTGTTGGCTGGAAGCACTTCCTGCCACTGGATGGTCCCATCTGGGGGTAACGGGAGAGGAGACAGTGACAGATCATGAGGCAGGTAATTAGTGCACCAGACACAAATGATATGGTAATATTCTTACAATAAAGTAAGCCAGAGGCCAGGTGCGGTGGCTCACGTCTGTAATCCTAAACGCTTTGGGAGGCCGAGGCAGGCGGATCACCTGAGGTTGGGAGTTCGTGACCAGCCTCAGTAGACACCCCGTCTCCACTAAAATTACAAAAAATTAGCCGGGCGTGGTGATGCATACCTGTAATCCCAGCTACTCGGGAGGCTGAGGTAGGAGAATCACTTGAACCTGGGAGGTGGAGGTTGCGGTGAGCCGAGATCACACCACTGCACTCCAGCCTGGGTGACAAGAGCAAAACTCTGTCTCAAAAAAAAAAAAAAGTAAACAAGAGAAAAAATACATAGTGTATATTATATATTATATTCTTACAATCAAGTAAGCTATGATTTTTCTTAAGAAAATCGTAAGGATGAGAAAATATCTTTACTGTTCATCAAGCGGAACTGGCTTATGAGAAAGGTCTTCATCCTTGTCGTCTTGACGTTGAGGAGGCTGAGGAGGAGGAGGAAGAGGAGGGGGTGTCTCGGGTGACGGAGGCAGAAGAAAATCCACATATAAGTGGACGACCATTCAGTTCAAGCCCGTGTTGTTCAAGGGTCCATTATAATAGGCGAGGCTCAATATTTTAGCTTCTTGGAGCTGCTGCAACACAATTTTATAAACCCGCTGGCTGAAGGCAACAGAAGTCAAATCTCTGACAGCTCTGGACACCAGAAGTCCACAGCCAAGGCAGGCTGACTACCTGGTCATCCAAGGATGGAGCTCGTGTCAAAGGAGATTCCTGGAGTACAGAAAGCCAACACATCCAGGTGGAAATACAGCCTTCCAGTCACTAAGTACATTCCCAAATCTCCAGCAGGTCACTCTTGCACCAGACGCAAATAATAAGCATTTAATAAGTTAAAGTATTGTGTGCATGCGGCCGGGCCTGGTGGCTCACGCCTGTAATCCCAGCACTTTGGGAGGCCGAGGCGGGTGGATCACGAGGTCAAGAGATTGAGACCATCCTGGCCAACATGGTGAAACCCCATCTCTATTAAAAATACAAAAATTAGCCAGGCCTGGTGGCACACACCTGTAATCCCAGCTACTCGGGAGGCTAAGGCAGGAGAATCGCTTGAACCCGGGAACTGGAGGTTGCAATGAGCTGAGATCACGCCACCACACTCCACCCTAGCGACAGAGCAAGACTGTGTCTCAAAAAAAAAAAAAAAAAAAAAAAAAAGAAAAAGTATTTTGTGCACACTGCGATTATGAAATGTATTTTGTCCTTGGATATGAAGGCAGGGCTGTGCCCCTTGCGGAGGCTCTAGAGGAGGAGCCCCTGCTGTCTCTTCTGACTTCCTTGGCTTGGTAGCAATCCTGGTGGTTTCCTGTCCTGTAGAACAGAGGACTCCAACCCCCCTGGCTGTGGACTGGTACCGAGCAAAGCCTCATGTGTGTTTACAGCCACTTCCCATTGCACACATTACCACCTGAGCTCTGCCTCCCGTCAGATCAGCGGTGGCATCAGATTCTCAGAGGATTGAGAACCCTGTTGGGAACTGGGCGTGCCAGGGATCTGGGTTGTGTGCTTCTTATGAGAATCTAATGCCTGATGATCTGTCACTGTCTCCCGTCATCCCCAGGATGGGACCATCTGGTTGCAGGAAAACAAGCTCAGGGCTCCCACTGATTCTACATGACAGTGAGTTGTAGAGTTATTTCATTTAATGTAATCATAATAGAAATAAAGTACACAATAAATGTCATATACCCAAATCATACCCAGATCCTTCCCCCTATACCCACAGTGCCTGTCTTTCTATGAAGACAGTTTTTTTCTGTGTGTGGAAAAATTGTCTTCCATGAAACTAGTCCCTGTGCCAGAAAGGCTGGGGACGGCTGATGTAGAAGCGTCAGTCAATACAGTATCTGCCTTTGTCACTGCCACCTCTGCCAAGACAGAGATGGCCATCTGTGTGTCTCTGTGTCCCAATGTTCCTCCTCTTCTTTTTTTTTTTTTTTTGAGATGGAGTTTTTGCTCATCGCCCAGGCTGGAGTGCAGTGGTGCGATCTCGGCTCACTGCAACCTCTGCCTCCCAGGTTCAAGGGATTCTCTTGCCTCAGCCTCCTGAGTAGCTGGGACTACGGGCGTGCACCACCACACCTGGCTAATTTTTGTATTTTTGGTAGAGACAGGGTTTCGCCATGTTGGGCAGGATGGTCTCGATCTCCTGACCTCAAGATCCAGATGCCTCGGGCTCCCAAAGTGCTGGGATGACAGGCGTGGGCCACCGTACCCGGCTGCCAATGTTCCTCTTCTTATAAGGACACCAGTTATTCAATTAACGGCTTACACTACTCTAATGCAACCTCATCTTAGGCAATGACATCTGCAAAGATCCAATATCCAAATGAGCTTTCATTCCTAGGTTCCGGGTGGACACATCTTGGTGAGGTCCCAGTTAAACCCACGACACCCAAGGCTAGGGGCAGAATCAGAGTGGATGTGAGATCTCCAGGCGCTTGTTCTGGGAATGTCATTCAAAGCCTTTCTTCATGGCCACCTGAAAGACGATGCCATCCTCTCTGGATAACAGACAGCAGCGTTGCCAATAATGCTGGCTTCCTTTGCTGGTTGCTTTCTGACATTTCCCTTTTGTATTTTCGTTTATGACCAATGTAGACATACATGCTCACACAGACACACACACATGCGTGCACACGCACGCATGCACTCCTGCAATCTTCAGTGCCTCAGATCTGTGCTGCAGTTGGCCCCGGTGACCCTGTAGAATTTAGATTTAGCGAAGAAAGACTTCCTTGCAGTCGCCAAGTCACCTTTCCCCCGAATCCAAGGCACCTGCAATGCAGGCAGTGGGAAGTCGCTCTTCTACCGCAACAAGAGCCCCTAGGAAAACTGCCCCTTTTCTTCCTGTGTTGATGAAAACATGGCAACAACATTGGTGACTTCAGGTGAGTTAGTAAAAATCACAGAGAGGCACATATTATGTCTGGGGAATGCTGGGACACTGCTAAAACCCACAGAGCCGGCCAGGCACAGTGGCTCCAGCCTGTCATTCCAGCACTTTGGGAGACCGAGGTGGGTGGATCACGAGGTCAGGAGATCGAGACCAGCCTGGCCAACGTGGTGGAACCCGCCTGGCCAACATGGTGAAAACCCATCTCTACTAAAAATTCAAAATTAGCCAGGTGTGGGGGCACGTGCCTGCAGTCCCAGCTCCTTGGGAGGCTGACGCAGGAGAATCACTTGAACCTAGGTTGCAGTGAGCCGAGATCACACCACTGCCCTCCAGCCTGGCGACAGAGTGAAACTGTCTCAAAAACAAACTAACCAACCAACCAACCAACCAACCTACCCACCCACCCACCGAGCCATTCTCTTGCTGACTCGAGAGAGAATAACAAAGCAAGAAGCAAACACACAAGGAAACCAAAACAACACTGTGGCTGAGGATTTTCCCCTAGGAGGAAGAAAACGGGGATCCACATGGCATGTGCCCACAGCTACATAGAAACTGCAAGAGGAAGGGAGGAGACAGGGATGACAAACCGCAGCCTTTTCTGCAAGAAGAAAAAGGTTTAGTTTCTCAATGCTGTCCGTGATACCTAAGAAAACACATTTCACAGCCGCAGTGTGCCTACCATACTTTCACTTATTAACGGAAGCTCACTCTTTGTGTGCTGTGCAATCATTACCCGCTGGAGATCTGAGAACGCACCTGCTGAGTATTCCCACCGGCTGTGGCTGCTTTCTGCACTCCAGAAATTCCCTTTGAGATGGGCTCCATCCTTCCATGACAGGGTGGCCAGTCACAGCGTTGTCTGAAGAATGCAGGATGGTTTATTTTCATTTTTGTTTATTTATGGTATTTTTAAGAGTCTGGTTCTCACTCTGTTGCCCAGGCTGGAGTGTAGTGGTACTACGTGGCTCACTGCAGCCTCTACCTCTTGGACTCAAGCGATCCTCCCACCTCAGCCTCCCAAATAGCTGAGACTCCACATATATGCCACCAACACCCAGCTATTTTTATTTTTTATCGAGACAGGGTCTCACTATGTTGCCCTGGGTGGTCTTGAACTCCAGGGCTCAAGGGATCCTTCCACCACGGCTTCCCAAAGTGCTGGGATTACAGGCCTGAGCCTGGCCTCACTGTGGTCTGTTTTGAGAAGCCTTTGTTTTTAATTTTTTTTTTTTTTTTTGAGATGGAGTCTCACTGTTGTCACCCGGGCTAGAGTGCAATGGCGTGATCTCGGCTCACTGCAACCTCTGCCTCCTGGGTTCCAGCAATTCTCCTGCCTCAGCCTGCCAAGTAGCTGGGATTACAGGCATGTACCACCATGCCCAGGTAATTTTTGTGTTTTTAGTAGAGACAGGGTTTCTGCATGTTGGTCAGGCTGGCCTCGAACTTCCGACCTCAGATGATCTGCCCGCCTCGGCCTCCCAGAGTGCTGGGATTACAGGCATGAGTCACTGTGCCCAGCCGCTCACCCAGCTATTTTTATTTTTTGCATGGGGTCTCACTATGTTGCCCCGGGTGGTCTTGAACTCCTGAGCTCAAGGGATTTTCCCACTATGGCCTCCCAAAGTGCTGGGATCACAGCCCTGAGCCTGGCCTCGCTGTGGTCTGTTTTGAGAAGTCTTTGTTGGTTTTGAAACAGAACCACATGTTGGTATTTGAGAGCCAACTCTTCTGTCAAGAATCCAAATCAGCCAGGCACGGTGGCATGCCCATGTAATCCCAGCGATTCTGGAGGCTGAGACAGAAGGATCATATGAGCCCAGGAGTTTGAGGTCAGCCTGGGCAACATAGTGAGACTCCATTTCTTTAGAACAATACTAATCACACGGGGTTGGCAGGCCATTGCCTGCGCTGGAGAGGTGAGTAGAGGGCAGGTGTGCAGGTGCAGCGGTCTTTTTTGTCCTCACTCCATGCACGACTCTTTGTCAAACTCGCTATGCTAAGATGTTACAGGAATTTACTTTACGTCACAGTATCATGGACCATTTTTCTTCCTTCCTGTGGCTTCTTCTTCCCGCACTTTCTCACCTGTGTGCCCTGTTTTTGATAACCCTCCTTCTGGGCTCCTTTCTCACCATCTCCTGCTGTCAACATCCCACCTCCATTTCCTGGCCAGATGATGCCTCCTCCAGGAAGCCTGCCTAGGTTTCCTGTTGGCTTGCAAACTCTATGTGGTTGCGACCTGTCCGCACCGTGTCAGGTACGCAGGGGCCCTTGAAGTATCACAGGCCCTTGAAGCAGGTCAGCCCTGAAAGCTTCACCTCAGATACAACCCCTTCCCCTTTTCTCCAACCTGATGATTAATAACTCCAGGGTGCCTGAGTTCAGGGGCACTGCAACCCCTCAGCTCTTCTTTGGAGCAGCCGTGGTTTCCATGGGATGCACAGGGCTTCCTGCTTGGAAAGGCATTAGAGCTGGGGGTCTAGAGATCCCCTAAGCCTGCCGTGGGGAGAACAGAGGCCCCAGAGGAAATATCTGGGCATGTGTTTTCGTGGAACAGCTGGTTTTGAAATGCCAGCCTCGCTTCAGAACACGGCCTAGCTTCCCTCTGCGATCCGAAAGGTCTCCTTTGACAAGGGTGTGAGGATTCGGGCAAACTTGCACCGATGTCTGTAACGGTGGTGGTCCGGCTGCGTCCCCACCCACATCGCGCCTCCAATTGAATCGAATCCCCACCTGTGACGGGCGGGGCCAGGCGGAGGAAATGGCATCATGGGAGCGGTGAGCCGCATACTGTTCTCGCGATAGTCAGTGTGGTCTCACGAGACCGGCTATAAAAGGAAGTTCCGGGGCACGAGCGCTTTTGCCTGCCGCCATGTGAGATACGGCTGTTGTCTTCCGCTCTGACTGTGAGGCCTTCGCCAACCACGAGACGCTGTGAGTCCACAAAACCCCTTTTCCTTTATCAATTACCCAGTCTCGGGCATGTCTCTATCAGCAGCGTGAGAATGAACTAATACAGATGGAAAGGAAAGCCGCGGTTTATGAGCCACGAGAACTACTCACCCTCCCCCCCATTCCCCCCCAGCCAGGCGCGGTGGCTCGCACCTGTCATCCCAGCACTTTAGGAGGCCGAGGCGGGCGGATCACCTGAGGTCAGGGATTCCAGACCAGCCTGGCCAACGTGGAGAAACTCCGTCTGTACTAAAAATACAAAAATTAGCCGGGCGTGGTGGCAGGTGCCTGTCATCCCAGCCACTCAGGAGGCTGAGGCGGGAGAATTGCTTGCACCCGGGAGACGGAGCTTGCAGTGAGCAAGGTTGTGCCATTGCACTCCAGCCTGGGCAACAAGAGGAAAACTCCGTCTCGAAAAAAGAAAAATACCAACCCCTCCCTTCCAAACCTAAAACTCCAACATGCTGGACGCTCCAGGGGTCTGTGGGGCTTCGCTGCTTAAGTTTGCTCTTGTTCTGGGTTTTTATACTCACGGGATCCTGGAATTGATGCTTCCTTTGTGATTCGGTTCCAATCTGACACAAGTACCTGCCTTCCCCCAGCGGTTCCTGTGATAGACACACTCACGCTGTCAATCGTGGACCTGTGGGGTGCGTCTTGGAGATCTGTAGCAAAACTCTATCCACTCTGGTTCCCTTGGACGTTACAGAAGGGTTTTATCAGTCATGTATTTCGTCTCAAAACTAGAAACATATGTTTCCCGACCCGATTCACCGTTAAAACTGTGAATTTTTCTGGTTCGGGTAAAGATACGTTGACTGTATAATGGATTACGTAACAGCGGGTTTTTTTCACCTTAGTCAGTAGCCCTGGGAGTTTGTAGCAAAGAAAGAAGAAACTCGAGCCTCGAGAAAATTTCTCCGATGATGGTGCCCAGAACAGGGGTCGGGGTCACACGTGTGATGCGTGAAAATTAAATGGTGATAATTAAGGGAAAAGGAAAACTCAGTGCCTCGTTGCACTGACTGCCTGGCAAGTGCCCAGTGTCCAGCTCTGGACGGCACACTTGCCTGGGGCAGGGCAGATGTGGACTTTCCTGCAGAGAGTGCTACTCTGTAGCAATGAGGTATACCTTGCAGGGATGTCCCACGGTGGTGATAGAGACGCCAGATACACACAGAGGTAGCAACAGTTTCATCTGAAAAGATCATTCCCACAGGTGGGAGCTTTTGCAATAAGAGGAGGCGGGACTACTGTAATGGGAGGAGGAGGGGGGACTATGATAACGAGAGGAGGGTCTGTGGTAACGGAAGGAGGAGGGACTATGGTAACGGGAGGAGGGTCTGTGGTAACGGGAAGAGGGACTGTGGTAACGGAAGGAGGGTCTATGGTAATGGAGGAGGAGGGACTGTGGTAACGGAAGGAGGGTCTGTGGTAACGGAAGGCGGGGGACTATGGTAATGGAGGAGGGACAATGGTAGTGGGAGGAGGGACTATGGTAATGGAAGAGGGACTATGGTAATGGGAGGAGGGACTATGATAACGAGAGGAGGGTCTGTGGTAACGGGAAGAGGGACTGTGGTAACGGAAGGAGGGTCTATGGTAATGGAGGAGGAGGGACTGTGGTAACAGAAGGAGGGTCTGTGGTAACGGAAGGCGGGGGACTATGGTAATGGAGGAGGGACCAATGGTAGTGGGAGGAGGGAGTATGGTAATGGAGGAGGGACTATGGTAATGGAGGAGGGACTATGGTAACGGAAGGAGGGGGAACTATGGTAATGGAAGGAGGGAGTATGGTAATGAAGGAGGGACTATGATAATGGAAAGAGGTGGTACTAATGCAACCACTGGTGGACGTTGCCTATAGCACCATGAAGCACATCCTAGCCATGACATCTGGGAGCCTTTTTGAGGGCAGGCATCATACAATTTTCTAGGGACAGGCACGTGATGCTCGGAGCAGCCGTGATTGGGGTCATTCGATATGGGGTTCAGTCGTGGATAGAAGCTGCTAAACCCTGTGGCTGCATAGCCAATTTTGAGCAGGTCCTAAGGAAGCGTTGCTTGATCTTCTGATGTTTGCTCCAGGTGAGGCTGGCCCAACATCCCGGGGCCTGATAGGAAGGAGAGAAACCCAACCAAAATGTAATCATGTTAGATAGGAATTTTGTTCAGGTCAAGGAAGACGAGGAATTCAGTCCATCCCTGAAGGGGTAAATAAAGAATGTGAATTTGGAGGATGTGGCCAGCCTTGTCCTAGGTTGACTTGGAAGCATCTGTGAGTCATGAGGAAGGGAATGGTTTTTTTTTTTGTTTGTTTTTGTTTTTGTTTTTTTGTTTTTGCAAGAAAACCCGTTTTCTGGAAGACAAAGGCAGTGGGGAATTCTTAACCTTCACAGATTCCCAGCAGCACAGCTGTGTGGACTGATAAACTGATTGTGTCTCCAAAAAATACAAAGCGCTCAGCTGGGCGCGGTGGCTCAGACTGTCATCCCAGCACTTTGGGATGCTGAGGCGAGTGGATCACCTGAGATTAGGAGTTCGAGACCTGCCTGACCAACATGGGGAAACCCCGTCTCTACTAACAATACAAAAATTAGCCAGGCGTGGTGGCGGGTGCCTGTAATCCCAGCTACTGGGGAGGCTGAGGCAGGTGAATCTCTTGAACCCAGGAGGCGGAGGTTGCAGTGAGCCAAGATGGCGCCACTGCACTCCTGCCTGGGAGACAGAGCGAGACTCCATCTCAAAAAAAAAAAAAAAAAAGCCAGGCACAGTGGCTCCCTCCTGTAATCTCCGCACTTTGGGAGGCCGAGGTGGGTAGATCACCTGAGGTCAGGAGTTCGAGACCAGCCTCACCAATATGGTGAAACCCCGTCTCTACTAAAAATACAAAAATTAGCCAGGTGTGGTGGTGGGTGCCTGTAATCCCAGCTACTCAGGAGGCTGAGGCAGGAGAATCACTTGAATCTAGGAGGCAGAGGTTGCAGTGAGCCAAGATTGCACCACGGCACTCCAGCCTGGGAGACAGAGCAAGACTGTTTCAAAAAAAAAAAAAAAAAAAAAAAAAAGAGACTAACTGGGACTCCTCAAACTGGAGGAATGGTGCATTTGGAGACAAAACTCATGGTGTGCCATTCTGCAGGTGTCATTGTTAGGAAGGTGAGCTTGGTTCATCTGTGCCTACTTGCAAGCTCTTTGGAGAGTGAGCAGGTTGGGAAGCATCTGTCGTCAGTCATGATCCTGGAGCTCCTGCTCGAAAAACACAACCTTGAGGTCTCTGTTGTGCACATTTCAACAGGACAGTCTGGGCCGGGCACAGTGACTCACGTCTGTAATCCCAGCACCTTGGAAGTCTGAGGCAGGCAGATCACTTGACGTCAGGAGTTTGAGCCCAGCCTGACCAACAGGGTAAAACCCGTCTCTACTAAAATATAAAAATTAGCTGGGGCTGGGTGCTGTGGCTCACGCCTGTAATCCCAGCACTTTGGGAGGCCGAGGTGGGTGGATTACTTGAGGTGAGGAGTTTGAGACCAGTCTGGCCAATATGGTGAAACCCCGTCTCTACTAAAAATACAAAATATTAGCCGGGCATGGTGGTGCGAGCCTGTAGTCCCAGCTACTCGGGAGGCTGAGGCGGGGGAATTGTTTGAACCTGGGAGGTGGAGGTTGCAGTGAGCTGAGATCGTGCCACTGCACTCTAGCCTGGGCGACAGCGCGAGACACTGTCTCCAAAAAAAAAAAAACAAAACAAAAACCCAAATACATAGAGTCCCTTAGCCCTTCACAAATATTCCACACACGCACATCTACTCCAGCTGCATCTTGTTGACTCACGAGACATCAAGAAAAGCCTGATTCAAATGAAGTTCTTCAAAATCAGAGTTCATTTGCTCATTTTCTTTTTCTCTCTCTACCAATTAGTGGTGAGAGTTTCACCTGAATCACAGTACCTGCTGTCTCCAATCCCAATGTTGGTATCACCCATCTTCACACAACATTTCTTCACACAACATTTCTTGTGTTATTTACACATCAGCTTAGCCACTCTCTCTGAACACAGAATGTTGGCTGGGGGGAAGTCTCAACCGCAGAAGCAAAGCTCCTAAATTCATTTAAAACAGAAGCTCTTTCCCCCTTGGTAGGGTTATGAGGGCTCCTGAATGAGGGGTTTGGTAGGGTTGCTTCTATAGGGTAGAAATGAGACGCCCTGAAAATCAGAAGCCTTTCATTGGCTTTTAATTTACACAGAAGGCAACACGTAGTTTTCAAATATTCTTTTTTGTTGTTTTATTTATTTTTTTGAGACGAAGTCTCGTTCTTTTGCCCAGGCTGGAGTGCAGCGGTGCGATCTCGGCTCACTGCAAGCTCCACCTCCCGGGTTATTTATTTTTTGAGACAGAGTCTTGTTCTGTTGCCCAGGCTGGAGTTCAGTGGCACGAGCTTGGCTCACTGCAACCTCTGCCTCCCAGTTTCAAGTGATTCTCCTGCTTCAGCCTCCTGGGATTACAGGCACCCACCACTACGCCTGGCTAATTTTTGTATTTTTAGTAGAGATGGGGTTGCAACATGTTGACCAGGCTGGTCTCGAACTCCTGACCTCAAGTGATCTGCCCTCCTTGACCTCCCAAAGTGCTGGGATTACAGGCATGAGCCACCGTGCCCGGCCTCAAAATATTGTTAATGAGTAAATATCCATAAGGGTTTGATGACAACCATTTATCTTTTTCATTGTTTAGCAATTGTTTAAACTTCAATGTGCCTCATAAGAATGTTTCATTATAAAACATTTCACACATTTGAAAGATGCAGAGAATAATTTGAACAGCATTTGTGTATCCACCATCCAGTTGTATCAAATCATAACATTTTGCTTAATTAGTTATAAATTATGTATGTGTCTTGGGTATCCCTTTCCAATTAGTTTGCTATTACATAAAAAATTACTTCATAACATGGGTCAATAGGAGACTTTTTTTTTTTTTTTTTTTTTTGAGACTGAGTCTTGTTCTGTCATGCAGGCTGGAGTGCAGTGGCAGGATCTTGGCTCACTGCTGCAACCTCTGCCTTCTGGGTTCAAGCGATTCTCCTGCCTCAGCCTCCCGAGTAGCTGGGATTACAGATGTGCACCAGCATGCCCATCTAATTTTTGTATTTTTAGTAGAGACGGAGTTTCACCGTATTGGCCAGGCTGGTCTCGAACGCCTGACCTTGAGTGATCCACCCTCCTCAGCCTCCCAAAGTGCTGGGATTATAGGTGTGAGCCACCCTGTGCCCTGCCTCAAAATATTCTTAATGAATAAATACACGTAAGCATTTGAATACAACCATTTATCTTTTTCATTGTGTAGCAATTGTTTGAACTTCAATGTGCCTTCTAAAAATGTTTTATTGTAAAACATTTCACACATTTGAAAGATGCAGGGAATCATTTGAACAGCATTTGTGTACCCACTGTCCAGTTGTGTCAAATCATAACATTTTGCTAAATTAGTTATAAATTATGTATGTGTCTTTGTGTGTCTGAGTGTACATGAAAGAAGATATTTCAGAGACTATTGCGCTCTTGGGTACCCCTCTCCAATTATTTTATTATTACATAAAAAATGACTTTATAACTTAGGTCAATAGGAGACATTTAAAATATTATTTTCCATGCATCTTTGTCCTTGTTTATTTTCTCTAGAGAAGAAAAATGTACTTTCCCTGTTCTTACTTTCAATTCCCAAATGAAGCTTCAATGTAAAACTAATTATCTGAGAATGTAGCATCGCTCTTGTTTTTTTTTTTTTTTTTGAGATGGAATCTCGTTCTGTCTCCCAGGCTGGAGTGCAGTGGCATGAGCTCGGCTCACTGCAACCTCCGCCTCCCGGGTTCAAGCGATTCTTCTGCCTCAGCCTCCTGAGTTGCTGGGATTATAGGCACCGCCCCACCATGCTGGCTAATTTTTGTATTTTTAGTACAGACGGGGTTTCACCATGTTGGTCAGGCTGGTCTTGAACTCCTGACTTCATGATCTGCCCGCCTTGACATCCCAAAGTGCTGGGATTACAGGTGTGAGCCACCGCGCCCGGCCAGCATCTCTCTTTATTTCCTGAAGCTGTGTGTGCTGTGAAGCTTGTAGATTTAGCCATTGAGGTTCCTCTCGAAAGGGGGCCCTGTATTTTCCTGATGGGGAATGGCTTATCTGAAGCCTGGGGAATGGCTGGTGTTTGTGAAATGGCTGCATTCAGACGAGAAACCACACGTAGACATCCTCACAAAGGCTCCGAGTCAGCTTTCCAGGGGGCTGGGTTTTATTCTGGTGCAAAGGAGTGAAATATTGCAAACACAAGTGATCCTTGGTGGCTCACTGCCTCTAATCCCAGCACTTTTGGGAGGCCAAGGCAGGAGCATCACTTGAGCCCAGGAATTTGAGACTAGCCTGGGCAACACAGCAAGATCTCGTTTCTACAGGGAAAAAAAAAACCCGGGTATGATGGCATATGCTTCTGGTCCCAGCATCTCAGGATGCTGAGGCAGGAGGATGGCTTGAGCCCAGGAGGTTGAGGCTGCAGTGAGCTGTGACTGGTCCACTGTGCTTCAGCCTGGCTGATGGAATGAGACAGTGTCACAGAAAAATGAGAAAAAAATAAGTAAATCCTGGATGCAGCAAAGAACCGTGTCCTTTCTTTATTAAGCCCCCATCCTGGTTGTGTATCCATGGTCATTTAAATATTCGGGGGTATAAAAATACAGTGGCCAAGAATTACCTGAACTAGGCTGCGGTGCAGTGGCGTGGGCTCGGCTCACCGTAACCTCCACCTCCCGGGTTCCAGTGATTCTTCTGTGTCAGCCTCTCGAGTAGCTGGGATCACAGCCACGCCCAGCCACGGCTGGCTAGTTTGGTATTTTTAGTAGAGATGGGGTTTCACTATGTTGGCCAGGCTGGTCTCAAACTCCCAACCTCAGGTGATCCGCCCACCTCGGCCTCCCAAAGTGCTGGGATGACAGGCGTGAGCCACCGCACCTGGCCTGTTTTCTTAGCATTAATGTTTTCTCCTCTGCCATCAGCCGTTATAGGGGTATGAGCAGTTTCCTGCCTATTCTGAGGGTTTCGACAAGGGTTTGTGGTAAGTTGGCCGTGTGCTGAAGAGATTCCCATTCAGGAAAGACACTGGGCAGAGGGTAGGACGTCATGCGAAGACAGCTTTCATTTCAGGCAGGGAGAGGCGTTCACAGTCATTCCAGTGTTTGATGAACTGTTCCTAGAACTACTTCATAGGTATACATGTACCACGGTGGTTTGCTGTACCTATCAACCTGCCATCTAGGTTTTAAGCCTCGCATGAATTAGGTATGTGTCCCAGTGCTTTCCCTCCCCTTGCCCCTCCCCCAGCAGGCCCCCGTGTTCACAGAAGTGTTCACGTAACTCTAGTGTCTACCTGCTGTTCACCCAGGCAGTCTCCCTTTGGTGTTGTGTAATGCCCTGGGAGCTATACGCGTCCTTGAGCTACCTCCGGTTAGAGATCGCATACCTATGAATGCTGTGAGGGGCCCTGGGAGCTATACGCGTCCTTGAGCTACCTCCGGTAAGAGATTGCACACCTATAAATGCTGTGAGGGTCACTCAGTTCTGCGCCTGTTGAGGAAATCTCACTTCCATCTTCAGAGCTTGGTAGCCCCAAGGTAAAATTTTAAGAAGTAAAGAGATTGTGAGTTTGCATATTCTGGGAGGTGATGTGAGGACAAGCTCTTAAGATGAAGTCTCTAGGCATACAGGAGAAAGAAGTAAAGGTCAAAGCAAAGTGGCATGAAAAAGGCCAAAACATGGCCAGACATGGTGGCTCACACTTGTCATCCCAGCACTTGGGGAGGCCGGGGTGCGTGGATCATTTGTGGTCAGGAGTTCGAGACCAGCCCGGCTAACATGGTGAAACCCTGCCTCTACTAAAAATACAAAAATTAGCCAGGCCTGGTGGTGGGTGCCTGTAGTCACAGCTACTAACAAGGCTGAGGCAGGACAATTTATTTAAGTTCCTTGCAGATTCTGGATATTAGACCTTTGTCAGATGGATAGATTGCAAAAATTTTCTCCTATTCTGTAGGTTGCCTCTTTGCTCTGATGATAGTTTCTTTTGCTGTGTAGAAGCTCTTTAGTTTAATTAGATCTCATTTGTCAATTTTTGAGGCAGGTGTTTTTATTACGCCCAATTTCATAAATGAGGAAATGACAGATAGATAGATAGACAGGTAGATATGCCAGTTGTCCTTGAGGAGGCAAAATTTTGCTCAGTTAAAAAACCACTGTGATATAGATAGATGATGGATAGATAGATATTAGAAAATAGATAGAAAATAGATAGATAGATGATAGATAATAGATAGCTAGATAGATAGTAATAGTCAATGATAGATTGTGATCAGTGATAGGTGATAGATGACAGGTAAATGATATGATAGATGGTAAATAGATGATAGGTAGATGATAGACAGTAGATAGAAAGTAGATAAACATGCTATATCATGATCAAAGATAGATAAGTGATAAATAGTATATGATAAATGATAAGTGGTAAATAAATGATAGATGGTAGATAAGTAGATGATAGATGATAAATTGTAAATAAATGATGGTAGATAGATAAGTAGATGATAGATAAATGGTAAATAAATGATAGTAGATGAGTAGATGATACATGATAAATGGTATATAGATAAATGATAGATGGTAGATAGATAAGTAGATGATAGATGGAGATGGTAAGTGGTAAGTAAATGATAGATGGTAGATAGATAAGTAGGTGATAGGTGGTAAACAGGTCAATAGATGTTCTACAAATAGTTGATAGATAAATGATGGGTGACATGATAGGAAGTGAGTTGGATGATAGGCACACAGACAAATGGATCCCGTATGCATCTAATCTGTCATGCTAAGGCAGGCTTTGTCAACCTTGGCAGTATGTCCATCTGGAGCTGAATGATTCTCTGCGGTGGGGCCATGCTGTGGACTGCAGGGTGTTGAGCAGGATCCCTGGGCTCCACCCACTTGACATGGATGTACACACTATACCTCCCACCCCAGTTATAACAACCAAAAATACCTCCAGACATTTGTATATGTTCCTGGGGGAGGGGGAAGCAAAAGGGCCTGCAGTGGAAAACCACTGATGTAGTTCCCTACAGAGGCCAGCCCAGTTCTGTGGGACATGCCTGGTACCATTTAATGGCGGTAACATGGACATAAGAGCAGTGTGCTCTCTGAGGCTCTGGAAGGGGACTCCCAGCCTCGCATCTTGAGGAGAACTTAGACATCCTACGTAGCATTACGATTCCCCTCCCAACATGGCTGTGCTGTGGATCAGGGGTCTCCTCCCGGATCTCCTCCATCCCACCCAGCCCTCTCGTTTCACCTCAGTCTCCGTATGCTGAGTGTGGAAATATCTCTGTGCCCGGGGTCCCGGCCCGGTTTTGTGGTGGGGATTCTTCTCCCACAGCTCCGTCATTCATGTTCCCTCATCTCCTTCGAGGCCGATGTGTTATTTTTCATAGAATGGTGATAAAATGGTGGCATGATATCGTAGAACAGTGATAAAATGACAGCATGATATAGAACTGATAAAATGGTGGCATGATATCATAGAACAGTGATAAAATGGCAGCATGATATAGAACTGATAAAATGGTGGCATGATATCATAGAACAGTGATAAAATGGCAGCATGATATAGAACTGATAAAATGGTGGCATGATGTAATAGAAAAGTGATAAAATGACAGCATGGTATAGAACAGTGATAAAATGGTGGCATGATGTCATAGAATAGTGATAAAATGGCAGCATGATACAGAACTGATAAAGTGGCGGCATGATGTAATAGAACAGTGATAAAATGGCAGCATGATATAGAACAGTGATAAAATGGTGGCATGCTATCATAGAACAGTGATAAAATGGCAGCATGATATAGAACAGTGATAAAATGGTGGCATGATGTCATAGAACAGTGATAAAATGGCAGCATGATGTAGAACTGATAAAATGGTGGCATAATGTAATAGAATAGTGATAAAATGGCAGCATGATATAGAACTGATAAAGTCGCGGCACGATATCATAGAACAGTGATAAAATGGCAGCATGATATAGAACAGTGATAAAATGGTGGCATGATATAGAACTGATAAAGTGGCGGCATGATATCATAGAACAGTGATAAAATGGTGGCATGATGTCATAGAACAGTGATAAAATGGCAGCATGATATAGAACAGTGATAAAATGGTGGCATGATGTCATAGAACAGTGATAAAATGGCAGCATGATGTAGAACTGATAAAATGGTGGCATGATGTCATAGAACAGTGATAAAATGGCAGCATGATATAGAACAGTGATAAAATGGTGGCATGATGTAATAGAACAGTGATAAAATGGCAGCATGATATAGAACCAATAAAATGGTGGCATGATGTAATAGATTAGTGATAAAATGGCAGCATGATGTAGAACTGATAAAATGGTGGCATGATGTAATAGAATAGTGATTAAATGGCAGCATGATATAGAACAGTGATAAAATGGTGGCATGATGTCATAGAACAGTGATAAAATGGCAGCATGATATAGAACAGTGATAAAATGGTGGGATGATGTCATAGAACAGTGATAAAATGGCAGCATGATATAGAACAGTGATAAAATGGTGGCATGATGTCATAGAACAGTGATAAAATGGCAGCATGATATAGAACAGTGATAAAATGGTGGCATGATGTCATAGAACAGTGATAAAATGGTGGCATGATATCATAGAACAGTGATAAAATGGCAGCATGATGTAGAACTGATAAAATGGTGGCATGATGTCATAGAACAGTGATAAAATGGCAGCATGATATAGAACAGTGATAAAATGGTGGCATGATGTAATAGAACAGTGATAAAATGGCAGCATGATATAGAACCAATAAAATGGTGGCATGATGTAATAGATTAGTGATAAAATGGCAGCATGATGTAGAACTGATAAAATGGTGGCATGATGTAATAGAATAGTGATTAAATGGCAGCATGATATAGAACAGTGATAAAATGGTGGCATGATGTCATAGAACAGTGATAAAATGGCAGCATGATATAGAACTGATAAAATGGTGGCATGATGTAATAGAATAGTGATAAAATGACTGCATGATGTAGAACTGATAAAATGGCATGATGTCATAGAACAGTGATTAAATGGCAGCATGATATAGAACAGTGATAAAATGGTGGCATGATGTAACAGAATAGTGATAAAATGACAGCATGATGTAGAACTGATAAAATGGTGGCATGATGTCATAGAATAGTGATTAAATGGCAGCATGATATAGAACTGATAAAATGGTGGCATGATGTAACAGAATAGTGATAAAATGACAGCATGATGTAGAACTGATAAAATGGCATGATGTCATAGAACAGTGATTAAATGGCAGCATGATATAGAACTGATAAAATGGTGGCATGATGTTATAGAATAGTGATAAAATGACAGCATGATGTAGAACTGATAAAATGGTGGCATGATGTCATAGAATAGTGATTAAATGGCAGGATGATATAGAACTGATAAAATGGCGGCATGATATCATAGAACAGTGATGAAATGGCAGCATGAGCTCAAGGGTTGGGATTGGACACCCAGAAATGGGAGCACGTGTGGTTGGTTGGACTGAATTATTGATCCATCCTTATCCATTGTTCAACACTTACCTCCTCCACCTATGCTCATATCACTTACAAGGCAGACCTGGCCGGGCACGGTGGCCCACACCTGTCATCCCAGCACTTTGGGAGGCTGTGGTGGGCAGATCACGGGGTCAGGAGTTCGAGGCCAGCCTGGCCAACAAGGTGAAACCCTGTCTCTACTAAAAATAGAAAATTAGCTGGGTATGGTGGTGGGCGCCTGTAATTCCAACTACTTAGGAGGCTGAGGCAGCAGAATCGCTTGAACCTGGGAGGCAGAGGTTGCAGTGAGCCGAGATTGTGCCACTGCACTCCACCCTGGTCAACAGAGTGAGACTGTGTGTCTCAAAAACAAACAAACCAAAGCAAGGTAGACCTTATGGGTCTTTCCCTGGGAGCCTGCCATACAGTGGTTGTTGCTACAAACAGCAGGGATATGAGACAGACCACCTAAGCCCCTGACATATGAGTCTTGAAAATGGCTGTGGACGAGGAAAATCAGTGAAATAACAGTGACACCAGCGCCCCACTCTCTCTAGGACTCTTAAAAGTTCTTGGCCTGTTTTCCAATCCACTCCAGCCTTCTTTTTCTTTGAATTTGAAAACGAACTTTGAAATTTCTTCTAGTGACAAGAAAATGTTACCGTGTTTATTTTCAGCTATTTATGCATGGGCACTGGCCGTCACCTCCGCTCATGGAGTACCATCTTTTTTTTAGTACGGAGTCGCCGTTGGCATTGTCAACTGAAGCACATGTTGTACATCCACGTATCTCCTTGGGAAGGAAATTAAAGGACTAATTGAAGGAAGAATTAGAAACACTGAATCGACAGAAACGCAGCCACACTCTGTAATTAATTTTTGAAGAAAAGAAAATGAAGTGCTTGGCGATGGTGAACCTCTTCAGCATGTTCATTAGATATTTGCATTTTCTGCCTATTCCATTAAAAGTACCTCTAATCACACAGTCAATCATAAGTACTTACCCAGACGTCTTCTTTTTAGACTTTGAATCATTCCACGTTCTGTGTAGGGGTGAGACCTTACCACAAAAACAGTGTAGGGCTTGCTGTGTGCTCAGAAGGACACATTAACCAGGGGGAACTGATGGAACTCCAGCTCTCTGTATCCTTCCTTGTTCCTCTTAGTACTTGGTCAGACCCCACCCCCCCATTAAAAATTCAATTGTTAATACCAATAAGAAAATTGAGGGGTTTCAAAGAATCTCAATGAACCTCGGATTTAGGTCTTTATAAGACCTTGGTAAGCAGTTGTGGATTCTGTAGTTGGTACCTGTCATAAGTTATGATGATCATTATAGCATTACTGAGAGCGTTTTAAAAACTTTTATTGGGCCGGGTGCGATGGCTCACGCCTGTAATCCCAGCACTTTGGGAGGCCGAGGTGGGAGGATCACTAAGTCAGGAGTTTGAGACCAGCCTGACCAACATGGTGAAACCCCATTTCTAAAATACAAATACTAAAAATACAAAACTTGGGTGTGGTGGAGCGCACTTGTAGTCCCAGCTACTCAGGAGGCTGAGGCAGGAGAATCGCTTGAACCCGGGAAGTGGAGGCTGCAGTGAGCCGAGATCGCACCACTGCACTCCAGCCTGGCGACAGAGTGAAAACTCCATCTCACAAACAAACAAACAAGCTTTTATGATAACATGTATGGAAAGTGTCCCCTCTTGAAATGCTGCATTTTCTGTAACCAAAGCCAACGCTCCGTCCAGCCTATGGTAGCAGCCAGTAAGAGCCGTCAGAACCGGTTGCTGTTACCATCACTAAACACACCGAGAGGGAGAAGCCATGTCCTCGTTCCCCAGCTTCCAGCTCCACCTTCCTCTGAAAGCATCACGCCGTTTCTCATTCCGGATATGTATTTGGTGTTGAGTCCTTCAGCCGTGACATATCTTAACGGTGGCGGTGAGGGGGCAGAACGCGAAGTTCTCGGCGTTCGGGGAAGAGCAAGCCGTGTTCCCTGTGTAAGCATCTGCCCACATCGGGCTGTTTGGGTACCAGCCGCACCAAGAGAGCAGTGAGTAACGAAGGCAAGGATGGGCTTACCACACTTGGCGATAAGCTGGTTCCATTACCTTCCTGGATTAGAGATCCTTCAGTCATTCCAGAGGTGGATGTTCATACCCAAGAAATGGTGGCTCATGTGTATTTTTTTCTTTGTACGAGACAGAGTCTCGCTCTGTCGCCCAGCCTGGAGTGCAGTGGTGCGATCTCAGCTCACTGCAATCTCCGCCTCCCAGATTCAAGTGGTTCTCCTGCCTCAGCCTCCCGAATAGGCGGAATTGCAGGCGCACACCACCATGCCCGGCTCATTTTTGTACTTTTAGTAGAGATACGGTTTCACCATGTTGTTCAGGCTGGTCTTGAACTCCTGACCTCGTGATCCGCCCGCCTCAGTCTCCCAAAGTGCTGGAATTACAGGAGTGAGCCACCGCGCCCGGCCCCGTTGTAACTCTCTTGCATAGTCCATTTTTCACACTTGTTCAGTGTTGAATGAGATGTTGAATAAATGCTAATATGTTTTATCTTTCTTTTTTCTTCTATGTCACTTTTTACTTTTTGCCATGGGTGGTAATGGTGAGTTCTTTTGCACCCAGGGAAGCTTCATGCCTCATCATCCCAACCTTCTGGAAGTTTTGATTCTTCTAGTTGAAACTTTCCTAATTTTTAAAAACGTTTTTTAAGTTCAGGGATGCATATGCAGGTTTGTTACATAGGTAAACTTGTGTCATGGGGGTTTGTTGTACAGATTATTTAATCACCCAGGTATTAAGCCCAGTACCCATTAGTTATTTTTCTTGATCCTCTCCCTCCTCCCACCCTCTGATAGGCCTCAGGAAATGGTGTTTCCCTCTGTGTGTCCAGGTGTTTCATCACTTAGCTCTCAGTTATGTGTCAGAACATGTAGTATTTGGTTTTGCTGTTCCTACATTAGTTTGCTGAGGATAATGGCCTCCAGCTGCATCCATGTCCCTGCAAAGGACATGATCTTGTTCTTGTTTATGGCTGCATAGTATTCCATGGTGTCTATGTACCATATTTTCTTTCTCTCTCTTTCTTTTTTTTTTTTTTCTTTTTTTTTGATATGGTGTCTTGCTCTGTCACCGGGCTGCTGGAGCGTAGTGGTGCAATCTCACCTAACTGCAACCTCCACCTCCCTGGTTCAAGCAATTCGTCTGCCTCAGCCTCCCAAGTAGCTGGGATTACAGGTGAACACCCCCACACCCAGCTAATTTTTTGTGTGTTTTTAGTAGACACAGGATTTCACCATGTTGGCCAGACTGGTCTTGAACTCCTGACCTCATGATCCCCCCGCCTCGGCCTCCCAAAGTGCTGGGATTACAGGCATGAGCCACCGCGCCAGGCCTATGTACCATATTTTCTTTATTCAGTCTACCACTGATGGGCGTTTAGGTTGATGCCATGTCTTTGCTATTGTGAAAAGTGCTGCGATGAACATACATGTGCATGTGTCTTTATGATAGAATGATTGATACTCCTTTGGGTATATACCCAGGAGTGGGATTGCTGAGTTGAATGATATTTCTGTTTTTAGGTCTTTGAGGAATTGCCGCACTGTCTTACACAATGTTTGAACTAATTTACACTCCCACCAACAGTGTCTAGGTGTTCGTTTTTGTCTGCCACCTTGCCAGCGTCTGTTGTTTTTTCATGTTCTAATAATAGCCATTCTGACAAGTGTGAGATGGTATCTCATTCTGGTTTTGATTTGCATGTCTCTAATGATCAGCGATGTTGAATGTTTTTTCTTATGCTTGTCGGCTGCATATAGGTCTTTTTTTTTTTTCTTTTTGAGACAGAGTCTCCCTCTGTCGCCCAGCCTGGAGGGTAGCGGCGCGGTATCGGCTCACTGCAATGTCTGCCTCCCAGGTTCACGCCGTTCTCCTGCCTCAGCCTCCCGAGTAGCTTTGGTTTTTAAGATCAGTTACATGCACTTTTTCAGAAATTATGGTTTGCGTAACCAGAGCACATCGGTGTTTCCAAACTGGATTTAGATTGGCCGTTTACTAACTAAGGAATGTTGTGCGATTTAGTTAACTTCTCTAAGCCTCGTTTTCCTCATCTAGGAAATGGGAAGAATAGTAAGATCTACCTCAAAAGAATGTTGTAAAGGTTGAACAAAGTAATCAGATTGTTTAGTAATATGCCTCCCACATATTAAGCCCTCAACCCCACCACCAGGCCCAGCTAATTTTTTTTGTATTTTTAGTAGAGGTGGGGTTTCACCATGTTAGCCAGGATTGTCTCGATCTCATGACCTTGTGATCACCCGTCTCAGCCTCCCAAAGTGCTGGGATTACAGGCAGGAGCCACCGCACCTGGCCGGCTACCTGTATGTCTTCTTTTGAAAAGTGTGTTCATGTCCTTTGCCTGACGTGGCAAAGGGTGTGCTTTCAATGTGATGTTTTTTTTTTTTTTTTGTAAATCTGTTTAAGTTCCTTATAAATTCTGGATATTAAACCTTTGTCAGATGCATAGTTGGTAGATATCTTCTCTCATTCTGTAGGTTGTCTGTTTACGCTGTTGATCTTTTCCTTGGCTGTGCAGAAGCTCTTTGAAACTTTCGTAACTTTAAACCAAGTGCTAGCTAACTCCATTTCTCAATTGAGTAACTTCGAAATTAAATTCGAACGACAGCTTCTGCCTTTTGAAGACAAAGAAGGTAGCATAACCGTAGCACTCCACCACACGCTATCACTTGGTTATGGTTGGTGTTTTGAGGATTCTTTTTGTCGCAATCTCTAATTAGTTTTTTTTAAATAAGCATCTTGTAGATAGGATGTTTTTCTCAAGTGTTACCCTGTGTTGACTATGCTAGCATCACCACAGTGATGTACACGTGTTTCTCTATTTTCCGTTTAATAACCACCGTTATGTAGGTGAATCCTTGATCTGACACACAGCGCCTGTCTTTCCCTATGAATGGGTTATTGATTTGCGTGGAAGTCTCAGCTTGCTGTAGTGTGTGTGTGTGTGTGTGTGTGTGTGTGTGTGGGCACATTTTTAGAGAAACAAGCAGTGATTCTTTTTTTAAAAATTTCTCGAATCCCAGAGTGTTTGAGACAAACCTTGTTTCCCCACGTCGGGTCTAGGGTTATTTGTTCAGATCCTTCGTCGTTCAGGACTCTGTAGCTCTTTCTTTATTCCTTACTGAAATCTCACGTTGACGAGCTCTTTCCACCTGCTTTGCTTTTCCATTGGCAGATGTCCTTTTTTTTTCCTCCCTTGGTGCTTTTAGGATTTTCTCTTGATCTTTAAAGCTCCACAGTTTTATCAGGATGAGGCTGATGGACATATGGGCATTTAAAAATGAATTGTATGGCTTACTATGCATCTCATAATGGCAGATCTGAGGTTTTATCTCAGGGATTTTTTATTTTTCTTTGCACGAAACCTTTCCATTTACAATTGACCCTTGAAAAACATGGGGGTTAGAGACACCAACCCCTCACACAGTCAAAAATCCATGTGTAACTTTTTTTTTTTTCCTTTCTTGAGACAGAGTTTTACTCTTGTTGCCCAGGCCAGAGTGCAATGGCGCAATCTCGGCTCACTGCAACCTCCACCTCCTGGGTTCAAGCAATTCTCCTGCCTCAGCCTCCTGAGTAGCTGGGATTACAGGTGCCCACCACCACGCCTGGCTAATTTTTGTCTTTTCAGTAGAGACGGGGTTTTACCATCTTGGTCAGGCTGGTCTTGAACTTGTGACCTCAGGTGATCCACCCACCTCGGCCTCCCAAAGTGCTGGGATTACAGGCGTGAGCCACCGCTCCTGGCCCATGTGTACCTTTTGATTCTCCAAAAGCCTAACTGCTAATAGCCTACTGTTTACAAGAAGCCTCGCCAATAATATAAACAGGAGATTAACTCATTCATATTTTGTATGTTCTATGTGTTGCATACTGTATTCTTAGACTATAGTAAGCTAGAGAAAAGACATTACCAAGAGAATCATAAGGAAGAGAAACTATATTTACTGTTCATCAAGTGGAAAGGGATCATCCTCGAGGTCTTCATCCTCATCATCTTCACATCGAGGAGGCTGAGGGGGAGAGGAGGACGAGGAGAGAGGTTGGCCTGGCTTTCTCAGGGGTGGCAGAGGCGGAAGAAAATCCGCATCTAAGTTACTTGTACAGTCCAAACCTGGGAAGGATCAACTATATTTCTGTGTCTCCTTCTCCCAGTTCTTGTCTCCAGAGATAGCAGCATTGGATGTTGCCTCTCAGCTGGTTTCCTTCTCTTTCATGTTCTTTTCTCCAGTCACTTCATGTCATCATCTTTTTTCTTCTACATTCTACACGCTTCCACAAGCCTGCCCTCTGCACCCTGGACATGATTCTCCACATTCTTTTTTCTTTTCTTTTTTTGAGACAGAGTCTTGCTGTGTCACCCAGGCTGGAGTGCAATAGTGCAATCTCGTGCACTGCAACCTCCTCCTCCCGGGTTTAAGTGATTCTCCTGCCTCAGCCTCCCGAGTAGCTGGGATTACAGGTGTCCGCCAGCATACCCGGCTAATTTTTGCATTTTTAGCATGACAGGGTTTTACCATGTTGGCTCAGCTGGTCTTGAACTCCTGATTTCAGATGATCCGCCCGCCTCGGCCTCCCAAAGTGCTGGGATTACAGGTGTGTACGCCACCACATCTGGCTAATTATTGTATTTTTTTTTTTTTTTTTTTTGAGACGGAGTGTCTCTCTTGTTGCCCAGGGTGGAGTGCAATGGCATGATCTTGGCTCACTGCAAACTCCACCTCCCAGATTCAAACGATTCTCCTGCCTCAGCCTCCTCAGTAGCTGGGATTACAGGCATCTGCCACCACACCCAGCTACATTGTGTAGTTTTAATAGAGATGGGATTTCACTATATTGGGCTGGCTGGTCTTGAACTCTTGACTCCAGATGATCCGCCTGGCTCGGCCTCCCAAGGTGCTGGGAATACAGGTGCATACCACCACACCTGGCTATTTATTGTTTATTTATTTATTTATTTATTTTTGAGATGGAGTCTTGCTCTTGTTGCCCGGGGTGGAGTGCAATGGCTCACTGCAAACTCTACCTTCTGGGTTCAAGCGATTCTCCTGCCTCAGCCTCCTGAATAGCTGGGACTACAGGCGCCTCCCGCCACACCTGGCTACATTTTGTATTTTTAGTAGAGATGGGATTTCACCATGTTGGCCCTGGTGGTCTCGAACTCCCGACTTCAGATGATCCACCTACCTCGGCCTCCCAAAGTGCTGGGATTACAGTTGTGAGCCACCGTGCCCGGCTAATTCTCATTCTTGATTCTGATCTTCCCTCTTTCTAGTGTTGTCCGGGGATCTCTAGAGCATGAGGTTATAATATCCCCCACTCATTGGTACCACCTTTTTCATCTTATTACGTTACCCCATTAAGCCTTTTGTTAAACATTTAATATTGTTTTGCTCTGAATTTATTATTTTCTACCTGATATGAATATATTAAGTTGGTGCAATTTTTTTTTAAAAATTTTTTTTAGACAGAGTCTCGCTCTTGCTACCCAGGCAGGAGTGCAGTGGCACCATATTGGCTCATTGTGCAACCCTAGCCTCCCGGGCTGAAGACGTCGTCCCACCTCAGCCTCATGAGTAGCTGGGACTCCAGGCATGCACCTGACGCATGGCTAAGTTTTGTACATTTTGTAGAGAGAGGGTCTCACTGCGTTGCGCAGGCTGGTCTCAAACTCCTGAGCTCAAGCAGCCCGTCCTCCTTGGCTTCCCAAAATGCTGAGATTCCAGGCTTGAGCCATTGCGCCCGGCCTGATAATATTTTGACTCTGGCTTCTTTCTTTTTGTTTCTATTTACCTTTAAATCTCTTTTATGTTCCCCCTGAATTACTCCTCTGTGTGTGTCTTTTATAGGCTGTATATTTGTGTTTTCCTTCCAACCTATTTCTTGCTATAATTGAGATGGTGAAGGGATTAGTGGTCTCAGGTCCTTCTGCCTCGCCCCACATAAATCTTCATTTCAACTGATGCTCTTCATTTCTTTTTTATGGAATGTTACTTTCCTGTTTTTTGTGTTTGCCTGTTTTTCTCGTGGGTCCCGAGATGGATATTTTCCCTCCGTATGGGCATTGATTTTAATGCTCACTCTTCGCCCCTGGAGGACGTGAATTGGTTCTTTTTTCCTCCTTGTCCCATGGACCTCAGACGTGGACACACATGTCTGTGGTTTTGAGGTCTTTGTTTTATCTGTTCAGTTCTTTAGCTGCTTAAGATGGACGGGCAGAGGCTGGGCGCAGTGGCTCACGCCTGTCAGCCCAGCCCTTTGGGAGGCCGACGCGGGTGGATCACAAGGTCAGGAGTTTGAGACCAGCCTGGCCAACATGGGGAAACCCCATCTCTACTAAAAACACAAAAGTTAGCCAGGCATGGTGGCGGGCACCTGTGGTCCCAGCTGTTCGGGAGGCTGAGGCAGGAGAGTTGCTTGAACCCAGGAGACCGAGGTTCCAGTGAGCCAAGATCGTGCCCCTACACTCCAGCCTGGGTGACAGAGTGAGAATCTATCTCAAAAAAATGAATAAATAAAAGGTGGATGACAGGGAGCGGAGCCTGTGGGCAGTGAGCGCTGTCCATGACCCTGTCTGTGAGTACCTGCTCTCTGAGGTGACGGAATCTCGGGTGTCATCCCAGCGGTGACGTGCTCCATGCTGCCGTAGGCCAGCCCACGTGGACGGTCATCCAGTGATGACTTGGCCCCAGTGGACAGCTGTCCAGTGATGGGACATCTGGAGCACATGGCCGTCCAACAACAGTTCATCATTTCTGTGCTATGTCTGGTGTTTCCAGTGGCTGCAACCACTAGCGCTCCAGCTCCATTGGCTTGGAGCCATTCCACGGTGGGAATGGCCGCCAGGAGACGATGCCCACTCTTCTCTTCCACCAAGTCAGGACCCACACTCAGGCGAGGCCCTGTGTCTCCTCCTCCTCCCCAGCACAGTCTTGCTGGAGTCATGTAGAAAAGTCATGCAAAGGGCCTCACGAAGGGATACGCTCCCTTCTTCCTGGCCTGTCCTGGTCTGCCACCAGCACTCAGTCATTCTCCTTCCAAACCGAGGTGTGTGCATACATATGATTTGTTGGCCCTTAAAAAACATGTATAGGCCAGGTGCCTGTAATCCCAGCAGTTTGGGAGGCCGAGGCGGGCGGATCACCTGAGGTCGGTAGTTCGAGACCAGCCTGGCCAACGTGGAGAAACCCCATCTCTACTAAAAACACACAATTAACCGGGCGTGGTGCCAGGCGCCTGTAATCCCAGCTCGTCCGGAGGCTGAGGCAGGAGAATTGCTTGAACCTGGGAGGTAGAGGTTGCGGTGAGCCGAGATGGCGCCACTGTACTCCAGCCTGGGCGACAAGAGCGAAACTCCATCTCAAAAAAGAAAAATTTACATCTCAGCTACAATCCTTCCCTAAACTACTGGTGTGACTGTTTTCTGACTCATTCAAGTATTACCCAAAAGATCAATGACTTCTTCGTGATCCTTTGTCCTAGGAATTATTTTATAGGCTTCTGCAACAAATGGAACCTTGTGTCTCAGTAGCATAATACGCATATTCTGAATTCCTGGACATTTTTTTTTCTTTTCTTTTCTTTTCCTGCACAACTTCATTTCGGGGTGAATGAGGCCAGCACCTGAGTTTCCCTCAGCCCTTTGGATTCTCTAGGGGCCTGAAGGTTTCTTCTGCTAAAAACGTACACATGGCTTCAGGAAGATGGTATTGGACCCTTTTTCTTTTTTTGAGACAGGGTCTGGCTCTGTCGCCCAGGCTGACGTGTAATAGTGCAATCTTGGCTCACTGCACTTTCTGCCTCCAGGCTCAAGCAGTCTTCCGACCTCAGCCTCTCGAGTAGCCACAACCGTAGGCACGTGCTACCGTGCCCTGCTAATATTTATATTTTTTTGTAGAGATGGGGTTTTGCCATGTTGCCCAGGCTGGTCTCAAACTCCCCAGCTCAAGCCATCTTGCCTGCCGTGGCTTCCCAAAGTGCTGGGACTCCAGGCGGGAGCCACTGCTTCCAGCCTGCTTTTGGACTCTTGGTCTGGGGTTTGGCCAAAACTCTGGTGATTCAGATGGACTCTTGCAGATTTTAAGAGGAATTAAAGTTTTGTGGCTTAAGCTGAACTGCCGTTCTCAGTGCCCTTGCTGGTCCGAATGCTCATGCTGGTCCCTGTAGCGCTTCATCTACTGTGGCTGCTCTTCTAGGTCTGTTTTAGTTGCTGGGGGAGCCTTGCCTGTGCTTGTAGCTATCACCGTAAAATTCAACACACCTGTGCTTGTGTAGCCCCCGAAGATGCCGAAACGTGGTATTCTCACCCCAAAGAGTTTCCACCCTGGTAAGTTCCAGCAAGGCAGCCCGGCAGCTATGCCTGCAGAAACCTGTTGGTACAAAGAAGTGTCAGATGATCTGGAACACCGTGGGTTGATCCTGCATACCATAAGTCTGAAGAACTTGACAGAATCGTCGCATGGTGAGCAGTGATACTAAGCAAAGCTGAGTCACCCGTAAGCTCCCAGGCCCTCAGCCCGGCAAGTGGGAAGGTATTTTGACACCTCTGTTGATGAAGTGCCTCCGATAGCTCAAGTCTTTGGAGACGGCCTCGTAGGAGTTTTAGTTTAACCATAATCTGCTTGCAGATCACTGATGTTTCCATGAGTCATTCCCTGAGGTTGTAGTGAAGAAAACGAGATATTAGCCAGTTTGCTTATTTGCAAAATGCCCACAAAGCCACATTCATTTTCGTGCTGAACATCTTATCGATACCATTTGATTTCCTGAAGGGTTGTATCATAGTTTAGGATTGACTGTACCTCCAAGAGTCATCAGCTAAGCTTCCTGTTTTGTGGATAGAGAATACGGGAGGACGTCTGGTTTCCTTTGAGTGGTGGCATCAGGCCTGAGATTGTGGTCGTCCAAGGGTGCTTTTAGGGGGCAAAAATGCACAGCTATTTATTGAAAAAACGAATGTTGCAGGCCAGGCACGGTGGCTCACGCCAGTAACCCCAGCACTTTGGGAAGCCAAGGTTGGCGGATCACCTGAGGTCAGGAGTTTGAGACCTGCCTGGCCATTGTGGTGGAACATTGTCTCCACTGAAAATATAAAAATTGGCCAGGCGTAATGTTGGGCACCTGTAATTCCAGCTACTCAGGAGGCTGAGGCCGGGCAATTGCTTGAACTGAGGAGGTGGAGATTGCAGTGAGCCGAGATTGTGCCACTGCACTCCAGCCTGGACAACAGAGTAAAACTCTGTCTGAAAAAGAAAGAAAAAAAAAAAGAAACAGAAAAAACAAATCTTCCTCATGACTCTCCAGAGAGCTGAAATAACCAAGAAGTGGAGGAGGAAGGAGGCTAGCATGGATTGGTGTCATTCATCTTGGACAAGAAGCTGTCATGTCAGCCTGCTACTTCCCTGCTTACCATCTCCCCTTTGTCCCGGGCAGGGAGGGCTCTCAGTCTGGTGGTCTCACCCAGGTGGTCCAGCGTTCCAGCACTGAGAGCCAGGAAGCCGACTCCCAAAGCATCATCAGCCGCCTCTTCAGCCATGTAGGAAGTCAGGGCTGGTCCCAGTGGTTAATCCAGACCCCAGAGTGCGTAGCACGGCCCTCCCCACGTCCAGCACACTGGCCTTTCACTGTACCATGTCCTCTTTCTCCTATTGGGTGGCCTGTGTTGCTTTCTCAGTCTCCAAGTCTCTATGTCAGCAAGGAAGTGTCCCATCCGTAACTGAGTCGTGACCTCTGTGAGGCTGACAAGTGCCAGAGCTCATGGTTTTAAGGCATATTGAGAAGCAGGTGTTTTGATTTAAAGACTTAGTCCACGTATTACAGTCTTTCTGATGGACTCGTCAACGCAGACAGGGAAAGTTGGCCAGTCTCATTTTGAATGACATGATCACGATGTAGCTGAATATTTACAAAACTGTCTTTGATTTCTTTTCTTTTTTTTTTTTTAATTTAAGTTCTGGGATACATGTGCAGAACGTGCAGGTTGATTACATAGGTATGCATGTGCCGTGGTGGTTTGCTGCACCCATCAACCCATCATCTCTAGGTTTTAAGCCCTGCATGCATTAGGTGTTTGTCCGAATGCCCTCCCTCCCCTAGAACCCAACCCCCGACAGGCCCCGGTGTGTGGTGTTCCACTCCCTGTGTCCATGTGTTCTCATTCTTCAACTCCCACTTATGAGTGAGAACGTGCGGTGTTTGGTTTTCTGTTCTTGTGATAGTTTGCTAAGAATGACGGTTTTCAGCTGCATCCACATCCCTACAAAGGACATGAACTCATCCTTTTTGATGGCTGCGTAGTATTCCATGGTGTCTGTGTGCCACATTTTCTTTATCCAGTCTGTCATTGGTGGACATTTGGGTTGGTTCCAAGTCTTTGCTATTATAAATAGTACTGCAATAAACATACCTGTTGAAATGTTTATTTTGTTACAGTCAAACACTTACCATGAGAGCTACACCCTTGACAAAGTGTTACGTGTATAATACGGGCTCGTTAACTCTAGGCACAACTGCTGTGGTGTGTACACTCGTGCACCAGACTGCAGAACTGATTCATGTTATATACCGAAACCTTGTACTCGTGGAACAACATCTCCCTATGTCCCTCTCTCCTTATCGTCTGAAAACCATCCTTCTACTGTCTGCTTCTATGAATTTGACTTAGATTCTACAGGTCAGTGACATCATGCGGTCTTTGTCTCTCTGTGTCTGCTCTATTTCACGTAACATCCCCCAGGTTCATCCGTGTTGTGGCAAATGACAGAATTCCTCTCTTTCTAAGGCTGCGTGGCATCCCATTGTGTGTAGTGCCACAGTTTCTTTTTTTGTTTGAGACGGAGTCTCGCTCTGTCACCCAGGCCGGAGTGCAGTGGTGTGGTCTCGGCTCACTGCAACCTCCGCCTCCCAAGTTCAAGTGATTCTCCTGCCTCAGCCTCCCGAGTTGCTGAGATTATAAGCGCCCACCACCACGCCCGGCTAATTTTTGTACTTAGTAGAGACGGGGATTCACCATGTTGGCCAGGCTGGTCTCAAACTCCTGACTGCAAATGATCCACCTGCCTCAGCCTCCCAAAGTGCTGGGATTCCAGGCACCTCGCCCGGCCCAATTCCCTTCTTTTTAAGGCTACATAGTATGCCATTGTGTGTATGTACCACATTTTCTTTTCTTCTTTGAGACGGAGTCTCGCTGTGTCGCCAGGCGTGAACCATCGCACCTGGCTGTACTGCGTTTTCTTTATCCATTCATCTGATGATGAACGCTGGTGTTGATTCCGTATCTTGGTGATTGTGAATGGTGCTGCCGTGAACATGGGGGTGCAGATGTGTCTCATAGACCGATTGACCTTTTGGATAAATATCTAGAAGCATGCTTGCTGGATCATCGAGTAGTTCTATTTTTAATTTTTTTGAGGAACCTCCGTACTATTTACCGTATTCACCCATTTCTGCAGGAAACAGTGGCAGAGGAATATAAGTTTTGCTTCTTCCCTCTCCCAGCTGTGCAAAAAGAGACCCACAGCCGGGCGTGGTGGCTCATGCTTGTAATCCTAGCACTTTGGGAGGCTGAGGCAGGCAGATCACCTGAGGCAGGCGGATCACCTTAGGTCAGGAATTTGAGACCAGCCTGGCCAACGTGGTGAAACATCGTCTCTACTAAAAATACAAAAACTAGCTGGGCGTGGTCATGGGTGCCTGAAATCCCAGTTACGCGGGAGGCGGAGGAAGGAGAATACCTTGAACCTGGGAGGTGGAGGTTGCCGTGAGCTGAGATCGTGCCACTGCACTCCAGCCTGGGCAACAGGCTGTCTCAACAAACCAAACAAACAAACAAAAAAACCCACTGCACCCCAGCCTGGGCAACAGGCTGTGTCAACAAAAAAAGGAAAAAATAAAAAGATAAAAATGAGAGACCCATAAGGGCTTTGGACCTCCTTTCTTTGCAAGGCGAGAAAATAGTAATATAATAGACGTTGGGCAGTTTTTTATTCTGACTTTCCAGTTTTATTTTTGCTTCTTCCTGTACTGTTGCTGCCTGGATCTCTTTCTTATCCCTGGGAGGTCTCCCCCTGCCCCCATTCTTTTAAGCCTTTCTATCTGCTTTCTTTTGAAGGAAGGTAAATAAAACTCCACACATCCGGACAATAGGAACACATGCCTCAGAACTCTGGCTGCAAGGGACTGACCCCATCCAGAGAGAATGAACAAATGCATCAAAACCCTGGCTGTAAGCGACTGACCCCAGCTTGATCCACGTAAGCCAGAAGAACCTTTGCTTCTGTGTTTAATCGGCACCAAGCTTAGTGATTGCTCTCTTCTCAGAGGCCAGCACAGAGTCCAATCTCTCCAGGATGCCAGCTTCCTGTCTCTGGGGTCTCCTCTTCCTGCCGAGAAGCTTGAGCCTCTTACTGGAGCTGCTTCTCTGTTCTCCTTTGCCCTGCGTCGCCTGTAATACTGACAACTGTCTTTTTCTCATGTGATGTTGGACTCTTCCAAAGCAGGGACCCAGCTGGCCTGGCTTGGGTTCCCTGCCTGACTGCGGCTTTGGCTGGGGAGTGGGCAGTAATTTCCAGCCATTGGCACTCCCAGAACCCATGAGTGTACGGGGTTTCTGGAGGCAGCAGCCCTGTAGTGAAGCAGATATGGAGGTAGGGGGGGTTCGTTAATGGGACAGAGCAGTGATTGTCCACAAGCAGGGGGGTTCCAACAGGGAGCCTACAGTCTAACTGCAGATGGATGCCACCATTTTACATGTCCCATGTATGACATCGATGTACCTTATGTTGCCAGACACTGTATTATGGCAACTGAAAAATAAAACGGCATTAATTATGCCTGGGAAAATATACAGGTCATTACATCTGATATGGTTTGCCTGTGTCCACACCCAAATCTTATTTATTTATTTATTTATTTTTGAGACGGGGTCTCGCTCTGGCATCCAGGCTGGAGCGCAGTGGTGTGATCTCGGCTCACTGCAGCCTCCACCTCCCGGGTTCCAGTGATTCTTCTGCCTCAGCCTCCCGAGTAGCTGGGATTACAGGTGCCCACCACCACGCCCGGCTAATTTTTGTATTTTTAGTAGAGATGGGGTTTTGCCAAATTGGCCAGGCTGGTCTTGAACTCCTGACCTCAGGTGATCCATGTGCCTTGGCCTCCCCAAGTGCTGGGATTATAGGCATGAGCCAGCGCGCCCAGCCCCAGATCTCATCTGGTATTCCCACGTGTTGTGGGAGGGACTCAGTGAGAGGTAACTGAATCATGGGGGCATGTCTTTGCCATGCTGTTCTCATGATAGTAAGTTTAATGAGATCTGATGGTTATGATAAAGAGTTTTCCTGCACATGCTCTCTTGTCTGTCGCAATGTGAGACGTGCCTTTCACCTTTTGCCTTCCACCATGATTGTGAGGCTTCCCCAGCCACGTGGAACTGTAAGTCCAATTAAACCTTCCTTTTCTAAATTGCCCGTTCTCAGGTATGTCTTTATGCACAGCATGAAAACAGACTTATACCTTCTTTATCCATCCTTATCCATATCACATACTATTTGACCATAGATTGGATAAGGGAAATGTGGCACATAGACACCCTGGAACACTATGCAGCCATAAAAAAGGATGAGTTCTTGTCCTTTGCGGGGACATGGATGAAGCTGGAAACCATCATTCTCAGCAGACTCACACAAGGACAGAAAACCAAATACCACATGTTCTCACTCATAAGTGGGAGTTGAACAATGAGAACACTTGGACACAGGGAGGGGAACATCACACACCGGGGCCTGTTGGGGGACTGGGGGCTGGAGGAAGGATAGCATTAGGAGAAACACCTGATGTAGATGACGGGTTGATGGGTGCAGCAACCAACATGGCACATGGATACCTATGTAACAAACCTGCATGTTCTGCACATGTACCCCAGAAGTTAAAGTATTAAACAACAACAACAACAAACCAGATTCATACAACATCCCTACAAACAGCAATGAAAAGTGGGGAGGGGAACTTGGGAGTCAGCTTGTAGTTTACTTTGAGTTGCTGTGAGCAGCAGCTATGGGAGGGAGGCCTTCCAAAGGCTGCGGGAGGGACTGGGGCTATCTTCAGGAGATCGAGCTTGACAGCAGCTTCAAGGTGCCTTGTGGGAGGGGAGGCTGGGGACAGGAAAATCAGGTGGGTGGGAAATACACTGATTTGCAGAGAAATGGGGCCAGCGTGGACTGTGGAAACAGAGAAGAGAAAAAGCATGCTCGGCAGTATTTGAGCACGTCTTAAATCCTGGATGGCCCACTGCATTTTTACAGATGTCATTCCTAAGAGATTCACAGTCAGGGAAAGATGGTACATCAACCACAACTTAGGGGCATGTCAGATGCACCTCTGTAGCTGCGTGCCCGATGCCGTGGAGTGAGATGCCTGGTTTTGCCCATAGAGGTAGAAACATTATCAGAAAATACATGCATTTGAGTTGAATTTTAGAGAGTGAGTAGAAATTCATCAGGTCTACAAGGAGGCAAAGCCCTTTCCTGGATGAAATTCTTCCTTGGCGTTCACCTAAAACTTTTAGTTTCTTACAGAACGAGGACACCACGGGAGGTGGGTGCCACAGAACCGGGGAACTGTGTGTCTGAGTCCGGATACTGCAGAGAAATAGAACCAATACGATGTGTGTATTTGGTAGAAAGCACATATATTTTAAGGAATTTTGCTCATATGATGATGGAGGCTGACAAGTCCCAAGATGTATGGGGTAGACCAGCCAGCTGGAGACCCAGGGAGGAGCTGATGTTGTAGATGGAGTGCAAAGTCTATCTGTTGGCAGAATGCCTTCTTACTCAGAGAACGTTAGTCTTCTGTTCTATTCAGACCTTCAACTGATTGGACCAGGCCCACCCACCATAGGAAGGACAAAGTGCTTTACTCAAAGTGTACTGATTTAGATTTTATTTATTTGTTTGTTTGTTTATTTGAGACAGAGTTTCACTCTTGTTGCCCAGGCTGGGGTGCAATAGCACTGTCTCGGCTCACTGCAATCTCTGCCTCCCAGGTTTCAGCAATTCTCCTGCCTCAGCCTCCCAAGTAGCTGGCATTATAGGCATGCACCACCACGCCCAGCTAATTTTTGTATGTTTTTGGTAGAAGTGGGGTTTCACCATGTTGGCCAGGCTGATCTCAAACTCCTGACCTCAGATGATCCACCCGTCTCGGCCACCCAAAGTGCTGGGATTATAGGTGGGAACCACCATGCCCTGCCCAGTCTTCTGTTCTATTAGGACCTTCAACTGATTAGACCAGGCCCACCCACCATATGAAAGACAAATTGCTTTACTCAAAGTCTACTGATTTCGATATTTATCTCATTTAAACCAACCTCAGAGAAACACCCAGAAGGACATTTGATCACATATCTGGGTACCATGGCTCAGCCAAGTGGTCTTGTAAAATCAACCATACCAGCATGGATCAGGGGTGCCTCAGAACAAGAGTGCCCAGACAGAACACAAGTTGGGCAGTATTTCAAGAGGCAGGGGAAGCCATGGAAGCTGCTATGAGGGGACTTGTGATCAGGGGTGTATGTTAGGGAGGTCACTGTGGCAGCAGGATATAGGGTAGACTGCAGGGCTCTTGTGGCCTCCGTCTCTTTCACAGGCCAAGTCATATTTAAATTTATAAAATTCAAAATTCTTTAATTAATTTGAAATTTTGTTAAATAAATACAGTGTGTGTGTATATATATATGTGTGTGCTTTTTTAATATATGCTTTAAGTTCTGGGGTACATGTTTAGAACAGGCAGGTTTGTTACATAGGTATACATGATGTGCCATGGTGGTTTGCTGCACCCATCAACCCGTCATCTACATTAGGTATTTCTGCTAATGCTCTCCCTTCCCTTGCCCCCGACTCCCCAACAGGCCCCGGTGTGTGATGTTCCCCGCCGTGTCTATGTGTTTTCATTGTTCAACTCCCACTTATGAGTGAGAACATGCGGTGTTTGGTTTTCTGTTCTGGTGTTAGCTGAGAATGATGGTTTCCAACTTCATCCATATTTCTGCAAAGGATGTGAAGTCATCCTTTTTCATGGCTGCATAGTATTTCATGGTGTCTGTGTGCCACATTTTCTTTATCCAGTCTGTGGTCAAATAGTATTTCTGGTTCTAGATCCTTGAGGAATCACCACACTGCCTTCCACAATGGTTGAGCTGATTTACACTCCCAATAACAGTGTAAAAGCATTCCTGTTTCTCCACATCCTCTCCAGCATCTGTTATTTTCTGACTTTTTTAATGATCTCCATTCTAACTGGCGTGAGATAGTAGCTCATTGTGGTTTTGATTTGCGTTTCTTTAATGACTAGTGATCTCAAAATTTAGAGAAAATGTAATAAAATGTTTAATTTAGCTCAAGTATCCTTCATCCGATCAATTTTCACCTTTTCTGTTTTTCCTGATGGCTGGCTCGCTGGAGCCCACTCTCATGAGTGGTGCAAGGTCAGAGATAACGAGGTCCATGTGTGGTTGTGTCTTTTCACAAGCTCAGGCTTTTATTGATGCTATTTCAGTTTACAGAAGCCTTGAGATGCATGGAGTTTTCAAGGAGGTAGTTCTCCTTAGGACTTCCCATTTAGTACTGAAGTGGCATGAGCCTTTGGAGTACTGGAGCCTGTGTGCCGGCAGCATTTAGTCAGAGCTACAGGCACACAGGCTCCTGCTGTGACCCAAGTCAGTCAATATTGCAACTTATTCATACTAATATACTTCACCAATATATACATGTTATAGATTAAACATTCTACATCAAACAAAGTAACATTTATCATCAAGAGAAAAGGGGTAGGAAAAAGCTTAACAAAGGAGCACAGGGATATTGATGTGAACAAAAAAAAAAGTCTCCTGGCCTGGCCCCGGAGGTCCATCAGTGGTCGCCATCTTGCAAGGAAGAGCCTTTGATATCAGTGGGCAGAACCTTTTGCGGTGGATGCTAGGTAATGATTACAAGTGACAGCAAGATGACATCTGTTAAGGCGGCCATTTTGAGCTGCCGAAGCCCTGTTCTTTCATGACCACAGAGTCCTCTGGTGAGGACTGACAATGGAAGAAGGTGTTTGGTTGTGTCTTTAACTGGTTGGATGCGGCCTTTATTGATCAGGTGAACATCTGGTCCCTGTAGGCATGATGCCTTTTGAATGAAACGTAAGATGGAATCTTTTTCTAAGATGGAGTCACTTATGTCAAGCGTGCTCTATACACCCACTGTAAGAATTAAAGAGGAAAGAAACACAAAATCTGGCTTGTCAGTTAAGCACAAGTTTATTTTAGAGAAAACAAACCTGAGAGGGGCTTCTGGCTGAGTTAGGTCAGAACCCTCTCTCTTACAGACTAAGGATATTTAAGGGTTTTGGAAGTGGGTGCTTATCATAGGTTTGGAATGTTTGTATGTGGGGGAAAGTTTATTTTGGGGTTGGAATGTCTCTGGTCAGAGGGAAGGCTATCTCAGGGTTGGCATGTTTCTGGTCGGAGAGGGGCTTATCTTAGGGTTGGAATGTTTCTGGTTATGCTGAGATTATGTTTCTTGTCGGAGAGGGGTTTATCTTAGGGTTGGAATGTTTCTGGTTATGCTGATATTAGTCATTAGGCTGACGTTTTGGGGCTGGATTTAGGCGGTTTTTAATCAGGGGGAGCTTAGAATGGTGGTGTTTGTTCAAGATTGTGATGCTCCCGCTCTGTCACCCACAACCTGAAGACCATTGTCATATTGATTTTGTATCTCCTGTGCATACCTGATGGAGAATGATTGAATGTTTGAATTAAAAGACTCGGGGAGAAGGCAAAGATGTGTTTAAGTTGTAGGTCAAAAAAAAAAAAAAAAACCAAAAAACAAAAAAACACCAATGACTCTGTTAGCAGCTATTAGAGAGGTTGGGGCGGGAGCAGAGTCTGTAGATTACTTTGCTTTTCTTATGTCAATGCTATGAACATGAGAGTCGTGGAAACTGAATACATGGAAGAGAGTCTGTCAGTGACCAACAGCTGCATCTTGGGCCAGCCCAGGCATCCGTGAGTTTTCAGGGAGAACTCGGGAGAGTTCTCAGGGAGAAAGTAGCCACTCATATGCTTGTCATCTGTGGAACTGACATGGTGGCTATTTTTATGCTCAGACACTTGGGAGAAAGGGCGGGCTGTACCCAATGGCAGATAAGTGCTGGCCAGATGGGCTTGCCAGGCACCGTCGGACACATGGTCACCCTCCTGCCCAGGAGCTAGAAATAGAACTATCCCCGGGAC
The DNA here is from genome assembly GCF_043159975.1 of Macaca nemestrina. Taxonomy (NCBI): domain Eukaryota; kingdom Metazoa; phylum Chordata; class Mammalia; order Primates; family Cercopithecidae; genus Macaca; species Macaca nemestrina. Next base: position 158,612,365 of record NC_092145.1, read on the forward strand.
AATCAGTGAGGTATCAGGTGAGTATGGCCTGATACATGTGACCCAGAGACACAAGGAGTGAGGGTTTGTGCTCTGTCTCAGTGAGAGAAGACAGAAGTCAGGGCTTGCTTTGGCAACACCAAATGGAGATATCAGACCCGATTTAGAGGCCAGAATTCTCATCTCAGCATTTATTTTCTGGATATGTGGGCTACAGATAGGCATCTCTGTTTCTCATACGTTTAATTTTGATCTTGACAAGGACTAGAGGAAGCTCTTACTGAAACTTCATGCTCACAAATAAAAGCGTCTAAATCGGTTGGGCACAGTGGCTCACGCCTGTAATCCCAGCACGTTGGGAGGCCAAGGCGGGAGGATCACCTGAGGTCAGGGGTTTGAAACCCCAGCCTGGCCAACATGGTGAAACCCCATGTCTACTAAAAATACAAAAAATAGCCGGGAGTGGTGGCAGGCATCTGTAGTCCCAGATACTTGGGAGGCTGAGGCAGGAGAGTCTCTTGAACCCAGGAGGCAGAGGTTGCGGTGAGCTGAGATCACACCATTGTACTCCAGCCTGGAAAATAAGAGTGTTTACTCCATTTAAACAAACAAACAAAAAACTTATAAATCACACTCGAGGAGCATTTTGTAATATTTTATTTCTTTTCAACCCCTGTAGTGGATTGAATGGTGCCTCTATTTTACCCCCACCCCCACCAAGAACAAATAGACATCTTCACCTTCAATCTGTACATGTGATTTTTAACTTTGGAAATAGGGTCTTTGCAGATGTAAAACAGGATCTGGAGATGAGACCATCCTGGATTGCAGTGGATCCTAAATCTCAGGTGTCCTTCTAAGAGACAGAAGAGGAGACACAGACACAGAGGAGAAGGCCATGTGGAGATGGAGGCAGAGACTTGAGTGATGGGGCCACAAGCCCAGGGATGCCTGGAGCCCCTAGGAGCTGGGAGAGGCAGGAAGAATTCTCCAGCCTCTGGAGGGAACACAGCTGGGAGAGGCAGGAAGAATTCTCCAGCCTCTGGAGGGAGCACAGCCCTGCAGACACCTCGATTTCACAGTTACGGTCTCCAGGACCGGGAGAGGTTACACGGCTGCTTTTATAAGCTCCCTGGTTAGGGGTCATGGGTTACAGTGGTCCCAACCTGTGAGTTCTGGAGAACGTGAGTGTGGAATGCAAGTATGTGCAAGTATGATGCAGCTTGATCCCTGTGGTGGGAAAAGAACCCCTTGTGTTATGGCTCCATGCTTTGTGTAAGTAAAACCAGTCCTCTGAGGAAGGCAAAGCCCTGTAAACCTATGCACCTGACTTCCCAGGATCACAACCCGGAGAGAGAGCGGTGGCGATTTTCTCCCCGCGCCTTGCTTTGCTGAAGTACCCACCCACGCAACATTTCCCGGGAGGCTCACCTGGTGATACTGTCCATTCTTGGTCCTCCATAACGCAGGCACTATCCTTGCAAGAGAAGCGCCTTCCTTGCTCAGCTCGACTGCTGTGTCTCCTCTTTCTTCTCTTCACCTCCAAAACGTCTTTCCATAGCTCCCATTGGGTCTACTCATTGGCTGGTGTTCCCACACCCTTTTTCCTCCTCCTTTTTGCTTCATCTCCCTCTGATTTGCCAGTTGTCTGACGTCTCCTCTCACGAGCCTGTCTTTCTCCCAAGCCTAGTAGACGTGAACCATTGAAAGCATCCTTGAATGACAGAAGTCCAAATATCAGTTTGCAAGGTGAGGACTGTGGCTTTTATTATCTGTCCTGAATGGCTGGTGTCTGGCGCGGGGAGTCCAGTCGCCTGACGTTGAATGCAGTCATTTCCTTGGTGTGGATCAAGATTCTGATGTCCACAGGCAGTAATGTCCATCAAGGTACATACACACCTTGATGTACCTTGTGTATGTACCTTGATGGACATTACTGCCTGTGGACTCCAGAACGTTGGACATCGTATACATATTGATGGGTATCATACACACACACACACACACACACACACACACGGATACACACACAGACACACACACCATGGAATACTATGCAGCCATAAAAAGGAATGAATTAACAGCATTTGCACTGACCTGGATGAGATTGGAGACTATTCTTTTTTTTTTTTTTTTAAGATTATACTTTGCCGGGCGCGGTGGCTCAAGCCTGTAATCCCAGCACTTTGGGAGGCTGAGACGGGCTGATCACAAGGTCAGGAGATCGAGACCATCCTGGCTAACCCGGTGAAACCCCGTCTCTACTAAAAAATACAAAAAACTAGCCAGGCGAGATGGCGGGCACCTGTAGTCCCAGCTACTCGGGAGGCTGAGGCAGGAGAATGGCATAAACCCGGGAGGCGGAGCTGCAGTGAGCTGAGATCCAGCCACTGCACTCCAGCCTGGGTGACAGAGCGAGACTCCGTCTCAAAAAGAAAAGATTATACTTTAAGTTCTCTGGTACATGTGCAGAACGTGCAGGATTGTTACATAGGTATACATGTGTCATGGTGGTTTGCTGCACGCATCAATCCGTCATCTACATTAGGTATTTCTCCTAATGCTGTCCCTCCCCTAGTTCCCCACCCCGAACAGACCCCGGTGTGTGATGTTCCCTTCCCTGTGTCCGTGTGTTCTCATTGTTCAACGCTCATTTGAGTGAGAACATGCGGCGTTTGGTTTTCTGTTCTTGTGTTAGTTTGCTGAGAAGGATGGTTTCCAGCTTCATTAAAAGTCAGGAAACAGCAGATGCTGGAGAGGATGTGGAGAAATAGGTACGCTTTTACACTGTTGATGGGAGTGTAAATTAATTCAACCATTGTAGAAGACGGTGTGACAATTCCTCAAGGATCTAGAACCAGAAATACCATTTGACCCAGCAATCCCATTACTGGGTACATACTCAAAGGATTATAAATCATTCTATAAAGACACACACACATGTATGTTTATTGCAGCACTATTCACAATAGCAAAGACTTAGGACCAACCCAAATACCCATCAATGATAGACTGGATAAAGAAAATGTGGCACATAGACACCATGGAATACTATGCAGCCATAAAAAAGGATGACTTCATGTCCTTTGGAGACTCTTATTCTAAGTGAAGTAACTCAGGAATGGAAAACCAGATATCCTATGTTCTCACTGATATGTGGAAGCTAAACTATTAGGACATAAAGGTGTAAGAAAGATACAGTGGACTTAGGGGAGTTGGGGTGAAGAGTGGGAGGGGTGAGGGATAAAAGACTACAAATAGGGTGGAATGTGTACGGCTCGGGTGATGGGTGCACCAAAATCTCACAAATGACCACTGAAGAACTTACTCGTGATCGAACGTGGTGGCTCACACCTGTAATCCCAACACTTTGAGAGGCCAAGGTGAGCAGATTACCTGAAGTCAGGAGTTCGAGACCAGCCTGGCCAACATTGTGAAACCCCATCTCTACTAAAAATACAAAAAAAAAAAAAAAAAAAAAAAAATTAGCCAGGCATGGTGTCACATGCCTGTAATCCCAGTTGCTTAGGAGGCTGAGGTGGGAGAATTGCTTGAGCCTGGGAGGTGGAGGTTGCGGTGAGCTGAGATTGTGCCACTGCACTCCAGCCTGGCTGACAGAGCGAGACTCTGTCTCAAAAAAAAAAAATAAAAAGGACTTATATAACCAGATACCACCTGTAATCCAATAAGTTATGGAAAATTAAAGAAAAAATAAAAAAAGAAAAACACGCAAAAAGAGTATACTCAGAATCACTTAAGGAACCATGATACTACATCACATCTCATTGTGGAAAGTATATGAATTATCATTCCATGAGTGCACCAGCTTCTGGAAGGTTCTGAGCTCCTATGGGGAGTGGGAAGTAGGTGGTCTCATGGGAACTACAGGACTGACGCCTCATCAGGACGGTCATCACTAGTGACATAAATACCCCTTTGTAGAGAAAGCTGGGTGTCTTAGCGTGTGTTGTGTCACTAGAAAGGAACACCTGAAGCTGGATGATTTATAGAAGAAAGAGGTTTATTTGGCTTAGGATTGTGCAGGCTGTACAGGAAGCCCAGGGCCAGCATCTGTCTCCGGTGAGGACCTCAGGAGGCTTTTACTCATGGTGGAAGGGGAAAGGGAGCTGGTATGTGTACAGAGACCACACGGAGAAAGAGGAGGGAAGAGAGACGGGAGACACCAGGCTCTGTTTAACAACCAGCCCTCTCGGGAACCCATAGAGCAAACACTCACTCCTGCTTCAAGAAAGGACATTGATCTCTTCAGGAAGAATCCATCGTCTGCTGCTCAAACCCCTCACATTCCACCTCCCATCCAGCACTGAGGCTCACGTGTTAACGTGAGTTTGGAAGAGGAGGAATTTTCAAAGCAGAGCCTGTAGGTTCTAAAGCAACATGTTGTGGCTCTTCTGCTTGTAGAATGGTTGTGAGTGTGACTTCCTTTTGTTGTTTTTTTTTGAGGCAGAGTCTCGCTCTTTCGCACAGGCTAGAGTGCCGTGGCACTGTCTCGGCTCAGTACAACCTCCACCTCCCAGGTTCAAGTGATTCCCCTGCCTCAGCCTCCCGAGTAGCTGGGATTACAGGTGCGCACCACCACTCCTGGCTAAGTTTTGCATTTTTAGCAGCGACGGGGTTTCACCATGTTGACCAGGCTGGTCTTGAACTCCTGACCTCAGGTGATCCACCAGCCTCGGCCTCCCAATGTGCTTGGTTTACAGGTGTGAGCTACCACGCCCGGCCTGGGATTGTGACTTCTAAATGATTCCAGCCTTTTTTTTTTGTTTTTTTTTGAGCTCAGCTGAGGTACAGCAGTGGAACTTGTCTTATTATCATTGACTTGTTATGTTCATCAAGGACTTGGAAAACCAACGCTGACCCTCAGAGTAACAGCATGCATCCCCATGGGGCAGCCTGTGCAGCTGGAGCCCCCTGGGTTGTAAAAGGCCTCTGCACCCAGTCTCTGTTTCTGAAGAAGGAAGCTGTGCCGAGCAGCTAAACATTACATACTTGTTAAGCGTGCATTGGTTAAAGAACAGATGAAGGCACAGCCTCGGTCTTCAAAACTTCATTATACAATCTCACAGATGAGTAGCAGCGTTCAGCGCTGAGTGACACCTACTTTCGCGTCTCTAGGTGATTAGATGTCATCATCTCCCATTTAAGACCCATCTAGGAGGTGCACCTTTTCTAGATCCTGAGGCTCGAGTGTCTAAACAGCAATTGTAAATTTTCCCAATCAGTGTTTCTCCCGTGTGCAGAAATAAATTCTCAGCCTTGAAGTGCAGCTCTCTCCTTCATTTTACAAAAAGCACTTGTTTTCAACAAGATTAAAAGTGAATTTTCTATCAGCAGTAATTGTATATCATTCCTTGTCTTGCCGCTTTTGCACTTATTGAATTGAAGATAATGATATGAAGTTTCCTGGAAATAAAAATGAAAGTGACTCTCAGAGCCAAACAGCATTACTTGTGTGAAAGGATATAGAATGAAAGTTTGAAGTGTACCTCAGTCCTGAATCTGGGAGGATCTTGTCCTGATATCCTTAACGTGAATGCATCTACCAAGACCCTATTTACCAGTCCGTTCACATTCACCGTTTTGTTGGGGGTTAGGACTTGGGCATGTTGTTGTGGCGAATACCTTTGTTGGCTTTTCTGGTTTTATGTAGAAAGAGCAATAAAGGCCGGGCACGGTGGCTCATGCCTGTCATCCCAGCAGTTTGGGAGGCCGAGGCGGGTGGATAATGAAGTCAGGAGTTCAAGACCAGCCTGGCCAACATGGTGAAACCCCATTTCTAAGGCACACAGGGCTTAAAAACCTAGATGACGGGTTGAAGGGTGCAGCAGACCAGCATGGCACATGTATGCCTACGTAACAAACCTGCACGTTCTGCACATGTATCCCGGAACTGAAAACAAAAAAATATATAAATATGTTAGGGCTGCTGTAATAAACGACCACATACTCGGAGGGCTTAAAACCACAACAAATGTATTCCTTTCCAGTCCTGGAGACCAGAAGTCTGAAATCACAGTGTGGGCAGGACTGCGCTTCCTCAGGCAGCTCACTTGAACCTGGGAGGCAGAGTTTGCAGTGAGCCAAGATGGAGCCATTGCACTCCAGCCTCGGCGACAAGAGCAAAATTCCATCTCAAAAAAAAAAAAAAAAAAAAAAGATTACCTTGAATATGTTCTCTAAATTACGCTCACAGCATGGGAAAAGGTGACCAGGATACCTCAGTACTGATAACAAGTATTACAGGATGGGAAAGAGAATTGGCATTCCCCTTTGCTGGGAACACAACCTGTTGTTGTTGATGTAAAGGCAATTAACCTTGTTGCTAGATAAATGTTACTGCAGATGTCTGACATACTGAGAATACGTTATCCACAGCAAAATGCTTTTGAATAAGGAACTCCGCAGGGAACTTCACAGTGAGTGACTAAGAGTCACTACTGCAGTCTGGCGCGGTGGCTCACGCCTGTCATCCCAGCACTTTGGGAGGCCGAGGCGGGCGGATCGTGAGGTCAGTAGATGGAGACCATCCTGGCCAACATGGTGAAACCCTGTCTTTACTAAAAATACAAAAAAAAAAAAAAAAAAAATAGCTGGGCATGGCGGCAGGCGCCTGTGGTCCCAGCTACTCGGGAGGCTGAGGCAGGAGAATGGCTTGAACCTGGGAGGCAGAGGTTGCAGTGAGCCGAGATCACACCACTGCACTCCAGCCTGGTGTCAGAGGGAGACTCTGTCTCAAAAACAAAAACAAGAAAATAACGGATGCAACCATTTGTCTGTTATCTACCTATGACCTGGAAGTCCCCTCCCCATTTCAAGTTGTCCCCGCGTCTCTGGATGGAACCAATGTACTTCTCAACATATATTGATTGATGCAGCAGGTCTTCGTAAAATGTATAAAATCAGTGTATGCCCTGACCACCTTGAGCACATGTCATCAGGACCACCTGAGGCTGTGTTACAGGCGTGTCCTCAACTGTGGCAAAATCAACTTTTTTTTTTTTTTTTTTTAGACGGAGTCTCTCTCTATCGCCCAGGCTGGAGTGCAGTGGCACGATCTTGGCTCACTGCAAGCTCCACCTCCTTGGTTCCAGCGATTCCTCTGCCTCAACCTCCCAAATAGCTGGGATGAGAGGTGCCTGCCACCACACCCAGCTAATTTTTTTTTTTTTTTTTTTGTATTTTTAGTAGAAATGGAGTTTCACTATGTTGGCCAGACTGGTCTCGAACTCCTGACCTCAGACAATCCACCTGCCTTGGCCTCCCAAAGTGCTGGGATTACAGGCGTGAGCCACCACGCCTGGTGTAAACTTTCTAAATTAACTGAGACCATCTTAGATATTCAGGGTTCACAAAGGCTTGGCGGGGCGTGCAAATACATACAATTATAGAATTAAATAGTGATGGATAGAATGCCACTATTCCAAAATATTGCAATGAATTAAGTTCAAATATTAAAATCAAAGACACTTCGCACCTATAATCGCAGTGCTTTCAGAAGACAGAGGATTATTTTGAGCTCAGGACTTTGAGAGCAGCTTAGTCAACACAGCAAGACCCTATTTCTACAAAAATGTTTCAAAAATAGCTGGGCGTGGTGGTGTGTGCCTGTGATCCCAGCTACTAGGGAGGCTGAGGTGGGAGGATCGCTTGCGCCCAAGAGTTTGAGGCTGCAGTGAGATAAGCTCAAATCACTGCACTCCAGCCTGACTGACAGAGCAAGATCTTGTCTCTTAAAAAAACAGATAGGCTGGGCACGGTGGCTCATGCCTGTAATCCCAGCACAGGCCAAGGCTGGCGAATCACCTGAGCTCAGGAGTTCGAGACCAGTCTGGCCAACATGGCGAAACCCTGTTTCTACTAAAAATACAAAAAGTAGCCAGGCGTGGTGCCAGGTGCCTATAATTCCAGCTACTTGGGAGGCTGAGGCAGGGAGAATTACTTGAACCCGGGAGGTGGAGGTTGCAGTGAGCCGAGACCGTGCCATTGCACTCCAGCCTGGGTGACACAGTGAGACTGTGTCTCCAAAAAAAAAAAAAAAAAAAAGCATACTTTTGAGTTAAAACAACAGAATTACCATTCATCCCAGCAACCATTCCTGGGTATATACCCAAAGAAATACCAATTGTTCTACCATAAAGACACTTGCACACGAGTGTTCATTGCAGCACTGTTCACAATAGCAAAGACACGGGAATTAAGCTAGATACCTGTCAGTGGTAGACTGGGTAAAGAAAAGGTGGTTCATATGCCTCGTGGAATACTATGCAGCCGTGAAAAAGAACAAGATCATATTTTTTGCAGGAACATGGATGGAGCTGGAGACCATTGTCCTTAGCAAACTAATGCAAGAACATAAAAGCAAGTATCACATGTTCTCCCTTATAATTGGAAGCTCAACCTTGAGTACAGGTGGCCTCAAAGAAAGGAACAAGTTATGTCAAGGTGGTCAGGGCAGACATTGGGGCCTGCTTGATGGTGAAGGGTGGGAGCAGGGGGAGGATTTAAAAACTGCCTATCAGCCAGGCGCAGTGGCTTACACCTGTAATCCCAGCACTTTAGGAGGCTGAGGTGGGCGGATCATGAGGTCAGGAGTTCGAGACCAGGCTGGCCAAGATGGTGAAACCCCGTCTCTACTAAAAATAAAATTAACTGGGTGCAGTGGCAGGCACCTGTAATCCCAGCTACTTGGGAGACTGAGGCAGAAGAATAACTTGAACCCCGGAGGCGGAGGTTGCAGTGAGCCGAGATCGTGCCATCGCACTCCAGCCTGGGTGGCAGAGTGAGATTCTGTCTCTACTGCCTTATCAGATATTGTGCTGATTATGTGGGTGACAAAATAATCTGTACACCAAACTCCCATATCATGTAATTTGCCTGTGTAATAAACCTGCACATGGATCCCCCTGAATCTAACATACAGGTTTAAAAATGCATATTTTTGTACAGCCGTACAATGTGTGCGTGTGTTTTAAGCTGTGTGTTATGAAAGAATCAAAAATTCAAAAAATTAAAAAGTTGTTAAAGTTTTAAAAAAGAATAAAATGCATCACACTTTTCAAAGCATGAAACACCTTTTTTTACCCATTGTGAATATAAACATTGACACCAATGGGAAGCTTGAGTATTGTGTCCATTTTACAGGGCAAGAAAGTAGGGGAACAAGTAAATAAGAAAACGAGCAAAGAAATGAGTAGGCAACGGGCCGTCACCTATTTCTTTGTTGATGTCTTTGTTGAACTTTTTTTCAACAAAACCAAACCAAACCCCCTGATTGTCAGTTACCTCACACCCATAGTTTTGGCCAGTGAGTCTTTTGGTAAAATGGTGCTCACTGCAGAGTACATTCTGAAGACACCTTAGACAGCAATGACCAGGAAAATGCCTGAGTGTTTGATCGATCCCATTCCTGGCCAAATTGGATGGATATTTAAGACCTCAGTGTGCCATTTGCAATCTTGCAACTCCTGCTTTGGTTCTCTGGAAGAAATCTTATCGAAGATTCTTACTAAAACTCAATGGGTTAAAATCCAAAGACCTTAGCTTGTTGCATTGAATCAAGACTCTGGGTCAATACTGGGCAGAATGACTTGAGGCTGCATTGGGCTGGGCTGTGTTGAGATGGCAGGTCATGCCCCAGAGAGAGGTAGTTAGGTGGGAAACATAAATCCTATTTCTAATGCGCAGTCATTGTGCCTTCTCTGGATATATCCAAATGTTTGGCGCAGTCTGTTTTCCTAGAATCCCAGCTGACAGGCAGCAGCTAATGCCCACGTACTGTCATCCAGCCAGTGGCTCATTGAGCCAATTAACACCCTAATTTCAAAAGCACTGTGAAAATATCACTGCACACACTGCGTAGCTTCTGACCATCCCTTCCCTTCCTGGCATATTTCTCTAGCGCCGTCTCTGCTCACTGCCTTTCTCACGAGCTACCCACAGCCTTGAGCTTCACGGGACACATTCGGTCCGTTCGTGTTCTTTTCTCCCCCACCTTTCAGCATCATCACCACGACCTTTTCAAGAACCTTCTTCTTTGCTTCTCCTGACAAATGCATCACCCTTCTGAGCAATAAACAGAGGAACTGGCACAGTGAACAGTGGCGTTACTGAGCACTTAGCGAATGGTGAGCATGACACTAAGAGCGTCTCGTGGTGTGTCCATACAACATTCCAACGATTTTGTAAAAAATTTCAGCATAATTGATTGCCAAACAATACTAACAATTATCCAAACGCTTTGCGAGTCAAACCTTACTGCTGGTGGAGAGCCGCGCCTCAGTGTTAGTGGCTGCGGACTGACCAGGGTGGTGTTGCTGAGGGTCGAGGTGGCTTTTTGGCAGTTTCTTAAAATAGACAACAATGAAGTTTCTCCTATCAATTGACCCTTTCTATCATGAAAGATTTCTCTGTATTGAGCGATGCTGTTTCATAGGATTTTACCCAGAGTAGAACTTTTTTCAAAATTCGAGTCACGGCCGGGTGCGGTGCCCTCACGCCTGTCATCCCAGCACTTTGGGAGGCCAAGGCGGGCGGATCACCTGAGGTCAGGAGTTCAAGACCAGTCTGACCAACATGGTGGAACCCCATCTCTACTGAAAATATAAAAATTAGCTGGGGGTGGTAGCACATGTCTGTAATCTCAGCTACTTGGGAGGCTGAGGCATGAGAATTGCTTGAACCCAGGAGGCGGGCTTGCACCATTGCACTCCAGTCTGGCCAACAAGAGCGAAACTCCATCTCAAAAACAAAAAACAAAAGACCTTCCTGAAAGGATTCCTCATTCTGGATGTCGTTTAGATTCAGTGGGAGGAAGTTAAGATATCCACATTAACAGAAATTGGGAAAAAGCGGATTCCAATCTTCATACAGAACACTGAGGGGGTTCAAGACTTGAGTGGAGGAAGTCACTTCCACTATGGTGAAAATGGCAGAAGTAGAGGTGCAGCTTGAAGATGGGACTGAATTCCTGCAATGCCATGAGAAAACTGGAGTGGGTGAGGAGGTTCTTCTCATGAAGGAGCAGAGAAACTAGTTTCTTGAGATCGATACTATTCTTGGGCCCATTTCACAGATGAGAAAACTGAGGCCTCTCCAGGTTAAAGGATACAACTACCGAGTGTGGAAGCCGGGCTCTCGCCCATTACTGGACATCTCCAGAGCCTCTTCTCCTCTCTGCTAAGTTGGTGGATCGCTCAACATTGTCTCCTTGGACGTGTGATAACTCTTCTCCCCTCCATCATCAGTCTTTGACATTTACAGTGGCCTGGACCAGGCTCTTTGCTCCTTCTCTTCTGCTGAGGTCTCTCACACGTAGGTTTTGTCATCTCTCTCTCTCCTTTCATTTATTCTCTTTCATTCTCTCTGGTTTTCTCATTCTCTTATTCTCTCTCCCTGTCTTCTTTCCTCTTCTCTTCCCTCCTCTTCCCCTCCTCCTACTTCTTCCTCCTTCTCCCTCTCCTCCTCCTCCCCCTCATCTCCTCCTACTTCTCCTCCACCTTCCACTCCTCCTCCTCCTCCTCCATCTTCTTTATTTTTCCCTCCCTCCCTCCCTCCCCTCCTTCCTCCCCTCCTTCCTCCCTCCCTTCCTTCCTTCCAAGACGGAGTCTCACGCTGTCGCCAGGCTGGAGCACAGTGGCGTAATCTCAGCTTACTGCAACCTCCAACTCCCAGGTTCAAGCAATTCTCCTGCCTCAGCCTCCCGAGTAGCTGGGATTACAAGCACGTACCACACTGCCCAGCTAATTTTTGTATTGTTAGTAGATATGGGGTTTCACCATGTTGGCCAGGATGGTCTCAATCTCCTGACCTCGTGATCCGCCTGCCTCAGCCTCCCAAAGTGCTAGGATTACAGGCATGAAACATCGTGCCTCGCCCTTTCTGCTTTTTTTCCCTTCCCCTTCACCTCCTCCTCTGCCCCCTCCTCCTGCTCCTTCTCCTCCTCCTCCTTCCTTTCTCTCTGACTCACCCTCCCTCCCCCCCTCCTCCCCCGCCCCCTCGTTCACTGTCCTTGACATCCATCTCCAAATTTTTGGAATCACAGTGCTGCCCTCTTAGTTCTTTGTCATGAACCACCTGTTGTCCTTGGATTGTTATACCTTTTGTATCCTTGGCAGCTTGACATCCCCATGGTCTAAGTAAGTGTGTTTTCTCTGAAAGTGCAGGCATGAGCTGATAACCTGTGTGCTTCATCCATTATCAGCACTGTTTTATCCATATAAGGAATGTATGTGGCATTTGCTTAGTGGATTGGAGGAAGGGACACCCAGGAAACAAAATACTCAAGTGAAGCTTTCCTGGGGGCTAGGATTTGAAGGTCATATTAATGTGCGAGCTCTCTACATGTGGGTGAAGCAGCTACGTTGGCTGGGGTATATATATACCCTGGGGTTCCTCACTGGGCATCAGGAAAATTTAGGACAAAGACACACACGAGGAGTTTAGGAGTGGAAGTTTAATAAGGAAAAGAGAAGAGAGAGAGAAATGGTTTTCTCTATGGAGAAAGGGGTCTCCAAGCGGAAAGGACCAGCTGGCAGCAAATATGATGGATTTTATAGTCCAGTTTGAGGAGGTGGTGTCTCATTTACATAGGGCTCAGAGATTGGTTCGATCACGTATGACATTTACATAGCCCACAGGAAAGGCTGGTTGCGCACACTAATCTTATTATGCAAATAGACTTTCTAGTTAGTCGGGTCGTCTGTCTTGCTTTTCTTACTTTACACACGGCTGACAAAGAGGAGGGAAGATGGAGCCGCCATCTTGAACGTGTCTAGTCCCTAGTTCCTGCCGGGAAGATGGAGCCGCCATCTTGAACGTGTCTAGCCCCTTAGTTCGTGCCGGAAAATGAAGCCGCCATCTTGAACGTGTCTAGTTCCCTAGTTCCTGCTGGGAAGATGGAGCCGCCATCTTGAACGTGTCTAGTTCCCGAGTTCCTGCCGGGAAGATGGAGCCGCCATCTTGAACGTGTCTAAGCCCTAGGTTCTCTCGGAAAGATGGAGTCGCCATCTTGAACGTGTCTAGTCCCGGGTTCCTGCCGACATTCAGCGGTGCAAGCTTCCAGCTGGCATTTCTATGTCTGCGGCTGGACTTGACAGGCTGCTCATTGTTAGAAAATGATTTGGGGTTGCTTTTCGTTAAGGAGAAAAGCCGCCGGGCGCAGTGGCTCACACCTGTCATCCCAGCACTTTGGGAGGCTGAGGTGGGTGGATCAAGAGGTCAGGGATTCGAGACCAGCCTGACCAGTGAAACTCCGTCTCCACTTACAAAAAAAAAAAAAAAAAAAAAAAGCCGGGTGTGGGGGCGCGTACCTGTAATGCCAGCTACTTAGGAAGCTGAGGCAGGAGAAGTGCTTGAACCCGGGAGGCGGAGGTTGCAGTGAACCGAGATCACACCACTACACTCCAGCCTGGGCGACACAGCGAGACTCCATCCCAAAAAAAAAAAAAAAAAAAAAAAAAAAAAAAAAAAAAAAAAACCTTACCGAGGATTCCCATACCCGTACTCTCTGCCTAAGTGATTTCATCTTAACCCCTGTATCACTGGCAGACTCTCTCAGTTGTCTGTTGGATGGAGTACTATATTGCCAAGTATCATGGCTGAATTAGATGTGAGGGAGGCAATGTGAACAGGGCATGGTCCCTGAAGTGCCCAGAGCTCTCACGTGGGACTGGGCAGAGCTTCTGTCCTATCCAGTGTTACCATACCCATGCAAGTACAGGTCAAGCAGCTCAAGGGCTGGAAGACGTGCACACAAAATCCAGGGGAAACCACTGGAAAGAGGTGTAGTGTTTCTTGGGAAAATGCAGGAAGGCTGAAGAAGCGGTGGTACCCAGCAGCTCTGAAGGACGTGCATGCAATCAAACTGAAGCGAGAGGGTCAGAGCGAGGAGTGAGAGCCGGCTACGGAGCTCTGTGCAGCTTCATCATAAACTCACAGACAGGCTTCATGCACCGCCCTCTCAGCGCATTCGATGTTTGGATTCCACACGCATGCATCCTCAACCCCCTTGCAAATGCTGTTGTCCTTGGAGGGAAGTGGGTCCTTCTTACCCTATCACATGCAGATATCTGGTCTACCAGATAAATGTGTGAGAGAACACCAACAAAGCAGAAATTATTTTCAGTTATAGAGCAGAGTCATTGTAAAAGTTTGTGCAAGACCTCTTTTTTTTTTTTTTTTTTTTTTTTAAGACAGGGTCTCCCTGCATTACCCAGGCTGGAGTGCGGTGGTGTGATCATGGCTCACTGCAACCTCAACTTCCCAGGCTCAGGTGCTCCTCCCACCTCAGCCTCCCAAGTAGCTGGGACAAAAGGTGTGCCCCACCACACCGGGCTAATTTTTACTATCTGCTTACGTGATTTCTTCTTTACTCCTATATCATTAGAGCAGAAACTGGAAGCCCCTATTTTTGAAATTAGTAACCACCTATCACCTAAAATACCCCTCACATTACTGTGATGATCATGATGATTTTTTTCGAGGCAGGATCTCACTCTGTCACCCAGGCTGGAGTGCAGTGGTGTGACTCTGGCTCACGACAGCTTCAACCTCCCAGGCTCAAGTGATCCTCCCACCGGTCTCTAAAGTAGGTGGGACTATAGGTATGCCATCATCGTTTCCAACTATATATATATATTTAAAAAATATTTTGTAGAGATGGGATCTTGCTGTGTTGCTTAGGCTGGTCTTAAACTCCTGGCCTCCAGCAGTCTTCTCATCTGGGCCTCTTAAAGTGCTGGGATTACAGGCCATGTACCACCAGGTCTGGCCAGAAAACACATCTGTTTTGGGGTTCATGGTGATGTTTATTTCTGCCTTGGCCTGTCTTGAGGCGTCTCATTCCTGTAGTTGGAGTACGCTGAGCCTAACAGACGGAGTTTGTCCACACTCACCCTTCCCTCATGTGTTTCTGTAGCATCCCATGGGAGTTTTCAAATGCATTTAGAGATGTACTTACTCTGTGACAGATTCAATGCGTGTCTACAAGGCAGAATAACTCTACCGTGGTGTGGCTATGGCGCTTGGCTACCGGAGTCCTTATTCTGCCTTCCAGGTGCTTCTTGGTTGGATAACTTTGGGTAGGTTCTTCCACCTCTTTGAGCTTCAAGACCCTCTTAGCTCTGGCTGTCGCAAGAAAATACAGTTGACCTTGATAGAAAAATCAGCTAGGTGTGGTGGCAGGTGCCTGTAATCCCAGCTACTCAGGAGGCTGAGGCAGGAGAATCGCTTGAACCCGGGAGGCGGAGGTTGCAGGGAGCCAAGATCGCACCACTGCGCTCCAGCCTGGGTGGCAGAGCAAGATTCCATCTAAAACAACAACAGCAACAACACCACAAAACAAAACAGAGTTGGCCCTTGAACAATGTGGGAGTTAGGGGCGCCACACACGTCCGTTGCACAGTTGAAAATCCAAAGATAACTTTCGACTCCCCGAAAACTTACGAATATCCTATTGTTGAGCAGCCTTATCACTACCATAAAGTTGATTCACATATATTTAGTATGTTTTACATATTGTGTACTGTATTATTAAAGTATGCTAGAGAAAAGAAAATGCTATTTTTTTTTAGCCGGGCGTGGTGGTGTGCGCCTCTAATCCCGGCTACTTAGGAGGCTAAGGCGGGAGAATTGCCTCACAAGGAACTTTGAGAATCAAAAATCATAAGGAACTTTTACCCTTTTTTTTTTTTTTTTTTTTGAGATGGAGTTTCACTCTGTTGCCCAGGCTGGATTTCAGTGGCACGATCTCTGCTCATGGCAGCCTACGCCTCCCAGGTTCAAGTGATTCTCCTGCCTCAGTCTCCCAAGTAGCTGGCACTAAAGGTGCACACCACCACACCCAGCGAATTTTTCTATTTTTAGTAGAGACAGGGTTTTGACATGTTGGTCAGGCTGGTCTCGAACTCCTGACCTCAGGTGATCCACCCGCCTCAGCCTCCCAAAGTGTGGAGATTACAGGCTTGAGCCACCGCGCCTGGCAAGGAACTTTTATTCTAAGCGCAGTAACTCAGCGATGGAAAACCAACACTATATATGATATGTGGGAGCTAAGCTATGAGGCCACAAAGGTGTGAGAATGATAAAATGGACTTTGGGGACTTGGGAGAAAGACTGGGAGGTGGGTGAGGGGTGAAGACTACTAATAGGGTGCAGTGTATACTGCTCGGGTGATGGGTGCATCAAAATCTCACAGATCACCACTAAAGAACTTAGGTAACCAAACTCCACCTGTACCCCAATGGCTTATGGAAAAATAATTAAAAACAAAAAAGGACCCCAAACTAAAGTTTTAAAAATCATAGAGAAGAGAAAATATATTTACTATTTATGAAGTGGGAGTGGATCATCATAAGGTCTTCTTCCTTACCGTCTTCACCTTGAGTAGCCTAAGAGGAGAACGGAGAAGAGGGGTTGGTCTTGCTGTCTCCGGGGTGGCAGAGGTAGAAGAAAATGCCCACATAAGTGGACCCATTCAAACCTGTATTGTCCAGG
Source organism: Macaca nemestrina (assembly GCF_043159975.1). Lineage (NCBI taxonomy): Eukaryota > Metazoa > Chordata > Mammalia > Primates > Cercopithecidae > Macaca > Macaca nemestrina. Next base: position 158,628,856 of record NC_092145.1, read on the forward strand.
GGTTAACTGTACCATAGATGGGGTGGCAGAAATAACAGAAATTTACTGGAGGCAGAAATTCCTACATCCAGGTGCCACCATGGTTGGGTTCTTGAGAAGTTCCTCTTTTTAGTTTACAGATGGTCTCACATGGCAGAGAGAGAGAGGGGGTGGAGCACGAGGGAGTGTGTGTGCCCTGGTGTCTCTTCTTACAAGGGCGCTCATCCCATCGTAAGGGCCTGAGGTAAACATGATCATCCCCCAAAGGCTCCATCTCCAAATACCACCCCATTTCGCGTTAGGGTTTCAACACATGATTTTCGGGGCGACACCATTCATCCGTAGCAGGAGCCCTCCTAGGCACACCAGGACACCAACGCCCCTTCTGATGTGACCTGTCAATATCAGTGGGCATTTAAGATTGCATTACACATTCGATGTCCTGTCTGCGAATCAGCCGGGTTCTGTAAACATGAGCTGCCGCGGCTAAATCTGATTGTCTTCGCCCATCAGGCTCTTCGGTCGGCAGCACTGCAGTCATCAGTGCAAACATGTATTTCTATAAATGCTCCCATCCCCTCGGCATGAAGATGTGCTGACACTATCTCAATTGACAGCCACGCCACAGGCCTGGGAATGGGAGGATGTCAGGTACTCAGGCTGTTTTCAGAGCCAGTGTTCGGCTGACGTGGCACAGAAGCTATCATTGTTTGCAAATCTCTGCTGCTTGTCAAGCCACAGGGTTAAGTAACCCTGGATGTTCCGAACACTCTGAAGTACTGACCTGCGGCATCTCGCCGAACCCTCAGACAGACAGGCCGTACGCCGCCGACTGACACGTGGCTGGTGTCTTGCACTGAACCCTCTTTATCTTTAGCCGTTGATCATGCACCTGTTTCTCATGGAAAGCTAATGACGATCCATGAAGCAGCTTGGCAGTGACTGTCTCTGATTGTGTAAGGAGGGGTTGCTGCATTCACCCATGTTGTTGACTTTCAACTGTACACTCCAAAAACATCGAAAGTCAGAGTAAGCCTTGCCTCATGTCTCTGGTGTAGCCATTCCCGGAAAACTCCTCCGCATGGGTTTAAAGTCAAACAAATCCCATCAAAACAGACTCACAGGGCCGGGCGTGGTGGCTCACGCCTGTTATCCCAGCACTTTGGGAAGCTGAGACCAGCCTGGCCAGTGTGGTGAAACCCCATCCGTACTAAAAATGAAAAAAATTAGCCGGGCGTGGTGGCGGGCGCCTGTAGTCCCAGCTACGCAGGAGGCTGGGGCAGGAGAATCGCTTGAGTCCGAGAAGTGGAGGTTGCAGTGAGCCGAGATCCCCTCCCCACCTCCCCTCCCCTCCCCTCCCCTCCCCACCTCCCCTCCCCTCCCCTCCCCTCCCCTTCTTTTTCCTTTAACTTTTTTCTTGCCCACCGTTTGCTCTGAAGACGCTACCTCTATCTGGCTGGTTCTTGTTTCGTTGTTGTTTCGCAGTGTAAATGCTTGGAAAGCTATTCTAAGACAAATGGCAGTTTGCGCCTCCCACGAAAGAAAGTCGGAAACGTGAGAGGCCCCGGGGGAGTTTGCCTCTGCTCATTACGCAGCCATGCTCTTGGCTGGTGGGCCTGCCTGGCCCGCTGTGTGGCTGGCTCAAGCTGGCATGCATTCCGACCCCTCTGTTTCTCGAGGGAAGCTGTCCGTTGACCTTGTCCATCTCTCATGGAGCACATAGCTTTGCTCTTCACTTTGTGAACGTCATGAGAACTGTGTTTCCTGGCTTTGTGCTAGAGATCAAAAACTCGTTAATGACTCTGTCGTTTCGCCACCTGTATCTGGGACGGTTTCCAGGGGATTGCTCCTGCTTTCAGTAAATGCAGAGGGTCTGAGAATGGACATCCTCAGTCATTCCACGGAGGGCCAGATCATTCTATTAGCCATGCACTTACTTAAAGATGGTATTTTGTATTTGTGGTAAAATAAATATGTCACAAAATTGACCAACTTTCCTGTGTTTAAGCCCACAGCTCAGAAGTTTTTTATTTTATTATTTTTTTGAGATGGAGTCTCACTCTCTCGCCCAGGCTGGGGCGCAGTGGCACGATCTTGGCTCAGCACAACCTCCACCTCCTGAGGTCATGCCGTTCTCCTGCCTCAGCCTCCTGAGTGGCTGGAATTACAGGCGCATACCACTACGCCTGGCTAATTTTTTGTATTTTTAGTAGAGACAGGGTTTCACCATGTTAGCCAGGATGGTCTCCATCTCCTGACCTCACGATCCGCCTGCCTCGGCCTCCCAAAGTGCTGGCATGACAGGCGTGAGACTTCAGGAATATTAACTGCATTCACCTTCATGATGCAACCATCATGAACATTCATTTCCAGAACATTTTTATCTTCCCAAACGGAGACTCCTTCCCCAGTAAACATGTCCCCCTTCCCCAGCCGCTGGTACCCCCCAGTCTACTTTCTGTTTGTATAAACTCGACAACTCTAGGGACCTCACATAAGTGGAATCCAGCTGGACGCGGTGGCTCACGCCTGTCATCCCAGCATTTTGGGAGGCCGAGGTGGGCAGATCGCTTGAGGTCAGGAGGTTGAGACCAGCCTGGCCAACATGGTGAAACCCCGTCTCTACTAAATATACAAAAATTAGCCAGGCGTAGTGGCAGGCACCTATAATCCCAGCCACTCAGGAGGCTGAGGCAGGAGAATCGCTTGAACCTGGGAGGTGGAGGTTGCCATGAGCCAAGATCACGCCACTGCACTCCAGCCTGGGCGACAGAGCAAGACGCTGTCTCAAAAAACAGAAACAAAAACAAAAATTAAAAAAATAATAATAAATTAGCTAATCTGTGCCCTTTTTGGTGTCGTGTTGCAGACGTTTCAGAAACCCAATGATATCAATTTTGTAGTTTTGTTGGAATATTTGAATTACAATATCATACCTATGGAACTATTTAAAAACTCTTATTTCATAAAGTATGGTTGAATTAGTTAAAATATAAAATGTTACACATTAAAATAACTCCACGACCCACATAGAAGAAGCCTTCAACTCAGGACTCCAGAAATACGATGTTATTGTTTTCAAATGAGCCAGATTAAGTTTGTCTGCTATATTGTTCTTTCCTGCTTGTTTTTTTAATTTTGTTTTTTTTTTTGACAAGAGGGTCTCACTGTGTTGTCCAAGCTAGTCTCAAACTCCTGGGCTTCTGCCTCCGTCTCCCAAGTAGCTGCGAATACAGGCACACTCCACCATACCTAGCCAAGTTTAAAATACATGTATTTTATTTTATTTTTTTAGACGGAGCCTCACTCTGTCACCCAGGCTGGAGTGTAGTGGCGCAATCTCGGCTCACTGCAACCCCCGCCTCCCAGCTTCAAGCAGTTCTCGTGCCTCAACCTCACGAGTAGCTGGGATTACAGGCGCGCTGCACCACGCCCAGCTAGTTTTTGTATTTTTAGTAGAGATGGGGTTTCGTTGTGTTGGCCAGGCTAGTCTCAAACTCCTGACCTTGTGATCCGCCCGCCTGGACTCCCAAAGTGCTGGGATAACAGGCGTGAGCCACTGCGCCCGGCCCCCAAATTTTTTTGTAGAGACAAGACCTCATTGTGTTGCTTAGGCTGGTCTTGAACCTCTGGGCTGAAGCAATCCTCCCACCTCAGCCTGCCAAAATGCTGGGATTACAGACGGGAGCCTTCACACCTGGCCTGTAGGAGTTTCTTAACGCCTGTCATGAAAAAGTACCTCAGACTCACAGACTGGTGGCTTCAAACAACAGGCATTTATGCCCTCTCAGTGGTAGAAACCAGATGTGTGAGATCAGGGCGTGGGCAGGGCTGCGGTCCCTCTGGAGGCTCTCGGCAGGGATCCTTCCTGCCTCTCCCAGCTCCTGGGGGCTCCAGGCATCCCTGGGCTTGTGGCTGCATCGCTCCAGTCTCTTCCTCCGTCTCCACGTGGCCTTCTCCTCTGTGTCTGTGTCTCCTCTTCTGTCTCTTACAGGGACACCTGTCCTTGGCTTTGGGGCCCAGCCTAATCCAGGACAATCGCATCTGAGATCCTTAGCTCATTAAATCTGCACAGTTCTTTACTTGTAAATAAGGCCTCATTCCAGGTTCTGGGCTCTGGGATGTGGACAGATCTTTCCAGGGGCCGCTGTTCGACCCATTACAGTCTGTCATCCATTTCCCTCTGGAGGCTGTAAGGGAGGATCCTTCCTGCCTGTTTCCGCTCCTGGGAGCTCCAGGCATCCCTGGGCTTGTGGCCACATCACTCCATCTCTGCCTCCGTCTCCACGTGGCCGCCTCCTTCTGTGTCTGTGTCTGCTCTTCCGTCTCTTATTGGGACACTAGTCATTAGATTTATGACGCACTCAAATATTCCGCGATGATCTCATCTCAAGACTTTTACCTTAGTCACATCAGGAAAGAACCTTTCTCCAAACAAGGTTCCATGAGGACTCCGCTTTTGGGGAGTCACAGTTCGACCGTAGCAATGACACATCCTGTTTTGAGGCTGACGAGGTGCGAGAGTTTGCAGCTCTTTTCTTTCCTGCGGTTTCTGGAGTCCTGCCCTCTGTCTGCACGGTGTGGAGTGCAGGGTGGTGAATACCTTCAGTGTTAGCTCAGGACAAAAACCTTCTTCAGTCCTCGAGCTGTAGCCGAGTGTTGGTACCTGTGCTAATATCTCAGTTCAGTTATGAAGAAGGAACCTCTGTCTTTAAAAAGGAAAGAAAATAAATCAATCAATAAAACGGCTGGGTGCGCTGGCTCACGCCTGTCATCTTAGCACTGTGGGAGGCTGAGGTGGGCAGATGACGAGGTCAGGAGTTGGAGACCAGCCTGGCTGATGTGGTGAAACCCTGTCTCTATTAAAAATACAAAAAAATTAGCTGGGCGTGGTGGCGGGTGCGTCTAATCCCAGCTACTCGGCAGGCTGAGGCAGGAGAATTGCTTGAACCTGGGAGGCGGAGGTTGCAGTGAGCCGAGATCATGCTACTGCATTCCAGCCTGGGCAACAGAGTAAGACTCCGTCTCAAAAAAAAAAAGAAGAAGGCGGCTTATAAAAGAGATCGCCTGCATGAAAGCAATAAGCCACAGTCATCTGGAGGAAAAACAGGTTTTCTGTGTTGATGTTGTGTATTCTCTGGAAAGGTTGAACAGCTTTGATGAACACATTCTGCCAAACCTGAATGTGTTCGTTACGACCCCAGGGAAGATGATGCGGAAAACGGCTGTGGCACCTAACGGAAGGACAGTCATTACTGTACAGATGCGGCGACCTCATTCCCAGGTCGGAACATCAGGGCCCCCAGGGTGTGCGGCTGAGCGCCAGGCGTTCCCCTCCAGACAAGGAGCGAGGTCGTTTCTGAGAGGAACGAATAACATTTGGATCTTTTCATCTTTCCTTTCATGACACACCAAACAGTGAAAGAGACAAACACTGGGGGGAGTGTGTGCTCACTCGAGTTCAACTCCTTCAAGAAATAATCTTTAAAATAAAATCGAGGGCCGGGCGCGGTGGCTCACGCCTGTCATCCCAGCATTTGGGGAGGCCGAGGCGGGCGGATCGCTTGAGGTCATGAGTTCGAGACCAGCCTGACCAACATGGTGAAACCCCGTCTCTACTGAAAATATAAAAATTAGCCAGATGTGGTGGTGCACACTTGTAATCCTAGCTACTCAGGAGGCTGAGACAGCAGAATTGCTTGAACCCAGGAAGCGGAGGTGCAATGAGCTGAGACTGCACCATTGTACTCCAGCCTGAGCAACAGAGCGAGAGTCCATCTCAAAGGAAAAAAAAAAAGGAAAAGAAAAGAAATAGCGTGCACAATAAATGCAATGTGTGCAAACATCCTAAAACCATCGTCCCGCATTTTCAGGCCATGGAAAAACTGTCTTCCGTGAAGCCAGTTCCTGTTGCCAAAAGGATGAAGGTCCTCCCCCTCCTTCTCCTTCCCGTCCTTCTCCCCCCCCTTTACCTCCTCCTGTCCCACCTCTGCCTCCTCCTCCCCTGCTCTCCCTCCTCCTTCTCCCCTCCTCTCTCCTCTTCTCCCTTCTCTCCCTCCTCCTCCTCCTCTCCTTCCTCTCCCTCCTCCTCCTCTTCTTCCTCTCCCTCCTCCTCCCCCTCCTCTCCCTCCTCCTCCTCTCCTTCCTCTCCCTCCTCCTCCTCTCCTTCCTCTCCCTCCTCCTCTCCCTCCTCCTCCTCTCCCTCCTCTCCCTCCTCCTCCTCTCCCTCCTCTCCCTCCTCCTCTCCCTCCTCCTCCTCTCCCTCCTCTGCCTCCTCCTCCTCTCCCTCCTCTCCCTCCTCCTCCTCTCCTTCCTCTCCCTCCTCCTCTCCTTCCTCTCCCTCCTCGTCCCCCTCCTTCCTCTCCCTCCTCCTCCCCCTCCTCTCCCTCCTCCTCCTCTCCTTCCTCTCCCTCCTCCTCTCCCTCCTCCTCCTCTCCCTCCTCTCCCTCCTCCTCTCCCTCCTCCTCCTCTCCCTCCTCTCCCTCCTCCTCTCCCTCCTCCTCCTCTCCTTCCTCTCCCTCCTCCTCTCCCTCCTCCTCCTCTCCCTCCTCCTCCTCTCCCTCCTCCCCCTCCTCCTCCTCTCCTTCCTCTCCCTCCTCCTCCTCTCCTTCCTCCTCTCCCTCCTCCTCCTCTCCTTCCTCCTCTCCCTCCTCCTCCTCTCCTTCCTCCTCTCCCTCCTCCTCCTCCCCCTCCTCCTCCTCTCCTTCCTCTCCCCCCTCCTCCCCCTCCTCCTCCTCCTCTCCCTCCTCCTCCCCCTCCTCCCCTCCTCCCCCTCCTCCTCCCCCTCCTCTCCCTCCTCCTCTCCTTCCTCTCCCTCCTCCTCTCCCTCCTTCCTCTCCCTCCTCCTCTCCCTCCTCCTCCTCTCCCTCCTCCTCCTCTCCCTCCTCCTCTCCCTCCTCCTCCTCTCCCTCCTCCTCCTCTCCCTCCTCCTCCTCTCCCTCCTCCTCCTCTCCCTCCTCCTCCTCTCTCCCTCCTCCTCTCCTCCTCCTCTCCTTCCTCTCCCTCCTCCTCCTCTCCCTCCTTCTCCTCCTCTCCTCCTCCTCCTCTCCCTCCTCCTCCTCCTCTCCCTCCTCCCCCTCCTCCTCTCCCTTCTCCTTCCCTTCTTCTCTCCTTCTCTCCCTCCTCCCCCTTGTCCTCTTCTCCCTTGTCCTCCTCCTCCTCTTCTCCCTCCTTCCCCCGTCCTCCTCCTCTCCCTCATCCTCCTCCTCCCCCTCATCCTCCTCCTCCCCCTCATCCTCCTCCTCCCCCTCCTCTCCCTCCTCTCCCTCCTCTCCCTCCTCTCCCTCGTCCTTCTGCTCCTACCGATATGGTGAAACCCTGTCTCTACTGAAAACATAAAAATCAGCTGGATGTGGTGGCGCAAGTGAAACTTGAATGAAAGATGCAGGTTTTTGGTCCCGTGGTCAGGGAAGGAGTTTGGAGGAGGAGGAGTGACCTTTTTACTGATCAGTTGTGTTTGGACCTTACAGCCTCCTGTGGAGAGCGTAGCCACTTTATTCATTTCTCACCTCTCCAAGTGGCCACTTTGGTGCCAGCTGGGGCTGCGTCTGTGCTTAGTAGCCATAGCAGTCCAGCAGCACATTTAAACACATGGCAGCTTGCAGTGTGTGGCTTCCAAATTTTTTTAACGTCCAGGAATAATGCTATAAAGACAAAAGTCAGATTTAGTTCATTTGAGCTTATTTTCATAACGTCATCTCATAACTTCATCTTGTTTTTCTTTTCTTTTCTTTTCTTTTTTTTTGAGATGGAATCTCGCTCTGTCACCCAGGCTGGAGTGCAGTGGTGCGATCTCGGCTCACTGCAGCCTCCACTTCCTGGGTTCAAACGATCCTCCTGCCTCAGCTTTCCAAATGGCTGGGATTACAGGCGTGCACAACCATGCCCAGCTAATTTTTGTACTTCTAGGAGAGACAGGGTTTCACTGTGTTGGCCAGGCTGTCCTCAAACTCCTGACCTCGGGATCTGCCCATCTCGTCCTTTCAAAATTCTGGGATTACAAGCGTGAGCCACCGCACAGAGCCTCCAAATGTTTTTTTTCTCCAGGAATAGTCCTTTAAACACAAAAATCAAAATTAGTTTGGGCTTATTATTTTCATAACTTCATCTCTTTTTTTTTCTTTTGAGACAGAGTCTCGCTGGAGTACAGTGATACGATCTTGGCTCACTGCAACCTCCACCTCCCAGGTTCAAGCAATTCTGCTGCCTTAGCCTCCTGAGTAGCTGGGATTACAGATGCCCGCCGCCACGCCCAGCTAATTTTTATATTTTTAGTAGAGATGGTGTTTTACCATGTTGGTCAGGCTGATCTGGAACTCTTGACCTCGTGATCCACCCACTTCGGCCTCCCAAAGTGTTGGGATTACAGGTTGAGCCACTGCGCCTGGCCGTTTTTTTTTTTTTTTTTGCTACTGGCACAATGTATAACTCTTTTGAAGTTCTGCATGAGAACATAGCAGACAGATTTCAAGGTACCAGTTATGAGCTCTGACCATAGCAGGGGTGGACAAACTTCTTAAAAGGTCAGGTAGTGGGCCTGGCGTGGTGGCTCACGCCTGTAATCCCAGTACTTTGGGAGGCCGAAGCCAGCAGATCGCCTGAGGTCAAGAGTTTGAGACCAACCTGGCCAACATGGCGAAACCCCGTCTCCTCTAAATATACAAAAAATTAGCCAGGTGTAGTGGTGTGTGCCTGTAATCCCAGCTACTCAGGAGGCTGAGGCAAGAGAATCTCTTGAATCCAGGAGGCAGAGTTTGCAGTGAGCCGAGATTGCGCCACTGCACTCCAGCCTGGGTGACGGAGCAAGACCCCATCTCAAAAAAAAAAAAAAAACACATGGGGAAATCTCTCAAGTTCTTTGGGTCCCATGATCGCTGCCACAACTATTCAATATGTAGTAAATGAATGGGCATGTTCCGTGTTCTACTAAGAATCTTGAGGGACACTGAGATTTAAATGTATATACTCACCGTGTGTCACAAAATACAGTTGACCGGGCCGGGCACAGTGGCTCACAGCTGTCATCCCAGCACTCTGGGAGGCCGAGACGGGCGGATCACCTGAGGTCGGGAGTTCAAGACCAGCCTGACCAACATGGGGAAACCCCGTCTCTACTAAAAATACAAAAAATTAGCTGGGCGTGGTAGTGCACACCTGTAATCCCAGCTACTCATGAGGCTGAGGCAGCAGAATTGCTTGAATTGGTGAGCTGGAGATTGTGGTGAGCCAAGATCATGTCATTGCACTCCAGCCAGGGCAACAAGAGTGAAACTCGTCTCAAAAAAATAAAATAAAATACAGCTGACCCTTGAACAACACGGGGGTTAGGGGTGCCAACCTCCATGCAGTTGAAAAATCTATGCATAAGTTCTGACTCCTCTAAAAGTTAAGTACTCGTAGTGACTCTTTACCAGAAGCTTTATTTGTAACACACAGAGTCAATTAATACGTATTTTGTATGTTACGTGTATTGTATACGGTATTCTTACAATAAAGTCAGCTAAAGAAGAGAAAATTCTAAGGAAGAGAAGAGAAAATATTTTACTACTTCCTAAGTGGAAGTGGATCATCATAAACGTCTTCATCCTCTTTTTTGTTTTTTGAGACACAGTCTCTCTCTGTCGCCCAGGCTGGAGTGTAATGGCGTGATCTCGGCTCACTGCAACCTCCGCCTCCCGGGTTCAAGCAATTCTTCTGTCTCAGCCTCCCAAGTAACTGGGATTACAGGCACCTGCCACCACACCTGGCTAATTTTTGTATTTTTAGTAGAGACACGGTTTCACCGTATTGGCCAGGCTGGTCTCCAACTCCTGACCTTGTGATCTGCCCGCCTCAGCCTTCCAAAGTGCTGGGATTATAGGCGTGAGCCACCGCACTCTGCAGGAGTAGGGAGACGAGGGGGAGGAGGGGGAGGAGGAGGAGGAGGAGGGGAGGGGACGAGAAGGGAGAAGGAGTCATTTCAGGGGTGAAAGTCCACGTAGGTGAATCTGCTCAGTTCAGATGTCTGTTGTCCGACAGTCAACTGTGTTCTCCTTCTTTTGATTTTTTTTTAACCAACTGTTCAAAAGATGTGGAAATAGTTTTTTGGTTTACAAGGTGCACAGAAATAGGCAAGGGGCTGGATTTTGCTGGAGGGCTGCAGTTGACCAGCTCCTGGGTTAGAGCATTACAATTGTCAGTGGGCACACAAGGTAATGGAGGCATTGTTGCTGGAAAGGGGTGCTGATCCTGACCCCAAGAGAGGGCTCTGGGATCTCGTGTAAGAAGGAATTTGGGGCGAGTCCATAGAGTAAGTGAAAGCAAGTTGATTAAGAAAGTACAGGAATGAAGAACGGCCACTCCATCGGCAGAGCAGCCCCGAGGGCCGTCTGTTGGTGATGTTTACGGTTATTTCTTGATTCTGTGCTAAACAAGGAAAGATTCTTCTGAGTTTCTGAGAAAGGGGTGGGCAGTTTTGGGAAGCGAGGGTTCCTCCCCTTTTTGACCGTATAGGATAACTTCCTGCATTGCTGTGACAGCTGTAAACTGCCGTGAGGCTGACGGAAGTGTCTTTTAGCAGCGAATGCATCAGAGTTAGCGTATAATCAACAGTGAGGAAGGCCAGAGGTCACTCTCGTCGCCATCTTGGTTTTGGTGGGGTTTGGCCGGCTTCTTTACCGCAACCTGTTTTACCAGCAAGGTCCTTATGACCTGTATCTTCTGCCGATCTCCTCTCTCTCATCCTGTGACTTAGAACACCTCAACCTCCTGGGAGTGCAGCCTGGCAGGTCTCAGCCTCATTTTTCCAGCTCCTGTTCAAGTTAGAGTAGCTCTGGTTCAAACGCCTCTGACGCTATAACCCAAGGTGCAGGCTAAATCGAGAAGGAAACAATTTTTTTAAAATTGTGTGTTAAGTTCTGGGGCACATGTGCAGAACGTGCAGTTTGTTCCATACGTGTACACGTGCCGTGGTGGTTTGCTGCACCCATCAACCCATGATCTACATTAGGTATTTCTCCTAATGCTGTCCCTCCCCTAGCCCCTAACCCCCTGACAGGCCCCGGTGTGTGATGTTCCCCTCCCTGTGTCCATGTGTTCTCTTTGTTCAACTCCCACTTATGAATGAGATCATGCGGTGGTTGGTTTTCTGTTCTTGTGTGAGTTTGCTGAGAATGATGGTTTCCAGCTTCACCCATGTCCCTGGAAAGGACATGAACTCGTCCTTTTTCGTGGCTGCGTAGTATTCCATGGTGTCTATGTGCCACAGTTTCTTTATCCAGTCTGTCATTGATGGGCATTTGGGTTCATTCCAAGTCTTGCTATTCTGAACAATTCTTGTAGGGCCCCTCACATTTGAACATAATGGAACGGACAAATTCACTGAGTTCGGGCTTGGAAATGCCAGACCCATCCATCGTTTGTGCCCTGGTTCTGCTTGAGCTTGTGGGATTGCGCTGCTCTTGGCATATTCTGTGGACAAACTGCTTTTCCCCAAGTCTGAGAAACGCCCCCTCCTCACCTTCCCTCCTTGTCTCTCTTCCTTGCTGCCTTCACTTGCATGTTTTCTCCCAGTGATCTTGGGCTGTGACTGGTCTTGATGGTACAGCCACCAGCCTCTTCCGTTGTGTGTTTTCAGAATGTCCGCTTCCCCCTCAGAAAGTTTTCCTGGTAAACACTTGAATTTCCAATCCATGTGGTTCCTTCTAGTGACTTTCCTGTCCTGTGGACCAGAATGCAGCAGCTGATCCGTTTCCCCCGGGCGGCTTTCAGAGCTCTTCTGGGGAAGGTCTTCCTGTTTGTCTCACTGCTTCCTGTGCTGCTTGTTACGGTCACGGTGTCCTTATCTGCCTGGACGGTATAGCAAGGAAATGAGGAGGAATCCCCAAGGACCCACTCCATCGTCACCCCTTCCTGTCCTTCCATGCCAGCCAATGATCATGTGCATTCGTCTGGCTGGAGGGGCATCTCTTTTTTTTTTTTTGAGGTGAAGTCTCACTGTGTTGCCCAGGCTGGGGTGCAGTGGCAGAGTCATAGCTCACTGCAGCCTTGACCTTCTGGGCTCAAGTGATCCTCCCACGTCAGCCTCCCAAGTAGCTGGGACTACAGGCGTGCACCACCATCACCACAGCCAGCTACTTTTTTTTTTTTTTCTGTATTTTTGATAGACACAAGGTTTCATCGTGTTGCCCAGGCTGGTCTTGAACTCCTGGGCTCCAGCAATCCTCCTGCCTCAGCCTCCAAAGCTCTGGTATTACAGGCGTGAGCCACTGCCCTGGCCTTCAGGACTATCTTCAGACACCTGTTGTAGCCTCTTCATTTCTGCACATCCCTCCCCAGCGGAGACGCTCTCACAAATTGCTCACGAGAAAATTTCTTGCGGTCCCCAAAATCTTTCCCCTCAAACAGAGTTCTGTTGAATTTCTCCCTGACAATGTAAATTAACAACTCGTCTTCACAAGTGCGGGACAAAGAGAAGGCTGGAAATGATCTCTCCAGCCACCCTGGGACAAATGCATGTTTGACATCTTCCTCTTCTGTATGTTTACCTTGTCTCATGCAAAAGGGGATTCACTGCGTGAAATGAATTCATGACTGACTGTTCCTGTCCCCCCACTTTCACATGTAAAATGTGGATTCAGTGAGTGCCAATCACACCCTCACAAGAATGTAATCATTTGCCTCTTTTATCTACTTTCCTTTTTTTTTTCTTTCCTCTTTCCCTCCTGCCTGCTTTTTTCCCTTTATATACCAAAGCCCTCAAAACCATCCTTGGAAAAAGCACAGGGCCGGGCACAGTGACTCACGCCTGTAATCCCAGCACTTTGGGAGGCCAAGACAGACAGCTCACGAGGTCAGGAGTTCGAGACCAGCCTGACAAACATGGTGAAACCCCATGTGTACTGAAAATACAAAAATGAGCCAGGCGTGGTGGTGTGCATTTGTAATCCCAGCTACTCGGGAGGCTGAGGCAGGAGAATTGCTTGAACCCAGGAGGCAGAGGGTGCAGTGAGCTGAGATGGCGCCACTGCACTCCAGCCTGGGTGACAGAGGGAGACTCTGTCTCGAAAAGAAAAGAGAAGAGCAGAGCAGAGGCACGGACCACAGATCCTATGGTGACTTGTGTCTGTTTTTCCTAGGCTGGGGCATATTCTCAGCTGTGGTAAAATTAACCTCTAAACTAATGGAGACTTTGATTCAAAACTTTGAGTTAATCCAGTTATGTCTGAAGTTGCAAGTTTTTGAATTTTTGCCGTCAGATCTTGGCGATGATCTTGAGCAGTAGGATATAATAACTCCCACATGCTTAGCGTTCCGATAATGGAACACTAGGCATACGTGGGTTTAATCAAAGGAGAGATCATCTGTGGTGGACCTGCCTTAAAGAGGGTGAGATGAATGCATAATTCTTCTTCTTCAAAGAAACCTGAGACGGCCTCAGAGATCCTTTTGCTGGGTTTTTTATTTTTTATTTTTTTGAGACAGAGTCTCACTCTATCACCCAGGCTGGAGTGCAGTGTCACAATCTCCGCTCACTGCAACCTCCACCTCCCAGGTTCAAGCAATTCTCCTGCCTCAGCCTCCTGAGTAGCTGGGATTATAGGCGCCTGCCACCATGCCTGGCTCATTTTTGTATTTTTATTAGAGACGGCGTTTCACCATGTTGGCCAGGCTGGTCTTGAACTCCTGACCTCAGATGATCCGCCCACCTCAGCCTCCCACAGTGCTGGGATGACAAGCGAGAGCCACCGCACCCCGCCCTTTTTGCTGGTTTTGAAGAAGCAAACTCCCAAAGACAAGGAGCTGAGGGTGTCACCGCAAGTGGAGAGCCCCATTGTCTGAGGGCCAAACAGAAAACGAGACTTGGCCGGGCACCAAGATGGCAGGTGTAAGCCCCTGCGCCTAGCCTAAGACCCCATCTTTTCGATGGCTTCTCAGCCATAGTGTTTCATGGCAAGGATAAATTTCAGCACAGAAGAAGCTCCAGGCAAAGTCATGATGACGAAGTTCTGGTCTTTTATCTTGCCCAAATTCCTGACTCGGGTCTGGGGAGTTCTCATCAGATGGGTTTTATTTAACCCCATGTATGGTAGCTTACTTTCCAACGCGGCTCTGGCATAACATCATGAGACAAGGAAAAACAACATATTTAACCCAAAGGATATTTCCTAGCCATACCTTGAAATGGCCCTGACAAGTCTCTTGTGGGAAAAATCCACATTCTATACAGACCTGCCTTTCCTCCCTCCCTCTCTTACCTCCCTTCCCTCCCTTCCCTCCCTTCCCTCCCTTCCTCCCTTCCCTCCCTTCCTCCTTCCTCCCTTCCTTTCCCCTTTCCTTCCTTCCCTCCCTTCCTCCCTTCCTCCCTCCTTTCCTTCCTTCTTTCCTTCCTTCCCCCTTTCCTTCCTTACCTCCTCCTTCCCTCCCTTCCTCCCTCCCTCGCTCCCTTCCTTCCTTCCTTCCCTCCTTCCCTCCCTCCTTCCTTCCCTCCTTCCCTCCCGTCCCTCCTTCCCTCCCTTATTTCCCTCTTTCCCTCCCTCCCTCCTTCCTCCCTTCTTTCCCTCCTTCCCTCCCTCCCTCCTTCCTTCCCTTATTTCCCTCCTTCCCTCCCTCCCTCCTTTCTTTCCCCCCTTCCCTCCTTCCCTTCCTCCCTCCCTCCCCTCCCTCCCTCCCTCCTTCCCTCCCTCCCTTCCCTCCGTCCCTCCCTCCCTCCTTCCCCCCTTCCCTCCCTCCTTCCCTCCCCCTTCCTTCCCTCCTTCCCTCCCCCTTCCTTCCCTCCTTCCCTCCCCCTTCCTTCCCTCCTTCCCTCCCCCTTCCTTCCCTCCTTCCCTCCCCCTTCCTTCCCTCCTTCCCTCCCCCCTCCCCCTTCCTTCCCTCCTTCCCTCCCCCTTCCTTCCCTCCTTCCCTCCTTCTCTCCCCCTTCTTTACCTCCTTCCCTCCTTCCCTCCCCTTCCTTACCTCCTTCCCTCCTTCCCTCCCCCTTCCTTCCCTCCTTCCCTCCTTCCCTCCCCCTTCCTTCCCTCCTTCCCTCCTTCCCTCCCCCTTCCTTACCTCCTTCCCTCCTTCCGTCCCCCCTCCTTCCCTCCCCCCTCCTTCCCTCCCCCTTCCTTACCTCCTTTCCTCCCCCTTCCTTACCTCCTTCCCTCCCCTCCCTTCCCCTCCCCTCCCTCCCCTCCCCTTCCTTCCCCTCCCCTTCCTTCCCCTCCCACCCCTCCCCTCCCCTCCCCTTCCTTCCCCTCCCCTCCCCTCCCCTTCCTTCCCCTCCCCTCCCCTCCCGTTCCTTCCTTCCTTCTTCCTTGTTCCTCCATTCCTTCCTAGATCTAGGACATAATCAGCTAAGAGCCAGGCACCCTTTTAGGTCTGATAAGAAATGTTTACAACCTACTCTCTCTGAAGTCTCCTGTATGAGAGCTCCCTGTGCACAATAAAACTTGGTTCCCACAATCCTTTATCTCCACCTGGACATTTCTTTTCTGTTGATTCCAGGTCTTCAGATAAACTCAACCAGTTGTCAACCAGAACATATTTAAACTTACCTAAAGCCTGGTAGCCCCGAGGTTGAGTTGTCCCGCCTTTCTCAACCAAACCAATGTCTTTCTGAAATGCATTTGATTGATGTCTTATGCCTCCCTAAAATATTAAAATCAAGCTGTGCCCCGACCACCTGGGATACATGTTCTCAGGACCTCCTGAGGGCTGTGTCACAGGCTATGGTCGCTCATATTTGGCTCAGAGTCAATCTCTTCAAACATTTTACAGAGTTTGACTCTTCATCAACAGTCACAAATCAATACATGGAAGTTATGCGTTGATTTGGCCTAAAAAGTGGTATCTGGGACCGGGCGCAGTGACTTACGACTGTAATTCCAGCACTTTGGGTGGCCGAGGCGGGCGGATCACCTGAGGTCAGTAGTTCGAGACCAGCCTGGCTAACACTGTGAAATCCTGTCTCGACTAAAAATACAAAGAAGTACCCGGGCGTGGTGGCATGTTCCTGTAATCCCAGCTTACTAGGGAGGCTGAGGCAAGAGAATCACTTGAACCCGGGAGGCAGAGGTTGCAGTGAGTTAAGATCACGCCACTGCAGTCCAGTCTGGGCAACAAGAGTGAAACTCCGTCTCAAAAAAAAAAAAAAAGCTATCTTGAAGCTGGGCAGGGGGTGGGGTTGCTTACAGGAACAAGGTGGATTCAAAGGCTTTTGGACTTGCAGTTGGTTAAGGACGTGGAGCTTTGTCTGAAGACTTGGGGTCAGCGGTAAAAGCACGTTGGATGCGGCCCATGGGCAGGACCTCCCCCAGGACCCTCCAGAAGAAATTTAGAGCAAGGAACAGGGGTCAGAGTTCAGTCCCTCCCTCTCCCACATCGAGGCCTTCTGCCAGCGGATTCCATAGGGTAGAGGTGGGAGTTTCTTCCTTTGTTTTTATTATAAGTTCTGGGGCACAGGTGCAGAACGGGCAGGTTTGTTCCATACGTATACACGTGCCATGGTGGTCTGCTGCCCCCTCAACCTGTCACCTACATTAGGTATGTGTCCTAAGGCTCTCCCTCCCCTGCCCCCCAGCCCCTGACAGGCCCCGGTGTGTGATGTTCTCCTCCCCGTGTCCGTGTGTTCTCATTGTTCAGCTCCCACTTACGCGTGAGAACATGCGGTGTTTGGTTTTCTGTTCTTGTGTGAGTTTGCTGAGAATGATGGTTTCCAGCTTCATCCATGTCCCTGCAAAGGACATAAACTCATCCTTTTTGTGGCTGTGTAGTAGTATTCCATGGTGTCTATGTGCCACCTTTTCTATCATTGATGGGCATTTCGGTTGCTTGCAAGACTTTGTTATTGTGAATAGTGCTGCAGGAAACATACGTGTACACGTGTCTTTATTGTAGAATGATTTATAATCCTTTGGGTCTATACCCAGTAATGGCATTGCTGGGTCAAATGGTATTTCTGGTTCTAGATCCTTGAGGAATCGCCACACTGTCTTCCACGGGGGTTGAACTAATTTACACGAGGTGTGAGTGTCTGCACACTACCTCAGGGACAGATGCTAAGATGTTCTCTTTAGTTTGTACAGGGAAGGAAACATCCCTGACGCTTCATTTCCTTGGTTATTATTTTAACCTACTATTACCTTCTTGTTTATCGAGTAGCTCATTGACATCTCCCAGCCAGCGAAGTGCCTGCAATTTCCCTCCTGGAAGAAGCTCAAGGTCTCCCTTGAGTTCCATGCTGGGTCGGGGGTGGAGAGAGGTTCCTGCTATGCCCCTGAGAAGGGTCCGGGCCGGCCTCGGTTCCTCAAGCTTTGTCTTCAGCGCCATGAGCGGACAGATACTATCGCCGCTTACGGGCGTGCAGCGTGGGGGCGGTGGTGGTGGTGGGGATTTTGTTGCGGTTGGATTTTCCCGGCTTTTTCCATTTTGAGCCCAGGAGCGTTACTCTTCAAGCTTTTAAATCTGAACACAGTGGGAAACGGCTTCTTAGGAATTACGTTTTAACTGGTTTCCAGTGTATCCAGAGAGCAGCCAGCAGGTAGACCCTTGGTAACTTCTTTTTGATGTTCCCGATGTGTAAACTACCCAGAGCATTAAATCTGCGCTAATTAGCAATCCAGGCTGCTCATCCAAGCTCCCCTGAAGTTTACTTTTAGCCCAGTCCTGTGGGTGGATAATGTAAACGCATTCCCAGGAGGACGATTTCCCTCCTTGGAGACAGAATTGTTCTGGAAAGCGTTTCCCAAGTCCCCGTTTCCACGGCAACACCAGGATTGACGTCTCGCCCTCACAGGGTAGTGTCTTGTCTTCCAAAGCCGTTCTTTCCAGTGTCTTGTCTTCCAAAGCCTTTCTTTCCGCTTTACTTACACAAGCACTTTGGGGCGTCTGCTCTTTGCCTCGGGGGTGGGTCAGCGGTGCTTTCATTTTAATCATCTTTTCTAGGCCAGACCTGGGAGTCATAGAACAATTTTAATTATCTGGGCACGTTACCATCCTGACAACACTGTTTACAGAGTTTATCCTGAAGGTGGTTTCTGAGGGCAGCTGTGTATCCCAGGAGCATTGTTTTCACTTGAGTTGTGTGGTATGGTATATCCCAAGTGCTCAAGAGGGAGAGGACGGCCTTCGTAGTAAACAGCGTGAAAACAAAGGCGTCACCCACTTACTTAATTTCATCCCACCATGTCACGCATCTCTCTCTCTCCCTGCCTCTCTTTCTCTCTCTCTCTCTTTCTCTCCCTCTGTCACAACCTCTGTCTCCTTCTCCTCTGTCTCTCTCTCATTCTATTCCTCTCTGTCCCTCTCTGTCACTTTCTCTGTCTCTCTCCTGTTCTCTCTCTCTCCCTGCCTCTCTCTCTCTCTCTGTATGTCTCTTTCTCTCTCTGTTTCTCTCCCTCTCTGTCACAACCTCTGTCTCTCTCTTTCTCCTTCTCTGTCTCTCTCTCATTCTATTCCTCTCTTTCCCTCTCTGTCACTTTCTCTGTCTCTCTCCTGTTCTCTCTCTCCCTTTGTCTCTTGCTTATTATCTCTGTCTCTGTTTCTGTGTCTCTCTCCTTTTTTTTTTGTTTTTTGAGAGAGAGCGTTGCTCTTCTCCCTCAGTCTGGGGTGCAGTGGAGCGACCTCGGCTCACTACAACCTCTGCCTCCTGGGTTCAAGCGATTCTCCTGCCTCAGCCTCCTGAGTAACTGAGATTACAGGCGCCCGCCACCACGCTCCACTAGATTTTATATTTTTAGTAGAGACAGGGATTCACCATGTTGGCCAGGCTGGTCTCGAACTCCTGACCTCAGGCGATCCACCCACCTCGGCCTCCCAAACGATTGGGATTACAAGTGTGAGCCACCGTGCCCGGCCTGTCTCTTATTCTTTCTTTCTCTATCTTCGTCTCTCGCTTTATTTGTATGTCTTGCTCTGTCTCTCTGGCACACTCTCTGTCTCTTTCAATCTCTCTTTCTCTGCTTCTATTTAGGTGTCACAGTCTTTCTCTCTCAGTCTCTTTCCTCCGTCTGCTCTCTCTCTCTCTTCCATTCTCTCCCTCTGTTTCTCTGTCTTTTGTTCTTTTTTTCTCCCTCTTTCTCTTGCTTTCTCTCTCTTTCTGTCTCTCCTCTCTCTCTGTCTCTCTCTCACACACACACACACACACACACACACACACACACACACACACACACAGAATAATCTCGCTCCATCCTCTCGCAGTAGGTCTTAGGGGTAGGTGGATATCTGCCTCATAACAAAGTGAACAGGATTTCGGGTCTCCAGAGAGGAGCTCCGTACCTGCATAACGACTGAGAGATACCGGTATTTCACCTTTATTTTTAAATTGGGAAATATAGAGAAACGAGAGAGGAGGGGGTGACAACGAATCTGCCCTCCTTCTTGGCAAATTCCGGCAATTCAGGCACCCCGTTCCTTCCCTCCGGAAGAAAGGGAGGCCAGAGGCCATCATGAGCTTCATCCCTGCTCAAGACTTTGCAGGATGTGGCTGTATCAGCTCTTGGCTCCAAGAGCTGGGCTTTCTGTGTAGCGGGACGGCTCTTGCTACCCACAAGTGCAGGAAGAAGTGTCCTCCGGCTGCCGGCATCACGAAGGTTCCCGCTTCCTAGGACACTGGTGAATTTATTAGGATGCGTCGGGAAGGGCAGGTGCAGACTGATTCAGGGGCTCTGTTGGCTGTGGGTAGATGCTTGAAAGCTGTTGCTGCTCTGAGCAGAGTGCCTTCTCCACAAGCGCTGCCTCCTGGTCTCAATGATGGGTTTTATATTATTTTGAGACGGGCTCTTGCTGTTTTCTAGGCTGGAGTGCAGAGGTACAGAGGCATAATCGTCGCTCGCTGCAGCCTCAACCTCCTGTGTTCCTGTGCTCAAGCAGTCCTGCCACCTCAGCCTCCCAAGGAGCTGGGATCACAGACATGCACCACCACACCCGGATAATTTTTTATTGTGTCCTTTTATAGAGGTAGGGTCTCGCTGTGTTGCCCAGGCTGCTCTTGAACTCCCGGCCTCAAGCACTCCTCCCACCTCGGCCTCTCAGAGTGCTGCGGTCACAGGGCTGAGCCACCACACCTGGCCCTGATGATTTTCAGATTAGCCCAGTTGAGTTCCAAGGTTGACTGAGATCGGATTTTCAGGTCGTGGTTACGGACACACTTACCGGATTTATTCTAGGAGCTCTTTAATAGCATTTCAGAATGGACAGCATTTCTGGAAATTAGCTTATTTTTTTTTTCTTAGCATTAAATACATTTGCTTTTGTATGTCTCAGTGGAAGATTTTTTTAAGTTTACATTTTTATGATTTTTTTCGTCTGTGTATATACATGTTACCCATCAAGCAATTCCTGCCCTCCCAGCAAATTTCTTCTGCTACCTGTTTTTCAGAATTTCTGTCAGAACAACATAAATTTCACAAATCAAATCACCTCAGACTCTTCGTCCAACCAGTCAGTATCAGGGCACTTACCTGTTCTTTCAAAGTCTAAAAGAATTTTCTAAAACACCTTCTGCACCCATCTACCCTTTCTTCATGCCTTTCTTTCATTATTTTTTTCTCTTTTGCTTATAGCTGTTGGTCTGATTAGACCTTATTTTCTTGATTAAATTGGGATAATTACTATCTCTCAGAAAATTATTTCCTTGAGATTTTCACATTTTACTTACAAATGTAACATCAGGATACTAAGAATCAGAAAACATCATTTTAAAGCCTTTTTCATATAGTACAGTGTTTCCTATTTGTAATTTTGCATTTTCAGCCTCATTAAATATATTATTCACAGTCTTTTCTGGGACTTTGCCCTTCCTTCCTTCCTTTCCTCCTTCCACCCATCCTTTCCTCTTCCCCTTTCTCCCTCCCTCCTTTCCTCTCTTTCTTCCCTCCCTCCATTCATTCTTTCTTCCTCCCCTCCCCTCCCTTCCTTTCCCTTTCCCTTCTTTCCTTCCTTCCTTCCTTCCTTCCTTCCTTCCTTCCTTCCTTCCTTCCTTCCTTCCTTCCTTCCTTCCTTCCACAAATCCTTTCCTCCTTCTCTTTCTCCCTCCTCTTGTCCCTCCCCTTCTCCCTGCCCTCCTCCCTCCCTCCCTTTCTTCCTTCCCTCTTTCCATTCATTCTTCCTTGCTTCCTCCCACCCTCCTTCCCTCCCTCCTTTCTTCCCTCCCCCACAATGTTGATTCTGTTCATTTCTCCCTGCCCATCTAGGAGTTCTTGAAAAATATACTTGGATACTGTGTTATTCTGAAGAAAATGCTGTGGAAAATGGCCCATCCTATCATAGCTTCATCTCGATTCAGCACTTGGTTTATGATTTTCAAGTTATCCCCGTTGGGGTTACAAAGTTGGTTACACAGATCCAAACCATGCCTTCATAGGTGTCCATCCTCCTTGTTCCGTTAACGTTTTAGACTTGAATCATTGCTGTCTTGTGTGACTAGGGCCATTTCTACTTGGTTTTTGCTTGTTTGGCTGATAAATGTGAACGTTTTAACAATTGTTAAACAATCGTTTTAACCATTGTAATTCCTCCTCCTTAACACTCTGTATCTTTACCATCAAGATACAGACATCACTGAGATCACACCACTGCACTCCAGCCTGGGCGACAGAGCAAGACTCAGTCTCAAGGGAAAAAAAAAAATATATATATATATACACACACACACACACACACACATATATATATCTATATATACACACACACACACACATATAAATGATCACAATTAAGTGGGCTTCATTCCTGCCCTGTTCTTTGTCCAAACAGATGTTTCTGAATGTCAGGGGTGAAACTCAATTTCTAGCACCCAGTGAGCATTGTGCCTTCCCCTGCTGCAGTCCGTGATGTATGGGCTCGTCTTCCCCTAGGGATGCCAGCCATACCCTGTTCGCCTTACCCTTCCTACCAGTATCACCCTTGGTGCAAGGAAGCTCCTGAATGGATGCAAAAAAAGAGACGCTGATTGCAAGAATGCACAGATGCGGATTGCGAGAATGAGCAGAGCCCATTGGTTGCCTGTATTAGTCCATTCTCACACTGCTCGAAAGAAATACCTGAGACTGGGCAATTTTTTAAAAATTTATTTTAAGTTCTGGGACACATGTGCAGGATTGTACATAGATAAACATGTGCCATGGTGGTTTGCTGCACCTTTCAACCCATCACTTAAGTATTAAGCCCAGCATGAATTAGCTGTTTTTTCATTATTATACTTTAAGTTCTGGGGCACATGTGCAGAATGTGCAGGTTTGTTCCATAGGTATACACATGCCATGGTGGTTTGCTGCACCCATCAACCCATCATCTACATTAGGTATTTCTTTTAATGCTCTCCCTCCCCTAGCCCCCACCCCACAACAGGCCCTGGTGTGTGATGTTCCGCTCCCTGTGTCCGTGTGTTCTCATTGATCAGCTCCCACTTATGAGTGAGAACATGCGGTGGTTGGTTTTCTGTTCTTGTGTGAGTTTGCTGAGAATGATGGTTTCCAGCTTCATCCGTGTCCCTGCAAAGGACATGAACTCATTCTTTTTCATGGCTGCATAGTATTCCATGGTGTCTATGTGCCACATTTCCTTTATTCAGTTTATCGTTGATGGGCATTTGGGTTCATTCCAAGTCTTCACTGTTGTGAACAGTGCCACAATAAACGTACATGTGAATGTGTCTTTATAGTAGAATGGTGTATAATCCTTTGGGTATATGCCCAGTAATGGGATTGCTGGGTCAAATGGTGTTTCTGGTTCTACATCTTTGAGGAATCGCCACACTGTCTTCCACAGTGGTTGAACTAACTTACACTCCCACCAACAGTGTAAAAGCATTCCCAGTTCTCCACATCCTCTCCAGCATCTGTTGTACCCTGATTTTTTTGATGATTGCCGTTCTAACTGACGTGAGATGGTATCTCATGGTGGTTTTGATTTGTATTTCTCTACTGACCAGGCATTAGCTGTTTTTCCTGATGCTCTCCCCGTCCCCGACCCCAGCGCACAACACACCCCAGTGTGTGTTGTTCCCCTTCCTGTGTCCATATGTTCTCATTGTTCAGTGCCCACTTGTGAGTGAGAGTGTGTGGTGTTTGGTTTTCTGTGCCTGCTTTAGTTTGCTGAGGATAATGGTTTCTAGCTTCATCCATGTCCCTGCAAAGGACATGATCTCGTTCCTTTTTATGGCTACATAGTATTCCATAGTGTATATGTACCATTTTTTAAAATCTACTCTATCATTCATGGGCATTTGAGTTGATTCCACATCCTTGTTGTTGTGCTGCAATGAACGTATGTGTGCATGTATCTTTATAATACAATGATTTCTATTTCTTTGGGTATATACCTCGTAATGGGATTGCTGGGTCAAATGGTGTTTCTGGTTCTAGGTCTTTGAGGAATTGCTACACTGAGACTGGGTAATTTATGAAGAAAAGAGGCTTAATTGGCTCATGGTTCTGCAGGCTGTACAGGAGGCAGAGCAGCTTCTGCTTCTAGGGAGGCATGAGGAAATGGATAATCATAGTGGACAGTGAAGGAAAGCAGGTGTCTTACATGGCCCTAGCAAGAGAAAGAGAGACAGAGAGGCAGTTGTGGTGGGCTGGGGAGATGCTACACACTTTTCGACAACCAGATGCCACGAGAACTCATTCACTATTGCAAGAACAGCATCTAGGCGACGGTGCTAAACTATTCCTGAGAAATCCACCCCCATGACTCAATCTCCTCCTACGAGGGTCCACCTCTAGTGTTGGGGATTCCAATTTAACATGAGATTTGAATGGGGACACAGATCCAAACCATATCACTATCCATCCATCAATTCATCCATCCATCTATCCATCCCATCCATCCATCCATCCATCCCATCCATCCATCCATCCATCCATCCATTTATCCATCCGTCAATCAGTTCATCTATCCATCAATTCATCCATCCATCCATTCATCCATCCACCCATCCATCAATTCATCCATCAATTCATCCATCCATCCACCCACCCATCCATCAATTCATCCATCCATCCATCCCATCCATCCATCCATCCATTTATCCATCCATCTGTCCATCAGTTCATCTATCCATCAATTCATCCATCCATCCATCCACCCATCCATCAATTCATCCATCTATCAATTCATCCATCCATCCATCCATTTATCCATCCATCCATCTCTCCATCAGTTCATCTATTCATCAATTCATCCATCCATCCATCCATCCACTCATCCATCCATCCATCCGTCCGTCCGTCCATCCATCCATCCACCCATCCATCCATCCACCCATCCACCCACCCACCCACCCATCCATCCATCCATCCATCCCTCCATCCACCCACCCACCCACCCATCCATCAATTCATCCATCCATCCGTCCATCCATCCGTCCATCCATCCATCCATTTATCCATCCATCTGTCCATCAGTTCATCTATCCATCAATTCATCCATCCATCCATCCACCCATCCATCAATTCTTCCATCCGTCCATCCATCCATCCATCCATCCATCCATCCATCCATCCACCCACCCACCCACCCACCAACCAACCCATCTGTCCATCCATCCATCCACCCACCCACCCATCCATCCATCCATCCATCCCTCCATCCACCCACCCACCCATCCATCAATTCGTCCATCCATCCGTCCATCCATCCGTCCATCCATCCATCCATTTATCCATCCATCCATCTGTCCATCAGTTCATCTGTCCATCAATTCATCCATCCATCCATCCATCCACCCATCCATCAATTCTTCCATCCGTCCATCCATCCATCCATCCACCCACCCACCCACCCACCAACCAACCCATCTGTCCGTCCGTCCATCCATCCATCCATCCATCCACCCATCCATCAATTCATCCATCCATCAGTTCATCCATCCACCAACCCATCCACCAACCCATCCATCAGTTCATCCATCCATCCGTCCATCCACCCGTCCATCCACCCGTCCATCAATCCATCCATCCATGCATCCATGCATCCATCTGTATTAGTCTGTTCTTGCATTGCTATAAAGAAATACCTGAGACTGGATGATTTATAAAGAAAAGAGATGTAATTGGCTCATGATTCTGCAAGCTGTACAGGAAGCAGAGCAGCTTCTGGGGAGGCCTCAGGAAACTGACAATCGTGATGGAAGGTGAAGTGGAAGCCGGCATGTCTTACATGGCCAGAGCAGGAGCAAGAGTGCAGGGGAGGTGCTGCATCCTTTTAAACAATGAGATCTGGAGAGAACTCACTCACTATCAGAAGAAGAGCACCAAGGGGATGGTGCTCACCCATTCATGAGAAATCCACCTCTCCATGGTCCAAACACCTCCCCCCAGGCCCCTCCGCCCACAGTGGGGATTACAAGTCAACATGAGATTTGGGTGGGGACACAGATCCAAACTATATCACTGCCTCACAAGCCAGTGATCTCAAGTAGAATGGTGATGCTCATGTTGCTAGTGGCTATAAGCCTTTTTTCTCAAGGAGCAAGAAAAATGCGTCTTCCAATTAAAAAAAAAAAAATGCAATCACACTGCTGTTTTCAGAAGCTCAGTGTGTGCATTTACCCATCCTTTGATCATTGGTTCCAGTTTTTAGCAGTAGTGTGGGTTTTCCTCTTTCTTACATCCCCGCAAGTGTTTTTGCAGAAAATTACAGCAGTCCATCAGGAATTTGTATCCAGATGACGCTGTGCTCAGAAACAGCGCTTTCAAACTCCGTGGCAAAACTGCCTCTCCCCTAATCTGCAGCAGATTGATAACTGTCGTAGGCACAATAAAAATGAATTGCTAAAAAAAATGCATTTAAGAAACGTGCCAACTAGAAGCTCTCAGTGTGTCTTTTTAAAGTCATTGGATTGAGCAAAGCTTAAATGACTGTCATTATTTTTTTTTAAGTTTCTAAACATTTCCTTTCAATTTCTGAACATGTCTCACCACAGACAGCTTGCAGTAACCGTTCAGAGAGTGGCAGCCGTCTGATTCAGGAGTGTGCATACCATCATACCATCCAATCAATATATTGCTTTATTTATTTATTTTTTGAGACAGTCTGGCTCTGTCGCCCAGGCTGGAGTGCAGTGGTGCGATCTCAGCTCACTGCAGCCTCCACCTCCTGGGTGTAAGCAATTCTCCTGCCTCAACCATCCAAGTAGCTGGGATTTCAGGTGCCTGCCCCCATGCCCAGCTAATTTTTGTATTTTTAGTAGAGACGGGGTTTCACCATGTTGGCCAGGCTGGTCTCGAGCTCCTGACCACAAGTCAGGAGCCTCGGCTTCCCAAAGTGCTGGGATAGCAGGTGTGAGCCGCTGCACCTGCCCATCCAGTATTTCTCTAAGGAAAATGTTGGAAGTACTTATTTCCTTTTCCTTGATGGCCTGGTGACTTGACACAGATGGGCTTCATTCTCCATGATGAGGAAGCTGTTCTATCACCTGAAAACTTGCCTTCCAAGAGAAGGTTAAAGTGTATATTTCAAAATATGGACTTCGGGCTGCCACGTTTGGCTGACTCTTGGGTGTTGTGGTACTTAAAGTGTCCTAGATCAGCCACGATACAACAAAACCTAATCACTGTGTCTCCACCTGAGGTATGTGCTGCAGAAAGCGCCAGTTCTTGTGATATGGGAGCCATGACCACCTCCGTTCTGGGGACCTGGGACCCCAGGGGTGGATCTGAGTATGTTATCAAGAGCCAGATGAGGCTGGGCGAGGTGGTTCACACCTGTAATCCCAGCACTTTGGGAGGCCGAGGCGGGCAGATCACAAGGTCAGGAGTTCGAGACCAGCCTGGGCAACATGGTGAAACCATCTCTACTAAAAACCCACAGATTAGCGGGGCGTGGTGGCATATGTACCTGTAGTCCCAGCTACTCAGGAGGCTGAGGCAGGAGAATCGCTTGAACCCGGGAGACGGAGGCGGCAGTGAGCCGAGATCGCACCACTGCACTCCAGCCTGAGCGACAGGGTGTGAGTCCATCTCAAACAACAACAGAGAACTAGGTGAGAAGACCTGGCGTGCTCCTGCAGTGCAGCCCGCCGTGATCATACAGAGACCAGAACGCGCAGCATGGCACGTCGTGGCCCGTCACTCTCATCTCTGCTCCATGTAGCCGTAAGACCAAACCTGCATCTGTGTTTGCACACGGTCTGGTAGTCTCCTAACCTGCTTCCAGAGACACACCTCGTGGAAATGTGCAAGGCTCAGCAAAGAAAAGCTAATATCTAATGATTCAGGTATTTACCCAGCTTTTTTTTTTTTTTTTTTTTTTTTTTGAGATGGTGTCTGGCACTGTCGCCAGGCTGGAGTGCAGTGGTGTGATCTTGGCTCACTGCAACCTCCGCCTCCCAGGTTCGAGCGATTCCCCGGCCTCAGTCTCCCAAGTAGCTGGGATTACAGGCATGCGCCACCATACCTGGCTGATTTTTATATTTTTAGTAGAGGCAGAGTTTTGCCATGTTGGCCAGGCTGGTCTCAAACTCCTGACCTCAGGTGATCCGCCTGCCTCAGCCTCCCAAAGTCCTGGGATGACAGGCGTGAGCCACCGCGCCTGGCCTGCTTTTTTATTTCTTACTGGCACGAGAACTTAGAGTGATACAAATCTTCTGAATATTTGGGCTGCATTCTGCAGACGGTGACACCTTCTGTTTCCATGGATATTATTTATAAAACATTTTTGTCACCTGCTATGAATTGTCACCCTGCCCAGATGCTTTAAAGGGACAGTTTTTGAAATCAACATGAGTTTGGGCAGTGGGTAATTGCATACTTAATACAATTAAACATTAAAAAGGGGCTCCTTCTGCTTTCCTATCAAGTGAGGCAGCAGGGTGATAGACGTAGGGGTGAGGGATGCACCCTGTATTATAGGCCAGGGTTCTCTAGAGGGCTAGAACAGGATCAATAGCTATATATAAAGGGGGTTTATTCAGCATTAACTCACAGGACACAAGGTCCTACGATACGCTGTCTGCAAGCTGAGGAGCGTGGAAGCCAGCCCGAGGCCTAAAGCTGAAGAACTTGGAGTCCAATTTTTGAGGGCAGGAAGCCTCCAGCACGGGAGAAAGCTGTAAGCTGGGAGGCTAAGCCAGTCTAACCTTGCCACATTCTTTTGCCTGCTTTTTATTCTGGCCGTGCTGGCAGCTGATAAGATGGTGTCCATCCCGACGAAGGGTGGGATCTGCCTTTCCCAGCCCACTGACTCAAATGTTCAGCTTCTTTGTCAGCACCCCCAGGATTAATACGTTGCGTCCTTCAATCCAATCAGGTTGACGCTCGGTAGTAACCGTCACACCTGGTGTCTGTTTCTCTGATTGTAAGGACACCAGTCCTACTGGATGAGGGCCTCACCCTTATGAGCTCCTACAGGCCCTGTCTGCAAATAAAGTCATCATGGAAGTTTCAGGGTTCTGAGGATGAGTGAGGGAGGGCGCAGTTCAGTCTATAATGATGTCCTGTATCTATTGCAAAGAAAAAATGAAGGCGCTATTCCATTCCTCCAAACCAGGGAGGTTTGCCAGAGTTACAGACAAAAAGGTTTTTTAGGGGGGTACAGTTCATTCCGTAACAATGCTCTCTCGCTATCGCAAAGAAGAAAGGAAGGGGTCATTCAGTTCCTCCAAAGCAGGAGATTTGCCAGAACTCCAAACAAAAGGAATTTTTTTTCCATCTTGATCCCTATTTATCAACACGTGCCTCCTTATCTTTCCAGCTGACTTCATCTCTTGGGTAGCATTAATTTCAGAAATCTGTATTTCTGACTTGCCCTCAGGAAACCCCTTTAGATGTTAGAAATTCTTCTGTGGATGAAGTTATCTTTTTTTTTTTTTTCTCTGAGACATAATCTTGCCTTGTTGCTCAGGCTGGAGTGCAGCGGCGCAATCTCGGCGCACTGCAACCTCCACCTCCTGGGTTCAGACAATTCTCCTGCCTTGGCCTCCTGAGTCGCTGGGATTACAGGCACCCACCACCACGCCTGGCCAATTTTTGTATTTTTAGTAGAGACGGGGGTTTCGCCACGTTGGCCAGGCTGGTCTTGAACTCCCGACCTCAGATGATCCGCCCCCCTCAGCCTCCCAAAGTGCTGGGATGACAGGGGCCCGCCACCACACCTGGCCAGATGAGGTTACCTTCATGAGACTCAGGGTTTGCCGTCTGTCGCTGAGTTGCAAATAAAAGAAAAGTTGGATGAGTTATTTGTGGCGTCAAGAGCAACACTTAGAATTGTAGAATCGCTTTCTCCATTGGAGGCTCTGGTGTGAGGGCTACAGGCTGTGTGAGTGTCATTCACCACGCTAGGTGCCGAAAGGGGCATCAGACATAGCAGCTGCGTGAGTCTCCTCTCTTCATATGATACCGTCTCACTGTCAGAGTCACAGTGACAGAGGCATTTGTTGCCAAGGATTCCCACTCCAGTAGGGTTAACATTTTTCTTCTGTATGAGTTCCTTAGGGTTACTGTAAAAAGCACATCTTCTCTTCTCTCAATAAGTTTTAAGTGACATTTAAAAATATTCAAGCCTGTGACTTGACCTAATTGTTCAGCATTTGACTCGTTCTATTAAATGGAGCGCCTTGTCAATTTCAAGTCCTTTATACTTGCAATTGTTAAGAGTTAAAAGGTAGTTGGTTTTGTCGCAGACAACGCGTTAAGGAATCCTTCCACGTTTTTCCCGACTTTAAAATTAAAGATTCTCAGGGCGCTGTGTAGAGCAGTGGAAATAAGACCTCGTGTGTGTGTGCATGTGTGTGTGCGTCTGTGTGCGCGTGTGTGTGCGTCTGTGTGCGCATGTGTGTGCGTCTGTGTGCGTGTGTGTGTGCACGTGTGTGTGCACGTGTGTGTGCGTCTGTGTGCGCGTGTGTGTGCGTCTGTGTGCGTGTGTGCGTGTGCGCGCGTGCGTGTGTGCGCATGTGTGCGTGTGTGTGCGCGCACGCGCCTGGAGGAGAACGGGTGTTCCACTTGGGTGAGAGGATTGGCTGTGAGCTTCAGACCAGGAAATGTGTCATCTAGCC
Source organism: Macaca nemestrina (assembly GCF_043159975.1). NCBI lineage: Eukaryota > Metazoa > Chordata > Mammalia > Primates > Cercopithecidae > Macaca > Macaca nemestrina. Next base: position 158,658,788 of record NC_092145.1, read on the forward strand.
AAGCACCTGGCTGAGTGTGCCGGAGTGAGGACCTTGAACAGAACCTTCCTTTTCTGTTGTTATTCGCTACAGAGCTAAAAGGGCCAAATATATCCTGTGAAAACCTTCTTTTTTTTTTTTAAATAAAAGACCAGATCCCTCCTTCAACTGTACACATTTTTAAATAAAATCATATTGAACTAAAAAAAAAAAAAAACCCCAAAACTGGGGAACTTGCAGAATAGAAATCTATCCTCTCCCAGGTCTGGAGGACAAGAGGTTAAATCCAGGGTGTCTCGGGGCTGAGCTCTGTCGGGACGCTCTAGGGCACGATCCTTTTGGCCTTTCCCAGCTCCTGAGGGCTCCAGACATCCCAGGGCTTGTGGCTGCATCACTCCAGTCTCTGCCTCTGTCTTACCATCATTTTCTCTCATCTGTCTCAAGCATCCCTCTGTCTCCTTCTTATAAAAACCCCAGGTTGGGCACGGTGGCTCATGCCTGACATCCCAGCACTTCGGGAGGCCCAGGTGGGCGGATCATCTGAGGGCAAGAGTTCGAGACCAGCCTGGCCAACATGGTGAAACACTGTCTCTACTGAAAAAAAAAAGAAAAAAAAATCAGTGAGCTGAGATCCGGCCACTGCACTCCAGCCTGGGCGACAGAGCAAGACTCCGTCTCCAAAAAAAAAAAAAAAAAAAAAAACCAAAATATAAAAATTAGCCAGATGTGGTAGCATGTGCCTGTCATCCCAGCTACCCGGGAGACTGAGGCAGGAGAATCGCTGGAACCCGGGAGGCAGAGGCTGCAGTGAGCTGAGATCACGCCACTGCACTCCAGTCTGGCAACAGAGCGAGACTCTGTCTCCAAAAGAAAAGAAAAGAAAAGTGTGACTTCCCAGGTGAAATTGAAATGGACCTGTTTAGAAATTGTCTTAATCTCTGAAATAGGTTGGAAGGTAACCAGGCATTTGTTGTTGTCCTTTTCCAGTGGAATTTTTATTCTGTGACCTGGCTTCCATGATGTCTATCCGGGACTTTGTCCAGAAGTTCAAGATGAAGAAGATTCCTCTCCATGTTCTGGTCAACAATGGTGAGTCCTGGTGAACTTGCTGCAAGCCAGGGGTTAATTGGAAGGACGGGAGCTCTAGCTTTCATGTGACAGAAGTGTCTGAGCAAAACAGGATATCCATGGAAATTATTGCACAGACCTGCTATTTGTAGTCACTGCTTCAGGTCACAGATGGCTTTGGAGGACCATCAGTCTTGTTAGTATGTTACTTTTAAATAATGGTCACCGGATAACATGTTGTATGGAGCTGACACATTCACTTGTCCACTTTGACTAAAGTGTATTACGCACACGCTAAGGGTTGGTGTTTCCCCAAATGTTGTCTTGCAAAATCATCACCACACTCCCCTGAGACTCATGATTTGGGCTCTAGAAGCTCATTCTCGTTTATCTCTTGATTTTACTCCCTGTTCAGCATCCTTACCCAGACGGGTGGAGTCAGTATCTCCCCTTCCCCGTCTTCAGTCTGCCCGTCTGCCAATCTTCAACACAAACCACCCTTGATCCTGAGCCCTTGTTTGAGCCTCGCTGAGCTCTTGATGTCATTGCAAACCTTGAGCCCTTCTTTGCGCCACGCTGAGCCCTTAACGTCATTGCAACACTTAATATTTCTCCTCGCAGTACTGATGCCCGTTACTCTCATCCCTGCTACAGTCCATTTTATTTTTTATAAAAGTTAACCTGAACCCTCCACACTGAGGAGGTACAGTTATTGACATCTCCAAACTAAGTAAATACATAGAACTGAAGTTCTCAGAAATACACCGAAAAACATGTGTGCTAGTAGAATTTAACACATCGCTTTCACAGATGGAGACCAGATGGAAATTTAGAGAGGAAATAAATAGTGCCATGAATACAGTGGATAGGACAGACATAAGTCAAACAGTGAGCCCGTCGAGACAGCACCTTCCTTTCAAATATATGAAATATTTATCAAGTTATTGATACTTTAGATGGCAGACAAAAAAATCACCAAAAGGGTCTTGGGATTACCCAGTGTAATTACTCAATTTCCCACCTAGACCATTAAAGATTCTTAATTCTGCAAAACCCCTTTTGCTTTCTGAGGTACTGTTGTCATTAATTCTGGACATTAGGATATGCACGTGTCTGCAAGGAGGGAGAAAACATTATTCTCTGTGCTAAAGTCGTAACACCTGTCCGTTTCCAGCTGCCAAGATGTGGTAGCTTCCATCTAATTTTTTTTTTCCTCTTTGTCTTGATGTGTTTTGTGTTTTTCTGCAACATTAATGGGATCGGAGGATAGGAAAGTGGATGAGATATCCACGCTTCCCCTCAACCCACTTGTTTAATTGGAAATTATTATGCTACAGTTTAAAGGAGAAGCATGGGATATAAAACTATACATAGAGTGTGACACCAATTTATGCATAAAAATATGTGCAGACATAGCTGTGATGTGTGAGTGCATGTGTATTTGTATATGTATTTGATGTATGATTTCTATGTATTTATGCATAAAAATATGTGCAGACATAGCTGTGATGTGTGAGTGCCACTCAAATAGCTACAGACACCACCATTTCCATGTACTTAGCCTGGTAAGAAATATCGTATTATCAATGCTAGTGGCTGTTGTTGGAAGGTCCGGAATGATTTTAACTTTCTGTGTCTTCTCGTTGGAGGTTAATAACACTTTTCAGATTTGCCATCCTGGTGGGATCTTAAGCTTCTATGCAGGAGTCAATGATTTCCCAGTCAACACCCATTTGGAATCTTCTGTCTCAGCACTGGGTGTGGACTTCCTTTGCTGAAGCCCCATCCGTATTTTAAGTGATTAGAATTGTAGCATTATAAGTCAGCAAATGTGGAGACCACTTAGAGGGACCGTGGAGATCCTGTGCAACCCAACGTCTCATTTCTTCATTGCGTGTAACATTCTTACTCATTAGTAATGGGAGCAGTTTATCACAGAGCAGTTGGAAATGGACATGCATGACTGACATGCTGCCCTGTGCAGAGACACAGAAAAACAGAAATGTCTATCCTCTTAGGGACTTTTCTGCAGCTATTTCCATCCATTTGCTATGGCCTTGCATCCACCAGTAAGCAGAAAAAACTAGGAATCTCAGGCCGGGTGCGGCGGCTCACACCTGTCATCCCAGCACTTTAGGAGGCCGAGGCAGATGGATCACAAGGTCAGGAGTTCAAGACCAGCTTGGACAACATAGTGAAACCCCGTCTCTACTAAAAATATAAAAATTAGCCGGGCGTGGTGGCGGGTGCTTGGAGTCCCAGCTACTCAGGAGGCTGAGGCAGGAGAATCGCTTGAACCCGGGAGGTGGAGGCTGCAGTGAGCCGAGATCATGCTGTTGCACTCCAGCCTGGGCAACAGAGCAAGACGCCATCTCAAAAAAAAAAAAAAAAATTAGGAATGTCAGATATGATATGTTTCTCCAGCGGACTCTTACTCTTTTCTGGGGGGAACAGAATTTTACTGAGCAATGAGTATATGAACCACATCTGTGACAGTGGATACAGGCTAACACCAGCCTCGCCAGTGTATTCTCCATCACTCAACCACCACTGTGACAGTGGATACAGGCTAACACCAGCTGACACAGCCTCACCAGCGTATACTCCATCACTCAACCACCACTGTGACAGTGGATACAGGCTAACACCAGCCTCACCAGTGTATTCTCCATCACTCAACCACCACTGTGACAGTGGATACAGGCTAACACCAGCTGACACAGCCTCACCAGTGTATACTCCATCACTCAACCACCCACTGTGACAGTGGATACAGGCTAACACCAGCTGACACAGGCTCACCAGCGTATACTCCATCACTCAACCACCACTGTGACAGTGGATACAGGCTAACACCAGCTGACACAGCCTCACCAGCGTATACTCCATCACTCAACCACCACTGTGACAGTGGATACAGGCTAACACCAGCTGACACAGCCTCACCAGCGTATTCTCCATCACTCAACCACCACTGTGACAGTGGATACAGGCTAACACCAGCTGACACAGCCTCACCAGCGTATTCTCCATCACTCAACCACCACTGTGACAGTGGATACAGGCTAACACCAGCTGACACAGCCTCACCAGTGTATTCTCCATCACTCAACCACCACTGTGACAGTGGATACAGGCTAACACCAGCTGACACAGCCTCACCAGCGTTTACTCCATCACTCAACCACCACTGTGACAGTGGATACAGGCTAACACCAGCCTCACCAGCATATACTCCATCACTCAACCACCACTGTGACAGTGGATACAGGCTAACACCAGCTGACACAGCCTCACCAGCGTATACTCCATCACTCAACCACCACGTTTACCTTTTGCAATGGCTGTTGCTTTCCTAGGATGCTCCTCTGTTCCTTTTCTCAACAGATTTTAAACAAGGCACACAGGGCTCTCAGATAGAAAAATATTCTGGAAACTGGGACAGGGTAGGATTTGAATCAAAAGAGTCTTGTTGTTGGATTGGCTTTGTACCCTGTCTCTTCTGTAGAGAATCTCATGCACATATAGGGTTTACTTCTTCCTAGACTTATCTAGATCTTCCTTGCATGCTAAGACTTTTTACCTTCGCTCAATGCTTCCGAGGCACCTCAAGGCAGGAAGTCCAGTGTGGAGTTCCTGAGCCCATGGCTGACACCGGTTCTACAGGAGAATATTTCCTTCTCCCGTTTTTAGAAGACTGTCAGCATTTCTTCACCCATGGCCTCCCACCTGACCTTAAAGCCAACAATGATAGTGGCTCACGCCTGTAACCTCAGCACTTTGGGAGGCCGGGGCAGTTGGATCACGTGAGGTCAGGAGTTTGAGACCAACCTGGACAGCATAGTGAAACCCCGTCTCTACTAAAATTACAAAATTAGCTGGGCGTGGTGACGCATGCCTGTAATCCCAGCTATTCGGGAGGCTAAGGCAGGGGAATCGCTTGGACCTGGGAGGTGGAGGTTGCGGTGAGCTGAGATCGTGCCACTGCACTCCAGCCTGAGTGACAAGAGCGAAACTCCATCTCAAAACAACAACAACAAGAACAACAACAACAAAGCCAGCAGTGAGACACCTTTGAATCTCTCTCTCTCTTGTTCTCTCTCTCTCCCTCTCTTCCCTTCTCTCTCTTTCTCTCATCTTGCCTTCTCTTTTTTTAATCTCCTTCACTTACTCTTGTTCTTCTGCCTGCCTTGTAGAAGAAGCATTGTGATGATTTGGGGCCCGTCAGGATCATCTCAGATCGTCACCTCATCTCAGGATCTTCCACTGAATCACATCTGCAAAGGCCTTTTTGCCGTGACAGTCACATTTTCATGTGTTCCAGAGATGAGGACATGGACATTTTTTTCATGTTTTCAGTTATTACTCTACCAAATTGGGAATAGGTTGTGGGCGTCTTTGGGGCCATTATCCTGTCTACCACATGAGATTAGGATGTGGACATCTTTGGGGCCATTATTCTGTCTCCCATATGGGGATTAGCATATGAACATCTCTGGGGCCGTTACTCTGTGTTGCACATGGGATTTAGGATGTGGACATCTTTGGGGCCATTGCTCTGTCTACCACATGGGATTAGGACGTGGACATCTTTGGGGCCATTATTCTGTCTCCCACATGAGGATTAGGATGTGGACATCTTTGGGGCCATTGCTCTGTCTACCACATGGGATTAGGACGTGGACATCTTTGGGGCCATTATTCTGTCTCCCACATGAGGATTAGGATGTGGACATCTTTGGGGCCATTGCTCTGTCTACCACATGGGATTAGGACGTGGACATCTTTGGGGTCATTATTCTGTCTCCCACATGGGGATTACAGTGTGGGCATTTTGGGGGTCATGATTCTGTCTGCCAGATAGATAATGTGGACCTGGACATCTTGGGGTGTGCATTATTTAACCTGCCATACCTGCCTACTCTGCCCGTCACATACTTCACTTGCAGGAAAAATACAATAAACAAGATTCTTGACCTCATGGAAATCATACTCTAGCACAGGAAAAAAACATTGGGTCGATAATCATTGTGTGCAGTGTCCTGCCTTACAAAACACAGCTCTTGCAGTGTGACAGCACAGTCGTGTAAAGTACAGAGAAGATTGCATCCCATGTCCCACGCCTCCCTGGAATGCCCCAGCCTGTGCTGCTCAGAACCGCATTTCCAGGAGATGATCCTGAGAATCCATTTGTTACAAGGTGATGGCTTGAAATAATACTTTGCACTTTCTTCCTTTTATCTTTTTGTTGTACATCGTTCAAGAGGTTGCCCAGGCGGTGGCTCTCCTGAGCTCTACCTCCTGTCAGATCGGTAACAGCATTAGATTCTCATAGGAGCGCAAACCCTACTGTAAACTGCATGAGAGGGACGTAGGTTGTGCACTCCTTATAAAAATCTAATGCCTGATGATCTGCGCATGTGAGGGATCTAGGTTGCATGCTCCTTATGAGAATCTAATTCCTGATGATCTGTCACTGTCTCCCATCACCCCCAGATGGGACTGTCTAGTCACAGGAAAACAAGCTCAGGGCTCCCAGTGATTCTATATGATGGTGACTTACAGAATTATTTCATTATATAGTACAATGTAATAATAATACAAATAAAATGTACAATAAATGTCATGCACCTGAATCATCCCAAAACCATCCCCCAACCCCACCTCCACCACCTCTGTTCAGAAAATTGTCTTTCACAAAAGTGGTCCCTGGTGCCAAAAAGGTTGGGGACTGCTGCCCTAAACTGTTTCCCCAGAACCTTCCCTCCAGAACTCCTCTTAGTCAGTCCCATGCCTCAAGTCTCATGGAAAACAGCCCCTGCTGAGCTCAACAAGGGTGACTTCCAAGGCAAGAAGGAGCTACACTTTGTGCTTTTCTTTTTTTATTCTTAGACACAGCAATCAAGGTTTCGCAAACATAAAATACTTCAGACGTAGAATGTTTTTTCATTTTCTAGTGGGTTGAAAATAGAACCCGACTGCCTCTGTCTGGCTGCTGGGGGAAGCCCAGGGGCAACGTGATGATTTATCAAGCACAAGAATAAATCAATAACAGACCTCCTGCAGAGCCAGTATGTATAGTTTATTCACTGTAAAATTGTATTTATGTAGCTTCCCATCCCCATGTCTGAAAATTGACAGATTTTTAACAACTGCAGTGGATTTATAGATTTATCCTTGTCAGACATCTTCCCATAACTGTAATGGATGAATTTCTTTCTGAGATAAAGAATTACTAAGCGTTATTTTCCCTACCACTAAAGAAATACGTCCATGGTACAGGGTGACCCTGAAAAATAACAATGATTTTTGCCTGGCCAGAGACCTACAGACTCTGGTTTTTGGTACAGTTCATTTACCCATTTGAATGAATGAATGAATTTGAAGGACTGAAATAATTCAAATGAATGAATGAATTCAGAGGAATGACTGAAGGCAAATGATGAATGAATTCAAAGGAATGAACAAATGAATTCAAATGAATGAATTCTGATGAATGAATGAATCCAAATAAATGAACAAATGAATTGAACAAATGAATTGAAAGGAACAAATCAATTCAAAGGAACCAGAGAATTCAAAGGAATGAATTAATTAATTCAAAGGAATGAAAAAATTCAAAGGAATGAATCAATGATTTCATATGAGTGAATTTGAATGAATGAATTCAAATGAATGAACAAATGAATTCAAAGGAACAAATGAATTCAAAGGTATGAATGAATTCAAAGGACTGAATGAATAAATGCAAAGGAATGAATGAATGAATTCAAATGAGCGAATGAATTCAAATGAATGAACAAATGAATTCAGAGGAACAAATGAATTCAAAGGTATGAATGAATTCAAATGACAGAATGAATACATTCAAAGGAATGAATTAATTCCAATGAGTGAATGAATTCAAATGAATGAACAAATGAATTCAAAGGAACGAATGAATGCAAAGGAATGAATTCAAAGGAATGAATGAATGAATTCAAAGGAATGAATGAATTCAAATGATGCAAGTGAGTGAATGAATGAAATCGAATGAATGAAATCGAGTGAATGAAATCGAATGAATGAATGAATTCCAATGAGTTCATTGAAATGAGCAAATGGGCACAGGGCACCTAGAAGACCCATGAGAGGTAAGGAAGATTCATTCGGGGGGGGGGCCCAGGTGTGCAGTTTTGTATCAACAGCAGACTGAGGTGCAATGGAGGCGGCCCTCACTGAGGACCCACTTTCTGGTGGGCAGACACCTGAGCAGCCATCTCCTGTCTTTGTGGGCACCTGGCATTTTCTGTGTGAATTGGGCTCCGCAGTCATCTGGTCTCCCTCCTGGGAAGACGGAAAGTGTCGCCTCACGGCTCATGCAATCGTCAGCGGATCCTGGAGTCTGCATAGGTGTAGACCAGTTGTTCTGCGTGCCTTCCGTTTGCTTCTCTTCCAGAGCTGCTCTCTTGTGGATGGATGGAGTAGCTTTCTGTTCTGTAGTGGCTTCCTCTGCCTCTCCCGGTGGCGCCTCCTGTGAGCACGTGGCATTTGGATGTTATTCTAGTGTTGGTGTTGGCGGCAGCATGGGATGTGGTCTGCTGTGACTCGGTGGCAGGCTGTTGGAGGCTGTTCCCTGCCAGAGAAGGCTGCATGTCCAGGGCGTCCGTCCCATCGCCTCCCTGGACTGGCTCCATCCTTCCCACGGCGCTCCCGAGATTCTAGGAAGTGGGTTGAGAAGCAGTGGTTTTTCAGTTACTCAAATGCTTTTCTCCTCTCTCTCTCTCTCTCTCTCTCTGTCTCTCTGTAACTCTCTGTCTCTCTCTCCTCCTCCTCCCCCTGTCTCTCTGTCATTCTCTCTTTCTACCTCTTCACTGTGTGGGTTTTCCTCTCCCTTTTGCTTTTTCTCTCTGTCTCTCTCCTCAACCCACCCCTGTACCCTCTTCTATTTTGCTCTTGATCTCTCTTCTCCCTCCCTCTCTCTCCCCCCTTCTCTCTCCTCTCTCTCCCTTTATCCCTCTCTCTCTCCCTCCCTCCCTCTCTCACTTCTTCTCTCTCCTCTCTTTCTTCTCTCTCTCCCTCCCTTTCTCCCTCTTTCTCACCTCTCCTTTTCTCCCTCTCTCTCCCTCCCTTTCTCTCCCTCTCTTTGTCCCTCCCTCTCTCTCCCTCTCTCTGTCCCTCCCTCTCTCCCTCTCTCTCTCCCTCTCTCTCTCCCTCTCTCTGTCCCTCCCTCTCTCTGTCCCTCCCTCTCTCCCTCTTTCTCCCCTCTTCTGTCTCTCTGCCTTTCTTCCTCTCTCCCTCCCTCCTTCTCCCTTCTTCTCTCCCTCCCCTCTTTCTTCTCTCTCTCTCCCTTTCTGTTTCCCTCTCTCACACCCTCCCTCTTCTCCTTCTCTATCTCCTTTCTCTTCCTCTCTCTCCCCCTACTCTCTTTCTCCTTCTTCCCCCATCTCTCCTCCTCTCTCCCTTGCCTTCCTTCTCTCCCTGTCTTTCTCTCTTTCTCTGTCTCTCTCTGTCTCCCCCTCTAGTCCTCCCTCTCCTCCTCTCTCCCTCTCGTTTGCCCTCCCTCTCTCTCCCTGTTCCCTCTCCATCTCTCTTTCTCTGTCTCTCTTCCCCCTCTCCTTCTCACTTCCTCTCTTCTTTGCCCTCCCTCTCTCTCTCCTCTTCTCTCTCTCTCCTCTTCTCTCTCTCTCTCTCCTCTCTCTCTCTCTCTCTGACTGCCCTTTCATCCCCACCACTCTCCTTTCTTCTCCAAGCAGAGAACTCTCCCTTCTCCTCCCCTGTTCAGGACACACCTCACCTGCGTTCACTGCTTGAGGCACAACATGTGATTGTGACCCTGAGCGTCCACTCCTCAGTAAAATGACATTGGGGGCACGGACCAATGAATGATGGTTTCATTGTTCATTTTCCACCTTTCAAAGGCAGATCAATGAACGATAATTTTATTGTGTATTTTCCACCTTTGAATTGGCAGATCAATGAACGATAATTTTATTGTGTATTTTCCACCTTTGAATTGGCAGATCAATGAGCGATAATTTTATTGTGTATTTTCCACCTTTGAATTGGCAGATCAATCAACGATAATTTTATTGTGTATTTTCCACCTTTGAATTGGCAGATCAATGAGCGATAATTTTATTGTGTATTTTCCACCTTTGAATTGGCAGATTAATGAGCGATAATTTTATTGTGTATTTTCCACTTTTGAATTGGCAGATCAATTAATGATAATTTTATTGTGTATTTTCCACCTTTCAATTGGCCGATCAATGAATGATAGTTTTATTGTGTATTCTCCAGCTTTGAATTGGTGAAGAGACAGATTCTGTGGATGCTCATAATGTGGATGGCACCCGATACACTGATGTGGCCACGGGGTTTTTTTATTCCTAGAAAAATCACAGTGAAACCTCAGTATATTCACTGATGATTAAAGCTTGTGCACCAGAATCTCAGAAGTCACCACAAAAGAATGTATCCATGTAGCCAAAAACCACTGGTTTCAAAAAAAACTGTTGAAATTTTAAGAAACAGGCCAGGCACGGTGGCTCACGCCTGTCATCCCAGCACTTTGGGAGGCCGATGTGGATGGATCACGAGGTCAGGAGTTCGAGACCATCCTGGCCAACGCAGTGAAATCCCATCTCTACTAAAAATACAAAAATTAGCTGGGTGTGGTGGCGGGCACCTGTAATCCCAGCTACTCAGGAGGTTGAGGCAGGAGAATCGCTGGAACCCAGGAGGCGGAGGCTGCAGTGAGCTGAGATGGTGCCACTGCACTCCAGCCTAGCGGCAGAGCGAGACTCTGTATTCAAAAAATAAAATAATAAAAATTTTAAAAAACAGGCAAATTATTATTTTATTTATTATTATTTTTTATTTTTTTGAGACAGAGCCTTGCTCTGTCGTCCAGGCTGGAGTGCAGTGGCACAACCTCTTCTCACTGCAACCTCCGCCTCCCGGAAAAAACAGGCAAATTAAATCTATGGTAATAGAAATTGGAATCATAGTTACCTTAGGGGAATGTGATAATTAATTTTGGGTCAAAAGAAGGTTTATGGGTGCAGATGCGGGAGGCAGTTCCGTGAGACGGGAGAGTGCCCACTTTGTATGGTTCCATTGCGATTTCCCTCATGGTCTCTGCACCTTTATGGTTTTTGAGACGGAGTTTCGCTGTTGTCAGCTGGGGTTGGAGTGCAGTGGCATGATCTCGGCTCGCTGCAACCTCTACCTCCCAGGTTCCAGCAATTCTCCTGTCTCAGCCTCCCAAGTAGCTGAGATTACAGGTGCCTGCCACCACGCCCAGCAATTTTTTTTATTTTGTGTTTTTAGTAGAGACGGGATTTCACCAAGTTGGCCAGGCTGGTCTGAAACTCTTGACCTCAGGTGATCCGCCTGCCTCGGCCTCCCAGAGTGCTGGGATTACAGGTGTGAGTCACCGTGCCCAGCCCTGTGCACCTTTTTTCTACATTTCTTTGATTTAAAAGAAAAAAATTACTTGACAAAAATAAATAAATAGAATTTTATTGATGCCAAAAAAATATGATGATGGAAAATTTAAAACACATACAAAAGCCTACACGCATTTGAATTTGCCATCGATTGTCTAACAGATACTCAGTTCTGCATTTCTGACTTGCGTCTATCCCTCCTCTGGGGCACCATTGTCTCTTCCTGGACCACGATAATGGCCTCTCCTAACAGGCATCTCAGGCACCCATCCAATCTCTCTACCTGGCACCACTCTGCTTACATAGGAAGAGGAAAATTAATACCTAAAGCCGTTGGCAAAGAACTCAACAACAAAACAATGTGTCCTTCAGCATCTGTCAGGCTTGTGTTCCGTAAATATCAGTGTTTGAGGTGGGTGTGCTGCCTAGAAACGTCTCCAGGACACTGTGGTTTAAAATATGGGTGCGGGGCTGGGTGCGGTGGCTCACACCTGCAATTCCAGCACTTTGGGAGGCTGAGGCAGGCGGATCACTAGGGATCAGGAGTTCGAGACCAGACTGGTCAGCATGACAAAACCCCTTCTCTACTAAAAAAAAAAAAAAAAAAAAAAAAAAAAAAAAAAAATTAGCTGGGCTTTGTGGTGCACACCTGTAATCCCAGCTACTTGGGAGGCTGAGGCAGGAGAATCACTTGAACCCAGGAGGCAGAGGTTGCAGTGAGCCAAGATCAACCCATTGCACTCCAGCCTGGGTGACTGATTGAGACTCTGTCTCAAAAAAATGACATAAAAAATAAAATACGGATGCACTGCACTCCAGCCTGGTTGACAGAGCGAGACTCTGTCTCCAAAATAATAATAATAGTCGGGCTGGGTGCAGTGGCTCACACCCGTAGTTCCAGCACTTTGGGAGGCCGAGGCGGGAGGATCACTTGAGGTTAGAAGTTCAAGAGCAGCCTGGCCAACATGGTGAAACCCTGTCTCTACTAAAACTACAAAAGGTAGCTGCACATCAGGGCAGGCACCTGTAATCACAAGTACTTGGCTGTGGCAGGAGAATGACTTGAACCCAGGAGGCGGAGGTTGCAGTGAGCCGAGATCACACCATTGCACTCCAGTCTGGGCGACAGAGCAAGAGTCTACCTCAAAAAAAAAAAAAAGTAATAGTAATAATAAAATAGAAATAAATGTAATATTACTCTCAGCAGCTCACTAATGATGAATTACCAGCATCCAGGGCCCCTGCGCGTGCCTGGTGCGTTCCCCACGGTGCAGGAATGCGCGCACACAGCTTACCCGCCAGGCGAGCCCCTCGCACGGCTCGGATCCCTCTGGGGCACAGGTCATCACCTGCCTGCACAGCAGCACTGTCCCCTCTGCTCTTGGGAAGGATCCCTTCCCCAGCAATGCTGTTGTCACCAAGAATTTGCTCAGAGCTGCAAGCCATGATCCTCAGAGAACGAGCACAGAAACAGAAAAGCAAACGCTGCATGTTCTGACTTATACCTGGAACGTACACAGCGGGTTCTCATGGACACAAAGATGGGAAGAGCAGAAACTTTTGGCTGCTAGAAAGTAGGGGGAGGGAGGCAGGCAGGGGATGAAAAACCACCTGTTGGGTACCATGGCCGTTTGCTGGGTGACAGGTTCACTCACCGCCTCACCCTCAGGCTCTAATGTGTATTCCTCTATTCCGTATGCCCCTTCCATGCCAGAAGCATACCCAGAGCTTAGCGCCCACTTATCAGGGAGAACGTGTGGTATTTGCTTTTCTGTTCTGGAGCGACTCCACGTAGGATAAGAACCTCCAGTTCTATCCAAGTCACTGTCAAAGACACGATTCCGTTCTTTTTGACGGCTCAGCAGTATTCCATTCCATTTTCTTTATCCAGTACTCCATGGTACTTAGGTTGATTCCGTTTGTTTGCAATTGTGAGTTGTGCCGCAAGAAAGAGACAGGTGCAGGCATGGTTTTTTGTTTTGTTTTGTTTGATTGTTTAATTAATTTATTTTTGAGATAGAGTCTCACTCTGTCACCCAGGCTGGAGTGCAGTGGTGCGATCTCGGCTCACTGCAACCTCCGCCTCCCAGGTTCAAGCAATTCTCCTACCTCAACCTTCCAAGCAGCTGGGATTACAGGTACGTGCCACCACACCTGGCTAATTTTTGTATTTTTAGTAGAGATGAGCTTTGCCATGTTGCCCAGACTGGTCTGGAACTCCTGACCTCAGGCGATCCACCCGCCTCGGCCTCCCAAAGTGCTGGGATAACAGGCGTGAGCCATCATGCCTGGCCTGCAGGCGTCTTTTTGATATAAGGACTTCTTTTCCTTTGGGTAGATGCTCTGGAGTGGGATTGCTGGATCGAGCGAATGATCTGCTTTTAGTTCTTTGAGGAACCTCCATGCTGTTTTCTATACAGCTTGTACTAATTCACTTTTTTGGGGGGCACCGGAATGTGGGCAGCTCTGCCTGGGGGTGTCCTGTGAGGCTGCAGCTGGGGCTGACTTTATCTGAAGGCTTGACCAGGTTGGATGTCCAGGATGGCTTTCTCTGGTGGTAGGAAGCTGGTACAGCCTGTCACCTGGGCTCAGCTGGGAGGGCCAACAAGAACAGGTACCTGTGACCTCTCCAGCGTGTCAGGCTGAAGGTGCTCAGGCTTCTTAAACCAAAGCTGGCTCCTCCCAGACTCAGCATTCCCAAGAACCAAGCAGGGGGCACGTGACCTTATTGACCCAACTTTGGAAGTCATACAGTGTTTACACCACTGTGGCAGTCTACGAAAGAATTAACAAGAAAGTTAATGAGCATGACCGAGATTCAAGGGAGGGGGCATACACTCCAGCTCCCAAAGAGACGACTGTCAAAAGAATTTTCAGGCCTGCTTTATAGCCCCCCGAAGCTGCCTTTCAAAATGAGGCATGCATAAGCCAGGTGTTCACGATGAGCTCGTCTCTCCTAAGCTGGGAGTTTATGACACTTCAGGCACAGATTGAGCTGTGTGTCTCCAGATCCTTCACATCAAATAAAATATGAGGAAAATGGCATCGTGAAAGATGTTTATAGTTCATCAAAATGCAAAGCTTCCCGTCCACCCACAGCAACCTATTCTGGTGTTTTTGTTTTTTTTGTTGTTGGTTTTTGTTTGTTTGTTTTTGAGACAGTCTCATTCGGTCGCCCAGGCTGGAGTGCATTGGTGTGATCTCGGCTCACTGCAACCTCTGCCTCCCAGGTTCAAGTGATTCTCCTGCCTCAGCCTCCCGAGTAGCTGGGATTACAGGCGCCCGCCATTGTGCCCGGCTAGTTTTTTTTTTTTTTTTTTGTATTTTTAGTAGAGACAGGGTTTCACCATGTTGGCCAAGCTGGTCTCGAACTCCTGACCTCAAGTGATCTGCCTGCTTTGCCCTCCGAAAGTGCTGGGAGGATCACAGGCATGACCCACCCGGCCGGGCTTTTTTTCTGGATATCTCCTAAGGTGAGCTCTGACATGCTTCTCAGAGGTGTTTTGTTAGATGGGCTTTGAGGACTCTAGGAGTGTCGAATGTTTAATACCACATGTGTCTTGTGATTGATCGATACCGGACCCCTCCCGGTTGGTTTATACACCTGATGTTTTACAGGCAGAAGCTCAGGGAATAAGTTCTCCACATGCTGGAAGTTGTGTTTTTGTTTTTTTTTTTTTTGAGAGCTAGATATTCACGTAGGAGGGGAGAAGCCCTGCGTCTGGCTGGAAGGTGTGTGCAGGTGAGAAGCCAGGACGGCACCTGAACTGTCTGCTCATTTCTCCGAGAATTTCGGCAGGCCACAGGCCCGGAATGGCACGGCGCTCCCCCTCCCCTGCCACCGTGCTCTGTGAAAGCAGGTCCAGAATTGATTCCTTCTCGTGGGCTCTCGGTCTGGCTGACTTCAGGAGTGAGGCCGCAGACCTTCACCGTGAGTGCTACAGCTCATAAAGGTAGTGCGGACCCAAAGACGGAGCAGCAGCAGGATTTATTGTGAAGAGGGAAAGAACAGAGCTTCCAGGCCGTGGCGGGCGACCTGGGTTGCCGCTGCCGGTTGGGGTGGTCGTCTCGTATTCCCTTATGTGACGCCGCCCACATCCCGCTGATTGGTCCGTTTTACAGAGCGCTGATTGGGGCATTTACAATCCTTTAGCTGGACAGGAAAGTTCTCCAAGTCCCCACTGGACCCAGGAAGTCCAGCTGGCTTCACCTTCCCAAAGCAGCAATCCACTTCCATCCACGTTTATTTTGTATTTTCCCCTCGCTGTACCCAAAGCGCTATACTTGCACTGTGGAGGCTACAGCCAGAATCAGACGTTGGTTTTTCCTCAAGGACCTCACAGTTGTCCAGCCTCCACTGGGGCCAGGGACGTGTAAAGCCGTGGGACCCCCTGCTGCGTCTGTCGTGGGCCCTCCGTGCCATGGAGCATCCAGTGCGGACCGTGCATCCAAAGTTTTGAAAGGCGGGTTCCAGAGGCTGTAAAACAGGCCTGCAAATTCTTTTCACACTCGTCTCTCTGGGAGCTGGAGTCCCTGCTCCCTCTCTTGAATCTCGGCTGTCCTCATTAACTGTCTTGTAATTCCTAGAATGGGGCAGCGGTGGCAGCTCGATAGGTCTTCCAAAGTTGGGTGGATAAGGCCACGTGGCTCCTGCTTGGTTCTTGGGAATGCTGAGTCTGGGAGGAGCCAGCTTTGGTTTTAAGTGTTCATAAAATACAACTGGAAAGATTGTGTGCACAAACACAGGCATGTACACAAATGCACACACATCAGACAATTCATAGGGAAATGGGTCCATGTACACAGGCACAAATTCGTACGGATATTACAATACACACAAAAGCAAGCACATACACAAATGCATATACCTCAAAAAATGCATACACCTCAAAAAATGCATACACCTGGAGATACACCTCTACATATACAAACACATAGAGAAATACTAGACCTGCATATATGTATAGATAGCTCCATATGAAATACACAAACACAAGCACATATACAAATGTATATGCATAGAAGATGTACACTATGCAGATGTACATATACAAATACTTAGAGAAATACTAGACCTACATATATGTAAAGATAGCACCATGTAAAATACACACAAACACAAGCACATATACAAATGCCTATGCGTAGAAAAATATGTACACATGCAGATGCAAACACATAGATATACAAATAGAGAAACAGATCTACAAATATCAATATAGCTCCATATTGAAATACATCTTTGAACACAAACACGTGTCCGTATGCAAATGGATTTGTGTGTGTGTATATTAATCATACACCTCAAATGCATTTGCAAATGCAAATGTGTTCACAAATGCAAAAACTGGGATTCCACAGATCAATCAACGTGCATGTTCATGCACGCAATACATGTAGACGTTCCAATGTACAAATAATGACAAACGTGTGTATGTAGGTATATGAGCATATGCAAATACTTGCGATCATACAATTCCAAATAGAAGCATGTAATATATACATACACTATATGCAGATACACATGCAAAGATGTAAATGTGTATGTACCTGTATACACATGGGAATAAATGTGGACACATGCAAGCTCATATGCACATGTGCATACAACGTATGTAAAATAAGATGTGCACAAATTTATAGGCATTTGAAAATTCACATCTGCATGTAAAGACGTGAACACATATATGTATATGCTAACAACTCTATATGTATATATCTTTGAATTGTGCATATATGCAGTTATATACCCAAGTGTATACCTATATAAACACATACACAAATACATATGCATATATATGTATGTGAATATATGTGCCTGTATTTGCATGTACAGTTTACGTGTAGATACACACAGAATTCCAGGTACATATATAACATGCCTGTGTATACACATCTACATTATCCATGTACGTATAAATACATATACACATTGGCATTAATACCCAAGCAAGCTGGTCTGCTCTAAGTACAAGATGATATAGTTCGTGTGTGTTTCTGGGACAAGTGACGTTTGAGGTCAGGCCCCCACAGCAAGGACTTGGGAGCAGGCACTCAGCTGGGCTTGGCCTGACAGGGTGGGGGTGTTCTGTGCCTGGGAGATAGAACGTGTCAAGCACAGAACCTGCAGTGATGATGATGTTTATAGAATCGTGACCGACAGGGCTGCCCTGTGGTCTAGGGGTGAGGACAGGCCATGTTTATACTGAGGTCAGCATTTCTCAAAGGACATCTGAGCAATTTGTTTGTGGGACACTCAGTGAAGAGGGGGTGCCATAGCAGCTATTCTTGTCCAGAATTCTTTTGTGGGGGGCCCAGGAAGGGAGACAGGATCTCTGTTGCCCAGGCTGGGGTGCAATGGCACTATCTCAGCTCACTGCAACCTCCGCCTTTTGGCCTCAAGCAGTCCTCCCGCCTCAGCCTCCCCAAGTAGCTGGGACTCCAGGCACGCACCACCACACCCAGCTATTTTTTTTTATTTTTGGTAAAGATAGGGTTTCACTGCGATGCCCAGGCTGATCTCAAACTCCTGACCTCAAGCGATCTGCCCTACTCACCTACCCAAAGACTGGGATTACATGTACGAGCCACCGCATCCGGCCACCCAGAATAATTAATTGTCCAGGGGACCCCCTTTGGTGACTTGGAAGATTCTCACTCTCTTGTGTATGTTGCTGTGTTATCATTATGGTTATTATTTTTCTTTCTTTTTTTTTTTTTTTGAGACAGAGTCTCGCTCTGTCGCCAGGCTAGAGTGCAGTGGCATGATCTCTGCTCACTGTAACCTCCACCTCCCGGGTTCAAGCCATTCTCCTGCCTCGGCCTCTCAAGTAGCTGGGATTACAGGCACTTGCCACGATGCTTGGCTAATTTTGTATTTTTTTTGGTAGAGACAGGGTTTCACCATGTTGGCCAGGATGGTCTTGAACTCCTGACCTCAGGTGATCCACCCGCCTCGGCCTCCCGAAGTGCTGGGATGACAGGCATGAGCCACCGCACCCTGCTTGTGGTTATTTTTAAAGTCAAGGCACAGAGGTGCAGAGACAGAAGGCAGGAAGGGACGTCAGTGATCTTCTAGAATCTTCCCCACCACACCTAAAGCAGGAGACAGAGACCCAGGAGGAAGACATGGCCGCCAGCTCTACACCCCACCCTCCAATGTCCTGGGCCATTTGCACATCCCAGGAGTCCGTTTGTGAGATTTCTCCACTGTCTTCCCCAATCTAACTCCTTCTGATATTCTCTTTTGTCCAGCTGGGGTGATGATGGTCCCTCAGAGGAAAACCAGAGATGGATTCGAAGAACATTTTGGCCTGAACTACCTGGGGCACTTCCTGCTGACCAACCTTCTCCTGGATACGCTGAGAGAGTCCGGGTCCCCTGGCCACAGTGCGAGGGTGGTCACCGTCTCCTCCGCCACCCATTACGTCGCTGAGCTGAACATGGATGACCTTCAGAGCAGGTGGGTGCACCCTGTGAATAATCATAACAGCATCCCAGGTGGGTTAAAGGTTACTCATCTCCCTCTG
This sequence comes from Macaca nemestrina, assembly GCF_043159975.1. NCBI lineage: Eukaryota > Metazoa > Chordata > Mammalia > Primates > Cercopithecidae > Macaca > Macaca nemestrina. Next base: position 158,677,797 of record NC_092145.1, read on the forward strand.
TCTGTGGGGCATGGTGCGCCCTGCGTCTGCTGGACACTGGTGCTCTGGGGACAGTGCTCCCTGCGTCTGCTGTGCACTGGTGCTCTGGGAGCGTGGACAGTGCTCCCTGCGTCTGCTGGACACTGGTGCTCTGGGGACAGTGCTCCCTGCGTCTGCTGGACACTGGTGCTCTGGGGACAGTGCTCCCTGCGTCTGCTGAGCACTGGTGCTCTGGGGACAGTGCTCCCAGTGCTCAGGGGACAGTGCTCCCTGCGTCCGCTGGACACTGGTGCTCTGGGGACAGTGCTCCCTGCGTCTGCTGGACACTGGTGCTCTGGGGACAGTGCTCCCTGCGTCCGCTGGACACTGGTGCTCTGGGGACAGTGCTCCCTGCGTCTGCTGGACACTGGTGCTCTGGGGACAGTGCTCCCTGCGTCTGCTGAGCACTGGTGCTCTGGGGACAGTGCTCCCTGCTCTGGGGATAGTGCTCCCTGCGTCCGCTGTGCACTGGGGCTCTGGGCGCAGTGCTCTGGGATACGTACATCCCCAGCCATTTGCTGTCCTTGGTAGACTTAGCAATGTGCCATCGTATTGTTATTTTAGTTTTTAGAAGGGACAAGAAACACAGAGGTCAGACATAGAAAAGGATAACAGATATATTTAAACCTTCCGTTGTGCCCCCCATGGGAATGTCAGGCACTACATCTGCAGGCGGCATTGGTGTGGACTCCTGTTGAGACACGCAGTGTACTGTCTGTCCATCAACAGGTCTCTCTTGTGAATTTCTCCTAACCCCGCCCGAGCGCGGTGGCTCACACCTGTAATCCCAGCAGTTTGGGAGGCCAAGGCGGGTGGATCACCTGAGGTCAGGAGACCAGCCTGGCCGACATGGTAAAACCCTGTTTCTGCTAAAAATACAAAATTAGCCAGGCGTGGTGGCAGGCGCCTGTAATCCCAGATACTTGGGAGGCTGAGGAAGGAGAATCGCTTGAACTCGGGAGGCGGAGGTTGTGGTGAGCCAAGATTGCGGCACTGCACTCCAGCCTGAGCCACAACAGCAAAACTCCATCTCAAAAAAGAAAAAAAAATTCCATAGTCTGGGTGGCTTATAAACAACACACATTTATGTTTCACGGTTCTGGAGGCTGGAAGTCCAAGATGAAAGTGTGCCAGGGTCTGGCGAGAACCCGCTTCCTGGTTCACAGGTGGCACCTTCTCACTGTGTCGTCAGGCAGCGGAAGGGGCGAGGAGCTCTCTGGAGTCCTTTTATAAGGGCACTGATTCCTTTCTTGAGTCTCCACCATCGTGACCTCATCACCTCCCAAGGGCCTCACCTCCTAACACCATCTCACTGGGGATGAGGATTTCCATGTAGGAGTTTGGAGACGGAGACAGTCAGAGCACACAGTAGGACTTGCCTTTGAATTTCTCTGCAGCCCGAAGGTCACAAAGTGTTAATGCCACGGTCGGAAAGACCTGGCTGCTTGGCCATGCCAGCATCAGATTTTGGGGCCAGCCTCTGGAATGTACAGCAGGGTGGGCGCCCTCCCCATCTCCCGGCCCTGGAGTGCCCTCAGGACTGCGAGGAGGTGAGCCCAGGGGCACAGGCCCTGCCGGCTGCTAACGGTTTTTATTTCCCTGCACAGTGAGGGGCAGGATGGAAGGAAGGGAGGGCCGTGGGAGCCTCCTAGGATACCTTGGCCCATCTGTTTTGTCAGATTGAGCTCTTGCGCCTGTGAGCCTCTCTGCTGAAGGGTGTCGGATGAGGGAGACGGCCTCGATGGGATCCTGCATAAAGTGTGAACCCTGCCGGTCGTGGGAGGGAAGAAGCGTGGCTGGCCAGAACTTCGTCCTCTCTGGGCAGCTGAGGAAGGCCCGGGCTCTGCAGGGAAGGGCAGGTGAGAGGGTGGCATGGAGAGCAGGGCCTGTGGCCAGGAGGGGCTGCTTCTCCTTCCTAGTGCTGAAGAAGCAAGGGCATGTGCGTGTGCCCGTGTGCACAGGTGAGGTGTGCGTGCCAGTGTGCACAGGTGAGGTGTGCATGCCTGTGTGTACAGGTCAGGTGTGTGTACCCCTGTGTACAGGTGAGGTGTGCATGCCAGTGTGCACAGGTGAGGTGTGCATGCCTGTGTGCGCCGGTGAAGTGTGTGTGCCCATATGTACAGGTGAGGTGTGCATGCCCGTGTGTACAGGTGAGGTGTGCGTGCCCGTGTGCGCAGGTGAAGGGCACCAGGTGAGGTGTGCGTGCCCGTGTGCGCAGGTGAAGTGTGTGTGCCCGTATGTACAGGTGAGGTGTGCGTGCCCGTGTGTACAGGTGAGGTGTGCGTGCCCGTGTGTACAGGTGAGGTGTGCGTGCCCGTGTGCACAGGTGAGGTGTGCGTGCCCGTGTGCACAGGTCAGGTGTGCGTGCCCGTGTGCACAGGTGAGGAGTGCGTGCCCGTGTGCGCAGGTGAGGTGTGCGTGCCCATGTGCACAGATGAGGTGTGTGTACCCCTGTGCACAGGTGAAGTGTGTACCAATATGCACAGGTGAGGTGCGTTCATGCCCGTGTGCACAGGTGAGGTGTGCGTGCCCGTGTGTACAGGTGAAGTGTGTGCGTGCCCGTGTGTACAGGTCAGGTGTGCGTGCCCGTGTGCACAGGTGAGGTATGTACCAATATGCACAGGGGAGGTGCGTTCATGCCCGTGTGCACAGGTGAGGTGTGCGTGCCCGTGTGTACAGGTGAGGTGAGTGTGTGCCGGTGTGCACAAGTAAGGTGTGTGTGTGCCCGTGTACACAGGTAAGGTCTGTGTGCACAAGTGAGCTGTGTGCCGGTGTGCACAGGTGAGGTGCATGCCAGTGTGCACAGATAAGGTGCATGAGTGCCCGTGTGCACAGGTGAGTTGTGTGCGTGCCCGTGTGCACAGGTGAGGTGTGTGTGCTGGCTGGGGCGTTTCCTGTTTTCACACCTATGCGTGACAGCACCCAGAGGAAGACATGCATGTTTCTCAGGCTTCTTCTCAGCTCAGGACTCTCTGTAGGACCGTGTAGCCTTCCCGCCTCGGGCTCCCTGCTGAAGGATTGGCCTGGAACCCACTGGCAAGAACAGCCCTGCCGTGACCGGCTGCCCTAACCCCAGGCCTCAGGCTGGGCTGGGCACGTTGGGGGCCAGGCTTCTGTGACGCTCACTCGGGGCTCTACTTCTGTGTGTGGTGCCTGCCGTACAGGAGGGACTGGCAGCAGGGAGGAGGGAACGAGGAGTCTTGGCACAGCCAGCAGCACTTGCTGCAGACGTGACTCACTGAGCAAGGCAGGGCATGGGATGGAGAACCTGGGAAATGTGACCTCCTTGGCAGGTGTTGCTGCTCACCAAAGACACCCAGGAGCACATACCCCTTCCTCGCACAGCACTGGCGGAGCCGCCCGTCTGTCATACCCCTTCCTCGCACAGCACTGGCGGAGCCGCCCGTCTGTCATACACCCCTTCCTCGCACAGCACTGGCGGAGCCGCCCGTCTGTCATATACCCCTTCCTCGCACAGCACTGGCGGAGCCGCCCGTCTGTTATTCTGAGAGCGCACTTTGGGGTTCATATTGTTCATCAAAGCAATCTCTGTTTTATTTATCCATGTTTTTTTGAGACGGAGTCTCGCTCTGTCGCCCAGGCTGGAGCGCAGGGGTGCGATCTCGGCTCACTGCAACCTCCGCCTCCCGGGTTCAAGCGATTCTCCTGCCTCAGCCTCCAAAGTAGTTGGGACTACAGGCGCGCACCACCACGTCCGGTTAATTTTTGTATTTTTAGTAGACACAGGATTTCGCTACGTTGGCCAGGCTGGTCTCGAACTCCTGACCTCAGGAGCCTCCCGTGTCGGCCTCCCAAAGTGCGTGGATTACAGGCGTGAGCCACCGTGCCCGGCCGTGATGTCTATTTTAAATAATGAAGATAAGCAGATCACATCCACAACAACCCCACCCAACAGAAATGACAGCTGCTTCCTAAACAATTTAGATGCTACAAAGCAGATTCATGCAGAGTTCATAAGAATGGAGCCTCATTATCACCTAAGAAAGCTGAGGAAGCATATATCACCAAGTGCAATTAACAAGAGAGTTTTCATTCCTATAAAAACACTTAGATATTAAAGAAAAACTGTGATGGTATTGCTCCTAGGCCATTCCCTCTTATTTTATTTTATTTTTGGAAAGAGACAAGTCTCTCTCCGTTGCCCAGGCTGGAGTGCAGTGGTGCCATCTCGTCCCCCTGCAACCTCTGCCTCCCGGGTTCCAATGATTCTCCCACCTCAGCCTCCCGAGTAGCTGGGATCACAGGCATGCACCACCACACCCAGCTGATTTTTGTATTTTTAGTAGAAACAGGGCTTCACCATGTTGGCCAGGCTGGAATCAAACTCCTGACCTCAAGTGATCTGCCTGCCTTGGCCTCCCAAATGCTGGGATTATAGGCATGAGCCACTGCACCTGACCGCCATTAACTCTTATCTGAACAGTTATGTCCACATCCTAACTCCACATACTATAACTGGGACTTAATTTAGAAATAGGGTCTTTGTAGATGGAATTAAGTGAACATGAGATCATTAGGATGGACCTTAATCCAAGATGATGGGTGGCCTTACAAGAAGTAGAAAATGGCCGGCCGCGGTGGCTCACGCCTGTCATCCCAGCACTTTGGGAGGCCAAGGCGGGCGCATCACCTGAGGTCAGGAGTTCGAGACCAGCCTGACCAATTTGATGAAACCCCGTCTCTACTAAAAAATACAAAAAATTAGCTGGGCGTGGTGGTACGCGCCTGTAATCCCAGCTACTCGGGAGGCTGAGGCAGGAGAATTGCTTGAACCTGGAAGGTGGAGGTTGTGGTGAGCTGAGACCATGCCATTGCACTCCAGCCTGGGCAACAAGAGTGAAACTCTGTCTCAAAAAAAAAAAAAAAAAAAAGTAAAATTTGGAGGCAGAGATACAGAGAAGGCCACATGGAGATGGAGGCAGAGACTGGAGTGATGCAGTCACAAACCCAGGGATGTCTGGAGCCCCTAGGGGCTTGGAGAGGCAGGAAGGACCGTCCCCTCCACCCTCACAGATACCCTAGAGTAACATTCAATCAAAGATCTAGGCGCCCCATGATCCAGTCAAGTTAACAAGTAATGTTAACTATTCCGACCCCATTCTACATATAAGAAGGGCCGTAAATGCAATGGCAGGTGCCCTTGTAAGACATAGAAGAGGAGACACAGACACAGAGGAGAAGGCCACGTGGAGACAGAGGCAGAGACTGGAGTGATGTGGCCACAAGCCCAGGGACACCTGGAGCCCCCGGGAGCTGGGAGAGGCAGGAAGGATCCCCCCCAGAAGACCGACCAGAGAGAGCACGACCGTGTCCCCTCCTGAATTTCAGACTTCTGGTCTCCAGAAGCCATCCATTCACTGGAGGAATTTCTGTGACTTTGAACCATCCTGTCTGTGCTCCTGGGCTTGCCGATGTCATCATCGCCCTGTGTCCTCCCTTGGTTGTCCCTCTGTATGTGTATTGTTTAGACAATGTGCCAGGAAAGTAATACAGATTGCAAAGCAGATCAAGGAACTTCAGAGGCAAAGGCCTTGAGACCCAAGCCAGCTCAGAGCCGGCTCTACCATTTTTTATTTGTTTATTTTCGTTTATTTTCGTTTAGTTTAGTTTTTTGAGACGGAGTCTTGCTCTGTCGCCCAGGCTGGAGTGCAGTGGTGTGATCTCGGCTCACTGCAACCTCCGCCTCCTGGGTTCAAGCGATTCTCCTGCCTCAGCCTCCTGAGTAGCTGGGACTACAGGGACGCGTCGCCATGCCCGGCTAATTTTTATATTTTTAGTAGAGACGGGGATTCACCATGTTGGCCAGGATGGTCTCCATCTCCTGAACTCGTGATCCGCCCGCCTCGGCCTCCCAAAGTGCTGGGATGACAGGCGTGAGCCACCGGGTCCAGCCAGTTCCCCCTAGTTTTTTTGAGACGTACAATTCAACCCCCACTGCTTTTCTTTTCCTGTTCTCCTCCTTTGCTTCAGCGGTTTGATTATGGAAAATGAATATTGACAGGCGTTCACCTGAGCCACGTTTCATTTCTGCTTGATTACTCTGCAGAGGACAGTGACAGTGCTAACAGATGCCGTCTCTGAGCTTTCTGGAAACTTCCTTGTTGATGGCACTGACTCTTTCCAAATATGCCCCTTTTTCATAATTCGTACCTTCGACTGACCTCTTAAAGGAGAGAACATTGCTTTGCTGGGGCTGCCGTAATAAAATACCACGGACCCAGTGGCGTAAACAGCAGACATTGATTCTCCCACAGTTCTGGAGGCTGGAGGCCCCAGATCAAGATGTGGGTGGGGCTGACTCCTCCTGAGGCCTCTCTTCTTGGGTCGTGGACACCGTCTTCTCCCTGTGTCCTCACAGGGTCGTCCCTCTATGTGTGTCTGTGTCCTTATCTCCTCTTCTTATGAGATGTCTTAGTCCATCTCAGGCTGCTATCACAGAATACCATAGACTGGGTGACTTATAAACAACAGACATTGATTCTCCCACAGTCCTGGAAGTTGGAGGTCTGAGATCCAGGTGTGGGCAGGGCTGGTTCCTCCTGAGGCCTCTCTCCTGGGCTTGCAGATGCCGTCTTCTCCCTGTGTCCTCACAGGCTCATCCCTCTGTGTGTGTCTGTGTCCCCATCTCCTCCTCTTATGAGATGTCTCAGTCCATTTCAGGCTGCTGTCACAGAATACCGTAGATTGGGTGGCTTAGAAACAACAGACTTGATTCTCCCACAGTCCTGGAGGCCGGAGGTCTGAGATGAAGGTGTGGGCAGGGCTGGTTCCTCCTGAGGCCTCTCTCCTGGGCTTGGAGACGCCGTCTTCTCCCTGTGTCCTCACAGGCTCATCCCTCTGTGTGTGTCTGTGTCCTCATCTCCTCCTCTTATGAGATGTCTTAGTCTATTTCAGGCTGCTATCACAGAATACCAGAGACTGGGCGGCTTAGAAACAACAGACATCGATTCTCCCATAGTCCTGGAGGTCGGAAGTCTGAGATCCAGGTGTGGGCAGGGCTGGTTCCTCCTGAGGCCTCTCTCCTGGGTTTGCAGATGTCATCATCGCCCTGTGTCCTCCCTTGGTTGTCCCTCTGTATGTGTCTGTGTCCTCATCTCCTCTTCTTATAAGGACCTCGGTCCTATTGGATCAGGACCCACCCTATGACCTCATTTTACCTGAGTCACCTCTTTAAAGACTCCATCTCCGGCCAGGTGCAGTGGCTCACGCCTGTAATCCCAGCACTTTGGGAGGCCGAGGCGGGAGGATTACCTGAGGTCAGGAGGTCAAGACCAGCCTGGATAACATGGTGAAACCCCGCCTTCACTTAAGAAAATACAAAATTAGCCAAGTGTCGTAGCAGGCGCCTGTCATCCCAGCTACTCGGGAGGCTGGGGCAGGAGAATCGCATGAACCTGGGAGGCGGAGGTTGCAGTGAGCCAAGATCACGCCACTGCACTCCAGCCTGGTGACAGAGCGAGACTCCGTCTCAAATAAAATAAAGTAAAATACATGGTGGGTGAGGCCACAGTAGAAAGAACAATGATCCTTTCTGCATCCTTGAGGACGCCCCTGTGATAGAAACCCCGCTACGTGCTGTGAATTTCAAACACTGAAGTCAGTTGTCGCTGGCCATTCAGCGAGACCACGTGGCCGAAGCACACGTTATTTTTTGACATGCTTATGAATTGTGCATAGTGACAAGCTGTCAATAGCTTTGGATAGGTGCATTGAACCCGTCACCTTGCTCATTTCGTAGAAGTTGGTGGCTTCATGTTCAAGAAGTAACACGCCCCAAGTTGAGCTGACGTTTGCCAGGGTACGGGCTGGAGTTACAGAATACAATCGGGTGCCCAGCGCTCAAGAGCCAATGTGTTTGTGATTGATCCCAGATGTTTGTGATTGATACCAGACATTCAATCTGAACTGTAACTCGTGTCACCCGAAGACCATAGTGGCTGCCACCAGGGTACCACAGGGAACGGCCTGGGTGAGCAAACCCAGACATGATGTTCCGAAGAGTGGCCGTGACTCCTTTGGTGGAATGTGTCCTTCTGGATCTTTCTTCTCAATAGCTTGTGTGTGGGAGGAAATATAGACAGACACTCAGCAAACTAACACAAGAACAGAAAACCAAGCACCGCACATTCTCACTCGTAAGTGGGAGTTGAACAATGAGAACCTGTAGGACACAGGGAGGGGAACGTCATACACCGGGGCCTGTCGGGGGTGGGGAGTAGGGCCCGGAGAGCATTAGGAGAAATGCCTAATGTAGATCATGGGTTGATGGATGCAGCAAACCCCCATGGCACGTGTATACCAAACCTGCACATTCTGCACATGTGCCCCCGAACTTAAAGTATAATAAAAATAAAAAGTGGAAACAACACCACCACACACACACACACACAAAACCATAGGAAGCTAACAAAAGTGATCAAGTCAGGAACCAGCAGGTGTGGTCAGATGAATCATAGACTAGAGGCTCAGAAACCATGAGTATGAGATGCCATTTCCTAGCTCTCTCCTAGCTGCATTCTCGGGGCAGAGCTGGGCTCGGTGCCTGAGCAGAGATTGGGTGATGCAGCCATAAGCCAAGGGATGCCTAGAAACACCAGAATCTGCAAGAGGCAGCAAGGATCCTTCCCTGGAGCCTGCAGAGGCAGTGCGGCCCTGCAGATGCTTTGGTTTCACCGAGTTCTGTCCGGAACATCGGTGTGGATTCTCTGAGCCACACTAGGACCAGCCACTGTGGATTCTCTGAGTTGTACTAAGGGCAGACACGTGGATTCTCTGAACCACACTAGGGTCAGCCACATGGGTTCTCTGAGCCACACTGGAACCAGCCACCATGGATTCCCTGAGCCACACTAGAACCAGCCACGTGGATTCTGAGCCACACTAGGGCCAGCCACGTGGATTCTCTGAATCACACTAAGGGCAGCCAGATGGATTCTCTCAGCCACACTAGGGTCAGCCACATGGATTCCCTGAGCCACACTAGAACCAGCCACGTGGATTCTGAGCCACACTAGGACCAGACACAAGGGTTCTCTGAGTCACACTAGGACCAGGCATATGATTTCTGTGAGTCACACTAGGACTAGCCACGAGAGTTCTCTGAGCCACATTAGGACCAGCCACGTGGTTTCTCTCAGCCACAGTAGGACCAGCGATGAGGGTTCTCTGAGCCACACCAGGACCAGCCACATGCGTTCTCTGAGCCATGCTAGGGCCAGCCATACAGAAGCTTTGGGATTTGGGGACCTCTGCCATGAGTAATGGCGTATGATCTCTAGGGAGCGAGGGGGTTACTTCACTTCCTTACTTTCATGGGTTTTCTCCCTTTACATCTTAGCACGTAAAATGTGTGCAGGACCGGGCACGCCAAGTCTTTACTACTGTGAATAGTGCCACAGTAAACGTATGTGTACATGTGTCTTTATAGTAGAATGTACAAGCCCATCAAAAAGTGGGCAAATGATATGAACAGAGACTTCTCCAAAGAAGACATTTATGCAGCCAACAAGCGTATGAAAAAGCCCATCATCACTGGTCATTAGAGAAATGCAAATCAAAACCACAGTGAGATACCATCTCACGCCAGTTAGAATGGCCATCATTAAAAAGTCAGGAAACAGGCTGGGCGCGGCGGCTCACGCCTGGAATCCCAGCACTTTGGGAGGCTGAGGCGGGTGGATCATGAGGTCAGGAGATCAAGACCATCCTGGCTAGCATGGTGAAACCCCGTCTTTACTAAAAATACAAAAAATTAGCCGGGCGAGGTGGCGGGCGCCTGTAGTCTCAGCTACTCGGGAGGCTGAGGCAGGAGAATGGCGTGAACCCAGGAGGCGGAGCTTGCAGTGAGCTGAGATCCCGCCGCTGCACTCCAGCCTGGGCGACACAGCGAGACTCCGTCTCAGAAAAAAAAAAAAAAGGTCAGGAAACAACAGGTGCTAGAGAGGATGTGGAGAAATAGGAACACTTTTACACTGTTGGTGGGAGTGTAATCTAGTTCGACCATTGTGGAAGACAGTGTAGCACTTCCTCAAGGATCTGGAACTATTCATTGATACTTTGCTATTTTTTTCTTTTATATAGGAATATGTTGAAAGATAGATAAATATAACCAAGTGTAAAAGTATGCAAAAGAGGATGTATAATGTGTGCATACATACTTCCATATATATTTTTTGAGACGGGGTGTCTGTGATACAATTAAAGGGTTGCTGGCCAGGTGTGGTGGCTGACACCTGTAATCCCAGCACTTTGGGAGGCTGAGGCAGGCTGATCACCTGAGGTGCACAATCCACCCAGTCCGTGGTATTCTGTGACAGCAGCCTGACATGGACTAAGACACCTCATAAGAAGAGGGGACGAGGACAGACACCCATCGCCCAGACTGGAGTTCAGTGGCACCATCTCAGCTCACTGCAATCTCCGCCTCCCGGGTTTAAGTGATTCTCTTGCCTCAGCCACCTGAGTAGCTGGGATAACAGGCGTCCGCTACCACACCTGGCTAATTTTTGTATTTTTAGCAAAGAGATGGAGTTTTGCTGTGTTGCCTAGACTGGTCTTGAACTCCTGACCTCAAATGCTCCACCTACCTCAGCCTCCCAAAGTGCTGGGATTACCAGGTATGAGCCACCGCGCCCAGCCAGAGGCTTTTATTTCCTATAACAAAAATGTTTACAATATCACACAACATCTTGATGGTTACAGAGACAGATAATTGTCATGAAACTAGGAATGATTGTCAGGAAACAATCTCACGCCAAAAGTAGGGATAACTACTTTCTTTATTTGAGTCGTCTTCTAGGACACCAAATAACAAGCCTTTAACTGTTTTTTGTTTGTTTTTGTTCTTGTTTTTTTTTTTTTTTTGAGATGGAGTCTTGCTTTGTCACCCAGGCTGGACTGGAGTGCAGTGGCATGATCTTGGCCCACTGCAACGTCCTCCTCCCGGGTTCAAGCAATTCTCCTGCTTCAGCCTCCCAAGTAGCTGAGATGTTAGGCACGTGCCACCATGCCTGGCTAATTTTAGTATTTTGTTGCACAGACTGGAGTGCAGTAGCAGGATCTCAGCTGACTGCAACCTCCACCTCCCGGTTTCAAGCAATTCTCCTGCCTCAGCCTCCCCAGTAGTTGGGATTATAGGTATGCGCCACCACGCCAGGCTAACTTGTTGTTTTGTATTTTCAGTAGAGACGGAGTTTCACCATGTTGGCCAGGCTGGTCTTGAACTCCTGACCTCAAGTGATCCACCTGCCTCAGCCTCCCAAAGTGCTGGGATTACAGCTGTGAGCCACTGTGCCTGGCCAACAAGGCTTCCTTTAATTCTTTTTGTTTAATGTTTACCAAAAGGGATGACACAGTTAAAAAGCGGCTTTTACACAACTCTTTCCTAGACCAGAAAAATCAGTATCAATAGGGATCTTGTTTGAAATGCAGATGCTTGGGCCGGGCACGGTGGCTCACACCTGTCATCCCAGCACTTTGGGAGGCCGAGGCGGGTGAATCACCTGCGGTCGGGAGTTTGAGACCAGCCTGGCCAACACGGTGAAACCCCGTCTCTACTAAAAATACAAAAATTAGCCAGGCGTGGTGGCACACACGTGTAATCCCAGCTACTCAGGAAGCTGAGGCAGGAGAATCGCTTCAACTGGGACTCAAAAGGCAGAGGTTGCAGTGAGCCAAGATCCTGCCACTGCCCTCCGGCCTGGGCTACAAAGCAAGATTCTATCTCAAAAGAAGAAAAAAGAAAAGAAATGCAGATGCTCACATTCTCAGATCATCCTCCAGATCTGCTAAGCCCAAATTTTGGAGAGCAGGGCTTGGCGAGCAGACGGTCTTTGGGGAATTCTGATGCGTGCTAAAATGTGAGAACCACTTGAATTTAAAATACACCGCCTTTTTTTTTTTTTTTTTGGTGTGAAAGATGTGATTCTTGGCTTTCGCCTGATATAATTATTGCCAGTAATTAGTGTTAATTGCCAAGATTGATTTACTGGCTTGGAAAATTAGTGTTCTTGTAAAGGAATAAATCACAGCGTTGTAATGTATTCCAAAAATCCAAGAGAGTTTTTACACATGAGAGAGCCCGTCTCCTCAACTTGGCTGTACCGAATCATCCCCGTGGTGAAATAAATTTCAGTGGAAAGCACTTTGGGACGCCGAGGCGGGTGGATCACCTGAGGTCAGGAGTTCGAGACCAGCCTGGTCAACATGGCAAAACCCCATCTCTACTAAAATTACAAAAATTAGCCAGGCATGGTGGCGGGTGCCTGTAATCTCAGCTACTTGGGAGGCTGAAGCAGGAGAATTGCTTGAACCAGGGAGGCGGAAGTTGCAGTGAACCAAGATCATGCTATTGCACTCCAGCCTGGGCGACAGAGCAAGACTCCATCGCAAAAAAAAAAAAAAAAAAAAAAAGGCAGGCACAATGGTTCACACCTGTAATCCCAGCACTTTGGGAGGCCGAGGGGGGCAGATCACGAAGTCAGGAGATCAAGACAAACCTGGCCAACATGGTGAAACCCCGTCTCTACTAAAAATACAAAAATTAGCTGAGCGTGGTTGTGCACACCTGTAGTCCCAGCCACTCGGGAGACTGAGTCAGGAGAATCACTTGAACCCGGGAGACGGAGCTTGCAGTGAGCTGAGATTGCACCACTGCACTCCAGCCTGGTGACAGAGCGAGGCTCCGTCTCAAAAAGAAAAAAAACTTCTCTTTGTTCACAGTGTTTTCTGAGTTCCTGGTGGGCGGCTTGTTATCAAGGATATTAAATGTAGGTGATAGTTATGAAGACTATGAAATGTAGATATCCTACAAAGAGTGTAATGGAGTTGTTTGTACTGTCAAAGGGAAAATTCAATTTAGACATGAAGGATTGTTATAATACTTACAAGTGTGTTGGATGCCACCCATTCTTGCTCATTAAAACAGTGATTATCATCAGGTTTAATGAGCAGTGGAAAAATAGCTCCAGTCAACTAGGTTATGAGCAGTTGATTGAGTTTCTGTAATTGCATTGGCCGTTTCATTACGCATGGATGTCCTGCAACTGAAATATGTTGCAATACATAGGCAGTCAACATTAAAAAAAAACCAGAAAACCTCCGTCATCTTTGCTTCTGCACAAGTATCTGTGAAAGTGGATAAATAATCAATGCAAAAACTGCCTGTTGATCCGTATAAAAGGACACCGCCTACCGAGACTGGCTGTTGGGGCACCGAGATATGACACGTATGCATCCTACATTATCCATCACAATAACTTACAAAGGTTCCTTTTTTTTTTTTTTTTTTTTTGAGACAGAGTCTTACTCTGTCGCCCAGGCTGGGGTGCAGTGGCACGATCTCGACCCATTGCAATCTTCACCTCCCAGGTTCACGCCTGCCACCACGCCCAGCTAATTTTTTGTATTCTTGATAGAGACAGGGTTTCACCTTGTTACGATCTCCTGACCTTGTGATCCATCCACCTCAGCCTCCCAAAGTGCTGGGATTACAGGCGTGAGCCACCGCGCCCAGTCTTATAAACACTCAAAGTATGTTCAGCCTTCACGATTTTTAATAACAAGAAGAGAGTAATGCTTTATATAATCAGCGAGAAATGGAGAACTCAAATACCCTTTTTTAAGATCCAGATTTAGCAGCAAGTGGTTCTTCTTCAGTTTGTTCTTCAACAAGAAAGCTCATTGAATGATTTTTGTTTTGTTTTGTTGTTTTGGACAGCGTCTCCCTGTCTCGCCCAGGCTGGAGTGCAGTGGCGCCATCTTGGCTGACTGCCGTGTCTGCCTCCCAGGCTCAAATGGTTTTCTCCCACCTCAGCCTTGCAACTAGCTGGGACCACAGGTGTGCTTTACCACACCCAGCTACTGTTTTGTAGTTTTTGTAGAGGTAAGGTCTTACTATACTGCCCAGGCTGGTCTCGAACTCCTGTACTCAAGGGACCTGCCTGCCTCAGTCTCCCTAAGTGCTCAGATTACGTGCGTGAGCCACCACACCCGGCCTAATACCAACGACTTTTGTCAGTCCTTAGGGTTTCGTTTACAAGCCTTAATGGGTGTGTTCTGTGTATCTGCTTTCATGATTTTCCATTTCTGGTGTGGATATTTCTTCATCCCTAACCCCCACCCCGGGACTCTCTCCTGAACCTACGTGCCCCTCTTGGATTGATTTCTTCACCTCCTGTGGAGAAATGTATTGACTTTCCCCCGCCCCCACACCGTATTTTTAAACAATCTTCGTTGTCTCTTCTCCACGCACGCTGCTGCGTAAAACCGTAATTACAGAACCAACCCCTCCATTTACTCTGGAAAAATCTGCCTTTGGATGATGCATTGTCTGCTTTTTCAAGTAACCATGCCTCTGACCCATCAATCAGATCCCGGAGATCCAGAACCAAATGCTTGCAGGTGATATTTGAAAGACGCTCATGCCAGCAGGAAAGCCACTCCTTGCCTCTCTGCACTTAATAACTCCCTGTTTCCTGGACCCTCCTCTTCCCCCCGGGGTGAGGAGATTGGAGAACTTTGCCTTAAAAAGGTGTCTGGACAGTAATTGGGGGTTTGCAGTTTATCTTGGATCAAAGAGGGGACTTGAGCTGTGCACTGCGCAATTTCCTTGTCTTAATTCTTCCAGTCTCTTAAATTTGTTTCTATTTATTTTTTATTATTTTTAAAATTTTTTTATTTTTTTGAGACAGAGTTTTCCTCTTGTCACCCAGGCTGGAGTGCAATGGCACGATCTCAGTCAGCTCACTGCAACCTCCACTTCCCGGGTTCAAGTGATTCTCCTGCCTCAGCCTCCAGAGTAGCTGGGACTACAGGCACCCACCCCCACGCCCGGCTGATTTTTGTATTTTCAGTAGAGACGCGGTTTCACCATGTTGGTCATTCTGGTCTCTGTTTGAAATGCTTGTTCCCCGGTGCCATAAATAAATAGCACTTGAACATAAATTTAATTTCCTCAGCAAGGCCATTTTTATACTTTCTGCAGGAAGGGTACACTCGATAGCAGTTTGACCACGAGGGAACAGCGAACAAAGGCGACAGGGTCATTTATAACCGGACGCGTCCACCCTACGCTGTGTCTGGTTTCCACGGGCTGGAACGGGCCCTCACATTCCGTATTTGTCCCGATCAGCCAGCAACTTAGAACTTGTTAAAAGAGGCAAAGGCAGAGGAGAACAAAGGAAGGAGGAAGTCACTTGTGGAATGGTGGGAAAAGTAAAGACAGACCCAAATAAGGAAGGAGGAACACGCTCTGACCTCATGCTTGCTTGGACCAGCATAAGCATGCCAGGGCAGATATTTAGGCTACGTTGTGGGAGCTCGGAACATAAAGTACATGGATTTCTTTATCACAGCTAGCGGATACTTACGAACGTTAGCGCAGGTCTTGGAATACATTTTGCTTCTCAGAGAAGTTCCTACGTATTCCTAATTAGATGGGGAGGAAAGTCTTTGAAGAGGAACCTTTATTTTTTCCAGGCCCAATGTCAGATTCTGGCGTGCGGCTTTCTGCTCCCCAGGGCTGCGTGATGAGACAGCGGCTGGAGGCGGAACTGGGTCCCTGGAGGGCATAAATGAGGGCGTCACTTCTCCTCATGCAAGCAATTCAAATATGCCTTTTGGACAACGGCAAGGGACATCTCAGAAAATCTCAGCTCAGGTTGCGATTCCCCCCGGGGCGAGCTTCCCGAGCCGTGTGATCCCCTCTGTCTCCGGTTACACGAAGGTGGGAGCATTGCTTGGTTGCTAAGATCACAGTGTTGGGGCTCAGAAAACGATCCCCTAAATGTTTCAGAGGCATTGGAACCAGAGCAACTCTGCCATGTTGAATCGGGTCTGGGTAAGATGCGGCTGAGACCGGCTGGGCTGCCTTCTCTGGAGGTGGGTGAGGCAATTCCAAGTCACAGGATGACAGAGGACGTCAGCACAAGGCACAGGTCACAGAGACCCTGCTGATAAAGCAGGTTGCGGGAAAGCCGGCAAATTCCGCCAAAACCGAGATGGCGATGAGAGTGCCGCTGGGCATCCTCTCTGGTCATGATACGCTAATTCTAATGCATTAGCTGCTAGGAAACAGTGTGCAGATGCCACGACATGGTCTGAAAGTGGGGATGGACCTTCAGCTGCGGGAATTGGTGACCCCTTTCCTAGAAGACTCATGAGTAATCCACCCCTTGGTTAGCGGATCATCAAGAAATAACGGTAAAAATGGGCAACCAGCAGCTCTCGGGGCTGCTCTGGCTATGGAGTACACATTCTTTATTCCTCTACTCTCCTAATAAACTTGCTTTCACTTTACTCTGTGGACCCCCCCGGAGTTCTTTCCACAAGATCCAAGAACCCTTTCGAACTGCTGAAGGGATGGGGTGATGTGCCCACCTCCGCCTCCCAAGGTGCTGCTGGGATTATAGATGGGACCCACTGCCCCCAGCCGGAATAGACTTTTTCACTCAATTTTTAATTTTTTTTTTTTTTTTTTGAGATGGAGTCTCACTCTGTTGCCCAGGCTAGAGTGCAGTGGCGCAATCTTGACTCACTGCAACCTCCACCTCCTGGGTTCCAGCGATTCTCCTGCCTCAGCCTCCCGAGTAGCTGCGGCTACAGGCATGCGCCACCACTCTTGGCTAATTTTTTGTATTTTTAGTAGAGACGCGGTTTCACCGTGTTTGTTAGGATGGTCTCGATCTCCTGACCTCATGATCCGCCCGCCTCGAGCTCCCAAAGCCCTGGGATTACAGATGTGAGCCATCGTGCCCAGCCCAAGGTTTAATTTCTTAATATCAATTTCAAGCAGTGGTTTTAGTAAAAGATATTTATAGGCCAGGTGTGGTGGCTCACGCCTGGGATCCCAGCACTTTGGGAGGTCAAGATGGGCGGTTCACTTGAAGTCGGGAGTTCGAGACTGGCCTGGCCAACACAGTGAAACCCCAGCTGTACTGGAAATACAAAAATTAGCCGGGCGTGGTGTCGGGCACCTGTATTCCCAGCTACTCGGGAGGCTGAGGCAGGAGAATCACTTGAACCCGGGAGGCGGAGGTTGCAGTGAGCCAAGATTGTGCCACCGCACTCCAGCGTGGGCTACAGAGCAAGACTCGTTCTCAAAAAAAAAAAAAAAAAAAACACACAAAAAGGGCCAGGCATGGTGGCTCACGCCTGTAATCCCAGCACTTTGGGAGGCTGAGGTGGGGGGATCACGAGGTCAGGAGATCGAGACCATCCCGGCTAACACGGTGAAACCCCGTCTCTACTAAAAATAAAAATAAAAACATTAGCCGGGCGTGGTGGCGGGCGCCTGCAGTCCCAGCAACTCAGGAGGCTGAGGCAGGAGAATGGCGTGAACCCGGGAGGTGGAGGTTGCAGTGAGCCAAGATCATGCCACTGCACTCCAGACTGGGCGACAGAACGAGACTCTGTCGCAACAAAAAAACCAAAAAAAAGAGATTTATGATTTTAAAGATTGAGTTACATGTTGTGAAGTTGCCCTCCCAAAAGGTATGTACAAGTGTATGTGCACGCCCTTCCTTTGGGTGTCCGGCCAGTTCTCCCCGTGTTCTTCTCAGTGGAAATGATGGCTTCTCGGAATGTTGCCAGGGTTACAGGAAAACAGATGGAGGGTCATTCCCTCTGAAGATCTGCTGAAAAATCAACTTGCAAAAGCAGATGAATGGGAGAAAAGGCATACAATGTTTACTCAGTGTATACGTACATGCTTTCATCTTCTTGGTTTTCTTTTATGTGCTTGCCTTGGGAAAAGCATTCTCATTTTTCTTCTCCAGAGTCTCGCTCCGTCACCCAGGCTGGAGTGCAGTGGCGCGATCTCAGCTCACTGCAAGCTCCGCCTCCCGGGTTCACGCCATTCTCTTGCCTCAGCCTCCCGAGTAGCTGGGACTACAGGCGCCCGCCACCTCGCCCGGCTCACTTTTTGTGTTTTTAGTAGAGATGGGGGTTCACCGTATCAGCCAGGATGGTCTCATAACTCATGACCTGGGGATCCGCCCACTTCAGCCTCTCAAAGTGCTAGGATGACAGGTGTGAGCCACCGCACCTGACCCTCAATATTGTATTCTTATTCAGGAACAGCCTTTGTTGGTAAGAGGTATTGGATTTTCACTGATGCGTTTTCTGAAACACATATGATGACAGATGTCTTTCTTTTAATCTTTGGAATGTGTTAAACATTCTTTTAGGCTTTTTGATCTTATTTATTTAACATAATTATCATGCTGATATTCAAAATATATCTGAGATGGCTTTGCGAACCCCGAAAACTTGAGACAGGTGTCAGTTAATTTAGAAAGTTTGTTTTGCCACATTTGAGGACGCGTGCCTGTGACACAGCCTTAGGAAATCCTGACGACATGGGTGCAAGGCCGTTGGGGCACAGCTTTTGTGGTGGTGGTGGTGGTGGTTGTTTTTGAGACAGTGTCACTCTGTCGCCTAGGCTGGAGTGCAAATGGTGCAATCTCAGCTCACTGCAATCTGTGCCTCCCAGGTTCAAGCAATTCTCCTGCCTCAGCCTCCTGAGTAGCTGGGACTACAGGCACATGCTATGTCGCCTGGCTAATTTTTTAATTTTTTTTTTAGTAGAGATGGGGTTTTGCCATGTTGGCCAGCCTGGTCTCGAACTCCTGACCTTGTGATCTGCCCACCTTGGCCTCCCAAAGTGCTGGGATTACAGGCGTGAGCCACTGCGTCTGGCCACAGCTTGGTTTTATACGTTTTAGGGAGACATGAGACATCAATCAATATATGTAAGAACTACGTTGGGGTGGGTGCTGTGGCTCACACCTGTAAATGCAGCACTTTGGGAGGCTGAGGCGGGTGGATCACCTGAGGTCAGGAGATCGAGACCAACCTGGCCAACATGGTGAAACCCCATCTCCACTAAAAATACAAAAAGTTAACTGGACGCGGTGGCAGGCTCCGGTAATCCCAGCTACTCGAGAGGCTGAGGCAGGAGGATGGCTTGAACCCAGGAGGCGGAGGTTGCAGTGAGCCAAGATTGTGCCATTGCACCCCAGCCTGGGTAACAAGAGCAAACTCCATCTCAAATATAAAGAAGTAGAGTCCTTGACAGGTGGGGACAACTGGAAACAGGGAGGGGGCTTCCAGGTCACAGGTGAGACCCAGATGGTTGCGTTCGTTTGGATTTCTGATGAGCCTTCCCAAAGGAGGGGATCAGATATGCGTCTGTCTCAGTGAGCACAGGCATGACTTTGAATAGAATGAAAGGCAGGTTTGCCTTCAGCAGGTTCCAGCTGGACTTTTCCTTTGAGCTTCCTGATTTTGGAGGGCCAAGATATTTTCCTTTCACAGCTTCCATCAGGATACATATACCATGTAGTTAATTCAGAAATTTAGGCCGGGTGCGGTGGCTCACGCCTGTAATCCCAGCACTTTGGGAGACCAAGGCGGGCGGATCATGAGGTCGGGAGATCGAGACCATCCTGGCTAACACGGTGAAACCCCGCCTCTACTAAAAATACAGAAAATTAGCCAGGCGTGGTAGTGGGTGCCTGTAGTCCCAGCTACTCGGGAGGCTGAGGCAGGAGAATGACTTGAACTCGGGAGGCGGAGCTTGCAGTGAGCTGAGATTGTGCCACCGCACTCCAGCCTGGGCGACACAGCAAGTCTATGTCTCAAAAAATAATAATAAAAATAAAAAATAGAATATATATCTAAAAGAAGCAATGAACCTTCATCCACCTTGAAATATTGTTACAATAATTGTGTAGCAAATTGATCGCCTCTGGGCATCTTCGGAGCCCAGAGGAAAGGACATTATTGCTCAAATACTTCTCTTTGTCTTATTTAAAAGAACTATGAGGCCAATTCCAAGGCCAATGATGTATTCCTAACATTAAATTCTAAAAGGAGTCTATAATGGTTGTGTGCCTTCAAGGGACATTATGTAACAACACAAATAACATCTCTTTAAAAAGTGTTTCTAAGGCATCAAGAGAAAAAGTGGAACATATTTACAGGAGCAAAGCTGGAAACATCCAGTTTTCTCTGTGTCTGATGATTGAGGTTACCGGAGAGGGGAGAGGCACGTTTCTCACTTTACCACGGTTATCTGATCGATTTTTATCACTATGTCCTTGATACTAAAACATTTCTCTAAACCGCTTGAACCAAGGTGCAAAGAGTTTAACGCGTGCTTAGTACACTGCGGAGCTTGCAGTAGATGTGAGGGAAATTCTTGATAGCTTGGTAAGTTTGCCAAATTGCTCTTATGGATGTCTTTTATGATTTGAGACTCAAGAAGACCACGTGTGGCCAGGCGCGGTGGCTCACGCTTGTCGTCCCAGCACTTTGGGAGGCCAAGGCGGGTGGATCACCCGAGGTCAGGAGTTCAAGACCAGCCTGGCCAACATGGTGAAACCCCATCTCTAGTAAAAATACAAAAAATTAGCTGGGTTTGGTGACGGGAGCCTGTCATCCCAGCTACTCTGGAGGCTGAGGCACGCGATTCGCTTGAACCCGGAAGGCGGAGGTTGTGCCACTGTACTCCAGCCTGGGTGACAGAATGAGAATCTGTCTCAAAAAAACAAAAAAAAAAAAACAAGACCGCATGGAAAGCCAGGTGCAGTGGCTCCTGCCTGTAATCCCAGCACTTTGGGAGGCTGAAGCAGGTGAATAACTTGAGGTCAGGAGTTTGAGACCAGCGTGGTCAATATGGTAAAACTCCAGTCTTTACTGAAAATACAGAACATTAGCAGAGTGTGGTGGCAGGTGCCTGTAGTCCCAGCTACTGGAGAGGCTGAGGCAGGAGAAGCGCTTGAACCGGACAGGTGTAGGTTGCAGTGAGCCAAGATTGCACCACTGCACTCCAGCCTGGGCGACAGAGTGAGACTCTGTCTCAAAAAAAATTAAATAAAAATAAAAAATTAGTAACGTAATTTAACGTGTCTGACCCCAATACAATTAAGGGATGAGTCTGTAATAAGAAGGTGAACTAGAACAATCCGCACGCATTGGAAAACTGGCCAAGAGATGGCATGATCACACATGGGTCCAGGGGAGGTGGCTGCCTATAGATGTGGCCACTGGCACAGATGCTGCGCGGATGAGGCACTTAGGCAGGAATATACCGTCAGCCTCTGACACCTCCTCCTGCTTGCCCCGCAGTGCCTGCTACTCAGCCCACGCAGCGTACGCCCAGAGCAAGCTGGCCCTCGTCCTGTTCACCTACCACCTCCAGCGGCTGCTGGCGGCTGAGGGAAGCCACGTGACCGCCAACGTGGTGGACCCTGGGGTGGTCCACACGGACCTCTACCAGCACGTGTTCTGGGGCACCCGTCTGGTAATGAAGCTTTTCAGCTGGTTGCTTTTCAAGGTAAGCCCCTTCTGCTTCTCTGATTCATGGCTACACGTGAAGATGCTGCGGGAAAGGGGGTCCCAATCCAGACCCCAAGGGAAGGTTCTTGGATCTCGTGCAAGAAAGAATTCAGGAGGAGTCTGCGGTGCACAGCGAAAGCAAGTTTATTGAGAAAGTAGAGGAATAAAGAATGGCTGCTCCGTAGACAGACCAGCCCTGAGGGTTGCTGGTGGCCCATTTTTATGGTTATTTCTTGATGATACGCTAAACAAGGGATGGATTATTCATGCCTCCCCTTTTTCGACCATACAGGGTAGCTTTCTGATGTTGCCGTGGCTTTTGTAAGTGTCATGGTGCTGGTGGGAGTGTAGCAGTGAGGACAACCAGAGGTCACTCTCGTCTCCATTTTGCTTTTTGTGGGTTCTGGCCGACTTCTTTACTGCAACCTGTTGTATCAGCAAGGTCTTTCTGACCTGTACCTTGTACCGACCTCTTATCTCATCCTGCGACTTGGAATGCCTTAACCGTCTGGGAATGCAGCCCAGTAGGTCTCCGCCTCATTTCACCCAGCCCCCATTCAAGATGGAGTCACTGTGGTTCACACACCTCTGACACAGCCACTTCCAGGCCGCGTGTGCGGTGTTGGGGGCTCGCATTTGGTGATGTGTTTGTACATTCTCACCCCGAAGCCTTGGTTGCCTGCGAGCTCGGTGGGTGACGCTGCGTAGCTGTGTAGCGTAGGGAACGGAAAGGCCAAGGGAAAAACATCCCCCTTTGCATTTTGAAGGTTGGCTGAAAAATCAACGCCCAAAATACAGTTTCCCTTATTGAAAGATGAATAAAGGAAATGACAGGCAAGTGTATTCTCATACATGGAGGAGAATGTCAGAGGAACTGCCCCGTTGCAGAAGGGGGTACACATGCTTTTGTCCTCTTCTCCTTAGGGGAAAGGGAGTGGGGGATTGGGGGGAATTTACGGAACAGCAAATGATTTTTAAGGGAAGTCAATGGGTTTGAGCATGTACAGTGGCCCAAAAACAGATCATGTTTTTTGTTGTTGTTGTTTGTTTGCTTGTTTTTTTTTTGAGATGGAGTTTCGTGCTTTGTTGCCCAGACTGGAGTGCGGTGGCACGACCTCTGCCCAGTGCAGCCTCCGCCTCCCGGGTTCAAGCGATTCTCCTGCCTCAGCCTCCGGAGTAGCTGGGATTACAGGCGTGAACCCCCACAGCCGGCTAATTTTGTATTTTTAGTAGAGATGGGGTTTCGCCATGTTGGCCAGGCTGGTCTTGAACTCCTGACCTCATGATCCGCCCGCCTCGGCCTCCCAAAGTGCTGGGATGACAGGCCTGAGCCACCGCGCCCGGCCTCAGATAATGGTTTATGACGAGTCTGTCCAGGGACAGAGGCTGTTGAGCCCGCAGAACAGACAGTGGTTTATGAGAATTCTCTGCAGGGCTGTTGGCAGACGTCAGTCTTTCCTCCCGCGATGTGGGTTCAGAAGCTCAGGGAAGGGGCCAGTGGTCATTTTTCTTCTTTGGCGGGTCCGGACTTCAGGGAATTTCAGAGAACAGTTTCATCCTGTGCATCGGGAGTGCACCACCACGCCTGGCTAGTTTTTGTATTTTTAGTAAAGACAGGGTTTCACCATGTTGGCCAGGCAGGTCTCGAACTCCTGACCTGCCTCAAGTAATCTGCCCGCCTTGGTCTCCCGAAGTGCTGGGATGACAGAAGTGAGCGACCGTGCCTGTCCCCCTTGAGGTCTTTTGCAGTGATATGTATCTGGGAGCTATAGATTTACTTTCTTTCCTGTCTATCTCAAGTTGGGATTCTAAAGTTTTAATGATTTGTTTACAAAACAAAGAAAGAACCTCGAGAAGCTTTTCTGTTTTTCCCATTACCTTGCAGAATCGTCTAATTAGCATTTTTAAAAGCACCTGCTTTTGAAACACTGCCACGATTCGCCTTCAAAACCGCGTGGGTGGAGGAATTTTCAGAAGAGCGATTCTAACTCAGCTTTCAAAATTCCTGGGGCGTCTATTGCTTCGTTGAAGTTTTCCACCTCTTTCTGAGTCAGTTTAGACAGCTTTTCCCTTAGATAATTGTCTGTTTCGTCAAGTTTTGGAATTAATGCTTGGTTACAAATTTCCTTTTCTCCCTCTTGGACTCCTGGCATTGCTCTTCGTTTCATCTGAAAGTCTCTCATGAAATGAGCTGCGCTCCTCCATCGCACACGTTTTCGGGGGATTAATTCCTTCCCTTATTTTGCAATTTGCTTTCTTATCAATTCTTCTTTGAATCTCTAATTCCTCAAGCAATGGAATTTCTTTTTTTCTTTTTCCTTTTTTTTGTTTTTTGAGACAGAGTCTCGCTGTGTCGCCCAGGCTGGAGTGCAGTGGTGTGATCTCGGCTCACTGCAACCTCCGCCTCCCGGGTTCAAGTGATTCTCCTGCCTCAGCCTCCCCAGTAGCTGGGATTACAGGTGCCCGCCACCATGCCTGGCTAAGTGTTGTATTTTTAGTAGGGATGGGGTTGCACCATGTTGCCCAGGCTGGTCTCGAACTCCTGACCTCAGGTGATCCGCCCGCCTCGGCCTCCCTACGTGCTGGGATGACAGTCGTGAGCCACTGCGCCCAACTGTACTGCCCTTATTTTGCAGTTTGCTTTCTTATCCATTGTTCTTTGCATCTCTAGTTCCTCAAGCAAAGGAATTTCAAAATATTAGTTACTGTATTAAGCACTAAGTTTTTGCTAGCAAGACACCACAATTTGGATACATTCCATGCTTATAAAACCCCCATGAATCCCTCAGAGAGACTTTGGTATCCAAGGAGAACATTTGCTGTTTTTCTCTTTTTAAATTTTTTTTTTTTTTTTTTTTTGAGACGGAGTCTGCCTCTGTGGCCCAGGCTGGAGTGCAGTGGCACGATCTTGGCTCACTGCAAGCTCTGCCTCCCGGGTTCACGCCATTCTCCTGCCTCAGCTTCCCGAGTACCTGGGACCACAGGTGCCCACCACCACGCCTGGCTAATTTTGTGTGTGTATGTGTGTGTGTATTTTTAGTAGAGACAGGGTTTCACCGTGTTAGCCAGGATGGTCTCGATCTGCTGACCTCGTGATCCGCCCTCCTCGGCCTCCCAGAGTGCTGGGATTACAGGCATGCGCCACCGCGCCCGGCCTCTTTTAAATTTTTTAGTGACCAGGTCTTGCTCTGTTACCCTGGCTGCAGTGCATTTTTTTTTTTTTTGTAGAGACGGAATGTTGCTATTCACCCAGGGTGGTCTTGTGCACTGGGATTATGATACAATGCCTGGCGGCAGCCTTGAAATCCTGGCCTCAGGTGATTCTCCCACCTCTGCCTCCCAAAGTGCTGGGATGACAGGCATGAGCCACCATGGCTGGCCTTTTTTTTTTTTTCCGTAAATATTTAACAAGCAAAGTGGAACTTTAGCCACATGAATCATTCTTTAATCCTTTGATCATCATCTGCAAATTTCGATTAAAAATAACCACGGGGCGTTGCTTGAGTCACACTCTGCCTTTGTATAAGAGACAGCATTATGGAAACTTTAAAATTCTAGAGTAGAAGAAATATGCATTAGCCTGACAATGAAATGAAAATAATCTAAGAATTTTAAAGAAAAGGCTATCCAGCTGCAGTAGCTTGATGCTGCCTTTATAATGCTAATTCTGTATTGCTGTATATGTATTATTTACTAGTGAGTATGCATGCACGCATTGTATATTTAGACTTGGAAGATCAGCTGGGTGCCGTGTCTCATGCCTGTAATCCCAGCACTTTGGGAGGTCAAGCTGGGCAGATTACTTGAGGTCAAAAGTTCAAGACCAGCCTGGCAAACATAGTGAAACACCATCTCTATTAAAAAATACAAAAAAATGAGCCAAGCGTCGTGGTGCGTGCCTGTCATCCAAGCTACTTGGGAGGCTGAGGCAGGAGAATTGCTTGAACCCAGGAGGCGGAGGTTGCAGTGAGCTGAGATTGCACCACTGCACTCCAGCCTGAAACTCCATCTCAAAAAAAAAAAAAAAAAACCAAGAAAGACAAACGTTGCAGGACCTGCCCAGTGGTCCCTGGAGAGAATCTGTGTGACGTACATATCTCTGTGATGTTTCATATCATCTGAGGGCATAGTTGTGTGTCACTCTGAAGCCGCTATCCTCTGTGTCATCAGAACACATGGACTCGATTCCAGTTTCACAGCCACTCACCTGGGTGACCAGTTACTACCTGGAGAAAAACCAGGAGGTTGGTTGGTTGGTTTTTGAGATGGGATCTCACCTTGTCCCCCAGGCTGGAGTGCAGTGGCACATTGACAGCTCATGGCAGCCTCGACCTGCTGGACTCAAACAATCATGCCACCTCCACCTCCTGAGTAGCTGGGACTACAGGAATGCACCACCACACCTGGCTAATTTTTTAAACATTTTTCGGTAGAGCCAGGGTCTTGCTACGTTGCTCAGCCTGGTCTCCAGTTCCTGGCCCCCAGCGATCCTTCTGCTGTGGCCTCCCCAAGCACTGGGATTATGGTTTGTGCGTTTATAAAGACGAGGGGTTTGATTTGTCCGGTATACAGATGCACCAGGCCATTCCTCATGCTGAGACATGCGGATGGTCTCAGCCTCGGTAGGAGAGTAGCTTATTAATCTTTCAGAGGGCACGTGTGCTCTTCAGACCTCTAGGAAGCTCCTCACAGCTTCATCAGTGAAACTCAGTAACCCCCTACAATGTAGGCCCCTCCGAGGGAGTCAGTGAACGTGACTGTTACCTCTCTTCCCACCCTCATTGTCTTAAGATCAATGGGTGTTACAAAAAAGAGCTATCGGCCACCGGGTTCCTGTGGTGACTCATGCCTGTAGTCCCAACACTTGGGGAGGCCAAAGCAGGTGGATCGCCTGAGGGCAGGAGTTTGAGACCAGCCTAACCAACATGGAGAAACCCCGTCTCTACTAGAAATACAAAAATTAGCCAGGTGCAGTGGCAGACACCTGTAATCCCAGCTACTTGGGAGGCTGAGACAGGAGAATCGCTTGAACCCAGGGGCGGAGATTGTGGTGAGCCGAGATCATGCCACTGCACTCCAGTCTGGGCAACAAGAGCGAAACTCCACCTCAAAAAAAAAAAAAAAAAAAAAGCTATTGTAAATGCTGAGTGTATCAGCTCCACCGTACAGGACATCCTGACCACTTTGAAATCGTGTGATCAGGCCTGCCATCAAAATGCACAAATTTGCAGTGTAGACTGTGCCCACTTCACCATGAAGCAGACCACTTGTATCATTGCTTGTCTTAAGCATGTGTTTGCATCCACCGTGCAGTCTAATGAAAATGTGTCTTGGGGTTGATTGGAACTTGGATTGACGTGCCGAGAGGGTGACGGGTTAATGAATCAAGTCAAGGATGCAGGTACTGGGAATTGTTTTTTATTTTTTTATTTTTTAAGATGGAGCTTTGCTCTGTTGCCCAGGCTGGAGTGCAGCGGTGCGATCTTGGCTCACTGCAACCTCCGCCTGCTGGGTTCAAGCAATTCTGCCTCAGCCTTCTGAGTAGCTGGGACCTCAGGTGCGTCCCACCATGCCTGGCTAATTTTTATATTTTTAGTAGAGACAGGGTTTCAGTAGGTTTCAATGTGACCTCGAACTCACAGTCTCAAGTGAGCCACCTGCCTCAGCCTGCCAAAGTGCTGAGATTACAGGCATGAGACACCATACCCAGCCCCCCAATTTCTTTTTTTTTTTTAAATAAACAAATCTAACCACCCTAGCTGAACCTTCTGTTTCACCTGGGGACTGTCCCTGACTACAGTCTCCACTGCGGCAAATCCCCATATAGTAATCACTCATACAATTCACTTCCAGTCCCCCGTGCTCCACTGAAAATGCCCCAGGTGGCCGGGCGTGGTGGCTCACGCCTGTAATCCCAGTGCTTTGGGAGGCCGAGGCGGGTGGATCACCTGAGATCAGAAGTTCAAGACCAGCCTGGCCAACGTGGTGAAACCCCATCTCTACTAAAAATACAAAAATTAGCCGGGTGTGGTGGCGGGCGTCTGTCATCCCAGCTACTCGGGAGGCTGAGGCAGGAGAATCACTTGAACCCGGGAGCAGGAGGTTGCAGTGAGCCGAGATTGTACCACTGCGCTCCAGCCTGGATGACAAGAGCGAAACTCCACCTCAGAAAAAAAAAGAAATTGCTCCAGGTGGAACCACCAGGGACTTCACCCCTTCCCGCCAACGTGCAAGCCTCGGCCCTGGTTGTTTCCTCCTCCACGCGTGCCCTTCCCCCAGGTATCCAGTCCCTCTCCTTCACTTCATTCAGGCCTGTGCCAAAACCTCCGAAGACAGGGCTTCGCCTGGGTGCTTGCTTTTCCCTTCACAAGGCTTTGTTTATCTTAATGGCTCCTCTCACCAACTGGCTTGTGTATTTATTGATTCCCTTATTTATTGTAAACTGAAGGAGTACAGGTACAGGTTTCTTTCTTTCTTTTTTTGAGATGCTCTGTTGCCTAGGCTGGAGTGCAGTGGCACGGTTTTGGCTCACTGCAACCCCTGCCTCCCGGGTTCAAGCGATTCTACTGCCTCAGCCCCTCGAGTAGCTGGGATTACAGGCATGTCCCACTATGCCCAGCTAATTTTCATATTTTTAATAGAGATGGGATTTCACCATGTTGGCCAGGATGGTCTTGATCTCTTGACGTCGTGATCCGCCTGCCTTGGCCTCCCAAAGTGCTGGGATGACAGGCATGAGCCACTGTGCCCTGCCTGGCCTGGCTTATGTATTTATTGATTTGCTTATTTATTATAAATTCAAGGAATACAGGTGCAGATTTCTTGCATGGAGACATTGCACAGCGGAAGTCCGGGTTTCTGGTGAACCCATCACCCCAGCAGTGAATACTATACCCGCAGGTGATTTTTTTCATGCTCCACCTCCTGCCAACCTCCCGCCTTTCAAGGTCCTCATTGTCAGTCCATTCTCTGTGTCCGTGTAGACCCCACTGGTGAAGTCTCACTTGAAAGTCAGACAAGTGAGAACATGGCAGTATGGGCATTTGGCTTTCGGTGTCTGAGTAGTTGGTTAGGACAACGGCCTGCTTCTCACACTGAAGCTCTGTTTCCACTAAAATACAGCTTCCAATTTCCCTGCTGTTCCTCACTCCTAGCAGCACCATTCTGCTTTCTGTCTTGATGAGTCTGACTACTCAAGGGACCTTAGAAAGTGGAAACAGGCCAAGTGTGGTGGCTCACGCCTGTCATCCCAGCACTTTGGGAGACGGAGGCAGGTGCATCACCTGAGGTCACGAGTGCAAGACCAGCCTGACCAATATGGTAAAACCCCGTCTCTACTAAAAAATACAAAAATGAGCTCAGCGTGATGGCATACGCCTGTAGTCCTAGCTACTCGAGAGGCTGAGGCAGGAGAATGGCTTGAACCCAGGAGGTGAAGGCTGCAGTGAGCCGAGATTGTACCACTGCACTCCAGCCTGGGCGACAGAGCGAGACTCTGTCTCAAAAAATAAAAATAAAAAGTAAAATAATAAAATGAAAAGTGGAAACACGCAGTATTTGTCCATGTCACTGCAAAAGACATGATTTCCTTCTTTGATATGACTGCATCATATTCCACGGTGTGAATATACTATACTATACTGTTTTTTATCTTAGCCCGTCCTCTGCTGACAGACACTTAGGGGGATTGCATATCTTTGCTGTTCTCAATACTGCTGCAGAAAACCTACAACAGCTGTGTGTGTGGATCAGGGCTCTGTGCGTGGATCAGGACTGTGTGCGTGGATCAGGGCTCTGTGCGTGGATCAGGACTGTGTGCGTGGATCAGGGCTGTGTGCATGGATCAGGGCTCTGTGTGTGGATCAGGGCTCTGTGCGTGGATCAGGGCTCTGTGTGTGGATCAGGACTATGTGCATGGATCAGGGCTCTGTGCGTGGATCAGGGCTCTGTGCCTGGATCAGGGCTCTGTGCCTGGATCAGGGCTCTGTGCGTGGATCAGGGCTCTGTGCCCGGATCAGGGCTCTGTGCGTGGATCAGGGCTCTGTGCCCGGATCAGGACTATGTGCGTGGATCAGGGCTCTGTGCCTGGATCAGGGCTCTGTGCGTGGATCAGGGCTCTGTGCGTGGATCAGGGCTCTGTGCCCGGATCAGGGCTCTGTGCGTGGATCAGGACTATGTGCGTGGATCAGGGCTCTGTGCCTGGATCAGGACTATGTGCGTGGATCAGGGCTCTGTGCCCGGATCAGGGCTCTGTGCGTGGATCAGGGCTCTGTGCCCGGATCAGGGCTCTGTGCCCGGATCAGGACTCTGTGCCCGGATCAGGACTATGTGCGTGGATCAGGACTATGTGCGTGGATCAGGGCTCTGTGCCCGGATCAGGGCTCTGTGCCTGGATCAGGGCTCTGTGCGTGGATCAGGACTATGTGCGTGGATCAGGGCTCTGTGCCTGGATCAGGGCTCTGTGCGTGGATCAGGACTATGTACGTGGATCAGGGCTCTGTGCCTGGATCAGGACTATGTGCGTGGATCAGGGCTCTGTGCCTGGATCAGGGCTCTGTGCCTGGATCAGGGCTCTGTGCGTGGATCAGGACTATGTACGTGGATCAGGGCTCTGTGCGTGGATCAGGGCTCTGTGCCTGGATCAGGACTATGTACGTGGATCAGGGCTCTGTGCCCGGATCAGGACTATGTGCGTTGATCAGGGCTCTGTGCGTGGATCAGGGCTCTTTGCCTGGATCAGGACTATGTGCGTGGATCAGGGCTCTGTGCGTGGATCAGGGCTCTGTGCGTGGATCAGGGCTCTGTGCGTGGATCAGGACTATGTCCGTGGATCAGGGCTCTGTGCCCGGATCAGGACTCTGTGCGTGGATCAGGGCTCTGTGCCCGGATCAGGACTGTGTACGTGGATCAGGGCTCTGTGCCTGGATCAGGACTATGTACGTGGATCAGGGCTCTGTGCCCGGATCAGGACTGTGTGCCTGGATCAGGACTATGTACGTGGATCAGGGCTCTGTGCCTGGATCAGGACTATGTGCGTGGATCAGGGCTCTGTGCCTGGATCAGGACTATGTGTGTGGACCAGGGCTCTGTGCCTGGATCAGGACTATGTGTGTGGACCAGGGCTCTGTGCCTGGATCAGGACTGTGTGCATGGATCAGGACTATGTGCGTGGATCAGGGCTCTGTGCCTGGATCAGGGCTGTGTGCGTGGATCAGGGCTCTGTGTGCCTGGATCAGGACTGTGTACGTGGATCAGGGCTCTGTGCCTGGATCAGGACTATGTGTGTGGACCAGGGCTCTGTGCCTGGAAGGCAGGGAGGGAGGTGCTGAATGCATGTGTGTGGGTCTAGCTGTGTGCATGGATCAGGGCTGTGTGCATGGATGAAGGTAGGGAGGCGGATGCTGACTGCATGTGTATGGAGCCAGCTA